>NC_088352.1:20697500-21013750 GCF_036884655.1 Musa acuminata AAA Group | reverse complement strand
GCCACTTGATGACGGAGTTAACCTGAACCGTCGGAGTTTAAACAAACTCCCCATGTCAATATGACATATTGATAGAACATTGAATTTAAACTGAATTCAAATCATTGCAATATTCATCATGAATACTTGCAACACGTCATCATGAACTTATACTTCTCCCTCTCCCCCTTTGTCATCAACAAAAAAGAACATCATACTTCTCCCCCTTTGTCATCAACAAAAAAGAGAAGTCCAACTATTCTTGTGTTTGGAATATAGGTTCAACTTATTGCATGACAAGCATAATTTCAGGTTTTATCATCATGAAATCTAGCAATTAAAGATGTGCAAGTTTGACATGTTTGCTTTTCATGCGATAGCAACTGTTTGCTTCTCTTTAGACTACAAGCTAGCAATTTTTACGATATGCAAGTTTTACTAAATACAAGCTAGCAAAGATTTTGAAAGCTAATGCAAGATAGTTTTCTTGTGTAAACTCATGATTCTTGCTTCCTTTGCAATGTTTGAGCTCGCAATTTTGCTTTCGTTGCAAAGTGCAAGTTTAGCATGTTTAGCATCTTGAGATAGGCAAAATAGAACATTTTTGCATTTTCTTGAGATTTCAAGCTAGCAATTATCGGTGATGTTCAAGATAGCAATTTCTTCTCTTTTGAGAAGTGGAATTTTTTCTTTCGTCTTGAATTGTGCAAGCTAGCTAGTTTGCCTCTTTTCATGATGTCCACGCTAGAAATTCTTGCTCCCCCTTTGTCATTGTCAAAAAGAAGGGAAGACCCTTATATCAATTTTCATATTATGACAAAGGTGAGTAATCATTCTTATTTCAAAATTTTATAATTGAGATAAACCTTAAATTCAAATTAAGGCAATTTTAATCATAATTCACATCATATGCAATACATCACATACATCATAATAAAAGGCATAAGTATTGCATGCATCATTTTAGCAACAAATCATAGCATTTCATCACATGGCGAGATATCAGCAAATAAAATTACGTTGCAAGTTCTTGATATCTTAACATAATTCAAATTCAAATATGACACTAATAGTATCAATTCATATATTTCTCCCCCTTTGTTATCAACAAAAAGGAGAACGATATAAACAAATTTTAAACATAAGTGCGGTAATGATTCATGCCATAACTAGGTTTATGTCATTTTTCAACAATGAGTGATAGGATATCAATTATACAAACATCTCAAGAAAAACATGACATGGAGATAGCTTTCATTAATTCTTCCTCTTTATTTGTTATTATCTTTTTACATGGAGGAAAGTCACTTGTGAGCTTACTCGAATGAAGTTAAAATTGATAAGATATTAAAGCACACTTCATTTTTACAAGGATCAAGATATGTGTGTGAATCAAATCCTTGCATGTAAAACTATTTCTCTAAAGATATAAGAAGGAATCATCAAATCCATTTCTCGAAAGATATTTTTCACATGATAAATCTATGAGAGATGCATTTGCTAGTTGATTCCATATTTCAAAAATCAATGATATAAATCAAACTCGATATGACATTTGTTTATTAAGTCTAGAAGAGAATAATGTATCGAGAAAATCTGATTGTTAGGATCAAGAAGATCCGAAAATGAAATTTAACACTTTCATGCATTCGGACAAGGTTTTGCTATAGATTTTCTAGTTCAATCATGAAAATAAAACATACTCATGATCATGAAAATTTTTGTATCCAAAACACATAATTTTCAACATGTTATTAAGGCATGTAATAGTGTAAAATCATCATGGCAATTAAGTGATTTGATCATTGAATCAAGAAAGTCCGAAAAATAATCTTAACAAGTTCATGCATTCAAGCACATTTTTGCCATAGTTTTTCAAATACACTCATGAAAATAACACATGCTTATCATCATGTATAACTTAAAATCTCATGCATAAAATTGTCAATCAAAATATTTAATATTACATCATTATGCATTTCTTCAAATCAGACATGATTTTATTTAATTGAAATCGAGAAATAACAATGGAAATCAACGTGATACACATTATTACTTCTTAGCATGATATTAAACTTCTTAATATTTTCATTAAGACATCAAGCATGGTTTTAATCAAAATCGAAAATAATCAAGATACACATTTTTTCTTCTTAAGAAAAAACATACATATGATCATCATTACATTTTGTTGTCTTTTCATAAGATATGCAATTTTCATGATTATTTTTAAAATTACTAGCATGATCATAATTTTATATTTTTATTTTTAAATATGTAATTTTCAAGAAAATTAATTCTAAACTAAATAAAAAAGAAAAATGCATCATGAAAAATATCATGTAATTTTGAAATAAATTAAAGGCATTTTAATTACCTCATCATTGAATGTCGTTAAGGCGTAGTTTGCCACTTCGCCATTCTTGATTTTCTCCTCATCTTCGGAGGAGCTCGATTCATCCCAATTTTTGTTCTTCTTCTTACGTTCAAAGCAAGTAGTTCTATTCTTTTTGCTTTTTAATTTTTATTTCATTTGTAGTTTAAGTTCACCATGACTTGAGCTTATGCTCGAGTGGTCTTCAAATGTTCTATGTGTTAGGATCGAGAGCACTAAGAGGGGGGGGTGAATTAGTGCAGCGGAAATCTTACAGCGATTAAAAACCAAAAGCTGCGTTCGTTCAAAAACTATTATGATGCAAAAGCAAATTCTCAGTTTGTATCTAAGTGCAGTTTGCGTCTAAGCGCAGATTGCGTCTAAGCGCAGTTTTGCGTCTAAGCGCAGTTTACGTCTAAACTCAGATTTACGTCTAAACGCAATTTTACGTCTAAACGCAGATTTACGTCTAAACGCAGTTTTACGTCTAAACGCAGATTTACGTCTAAACTCAGATTTACGTCTTAAACTCAGATTTACGTCTAAACGCAGATTTACGTCTAAACGCAGTTTTACGTCTAGACGCAGATTTACGTCTAAACTTTGAAACTTGTTTGTATACTCGCAGAAGGCAGTATGCAGTTGAAATCAAGATGTAAACGTGAACTGAAATCTGATGATTGAGCGAGGAAAGCCAATTTACGTCTGAATGCAGTTTTACGTCTAAATGTTGAAACTCGTTCGTAAAATCGTAGAGGAAAGTTTGCAGTTATCAATAGGATCAAAATGTAAGTGTAAACTGCAAAGAAGCTCGTTCGTAAAAGCACGGAAGACAGTTCTGCAGAATCAAACGTAAACGTAAACAGTAATGTATGAAAATACGAATTTACGTCTGAATGCAGATTCGGAAGAACAGCACTTAGAACTTGTTCGTGAAAGCGCAGAGAGCAATAGCAATGGAGGAGGTTTGCAGTAATGATAAAGTGCTCGAAAATAAACGCAAACCAGAGATTTAGAGTGGTTCGGTCAGCCTTGACCTACTCCACTTTTGGCTCCCTCCACCGACGAGGTTGCCGACGTCAACTAGGTGCCTTCCTTCAATGGGCGAAGGCTAACTGCCCTTTTACAGTTTCTCTCCTTTTGACAGGCTCAGGAGACAACCTTTACAGACCTTTCTCTCCTCACTTTACAACTGAAAACTTGAAGAACAGAAGGAGGAGACTTAAAGGATTTACAACACTTTTGAGCTCTTAGAATCACAGAAAAGATCAAGATTTCGGTGTAGGTCTGTATCTTTTCAGTGCTGAATGGGTGGGGTATTTATAGGCCCCAACCCAATTCAAAATTCGAGCTCAAAACGATCAAATCGATCAAATCCCAGAATTCTGGGATCAGGCGGTTGCACCTCTCGACTGGAGAGGTGGCACCGCCTGGCAGAGCTCGAAGACTGAGCTCTGCCGATTGCTTCTCTCTGCCAGAGCTCGAAGACTGAGCTCGATGGTTGCATCACCTGGCAGAGCTCGAAGACTGAGCTTGGTGGTTGCATCACCTGGCAAAGCTCGAAATCTGAGCTCGGTGGTTGCATCACCTGGCAGAGCTCGAAACTGAGCTCAGGCTGATGCACCTCTCTGCCAGAGCTCGAAGACTGAGCTTGGTGAATGCATCACCTGGCAGAGCTCGAGACTGAGCTCAGGCTGATGCACCTATCTACCAGAGCTCGAAGACTGAGCTCGGTGGTTGCATCGCCTGGCAGAGCTCGGAACTTGAGCTCTGGCGGTGCAACCTCTTGGCTGGGGCGGTTGCACCTCCCAGCCTCGCAGCCCTGGCGGTTGCACCTCCTGGCTGGGGCGGTTGCACCTCCCAACCCCACAGCCCAGGCGGTTGCACCTCCTGGCTGGGGCGGTTGCACCTCCCAACCCCACAGCCCAGGCGGTTGCACCTCCTGGCTGGGGCGGTTGCACCTCCTGGTGCAATCAGGGTCCGAATGGTTCACTCCATTCGGCCCACTTTGAATCTTTTCAGGGGCCCAATTGCCCCAAGATTAAGCTAATGGGATCACCTCCCATTTTCATGCTTAATCATCATGCTAACTACGATTAACTCTAAGACAACTTCTGCAGCTTTGCTCCGATGCGTCAATCGCTTCTTCCGGCGAGTTTCCTGCCAACTTCCGTCGATCAACCGATAACCCTCGGTGATCCTTCTGCGGACATCCGGCATACTCCTAGACTTTGCGACGATCCACTTGGCGAGTTCCGACGAGCTTCGCTTGGCAAGCTTCTGGACTTCTCGGATCTGTTCTCTCTGAACCTCCGACGACCGTCCGAACTTCCGTCGAACTCCCAACGTGATCATGATCTTGACTCCGGCGCAACTCCTGCTGCTTGTCTTACTCTCATCGTAGTTAATCCTGCACACCAAATCAAAACTTCGATCGAGACAATTAATCCTAAGCAATTAACCAAGTTGTCCGACATGTCATTGGTCCCTCGACGCTTCGTCCGATTCTTCGGCGCATCGTCCTCTCGTGCAGCCTATTGCCCAATCGGCCAGTTGACTCCGCAACTCCGATATCCTTGGCACAATACCCGCTCTTCTTGGCCCGATGCCCGAGTCCACGGCCCGAAGCCTTCTGTCGATACGTCGACCGATCCACCGGCCCGACGTCCAATCTTCTGACATGTTCCTTCGGCACAACATGATTTTCCTGCTTTAATTGTCTCATCCTGATCGAAGCATCCTGCGTCACTCAAAACGCAGATTAAATCATAAACATATATCAAGTAGTTTCATCATCAAAATACGAGATTCAACAATCTCCCCCTTTTTGATGATGATAACTACTTGATGACAGAGTTAACCTTAACTCCCGGAGTTTAAACAAACTCCCCCTATCAATATGCCATATTGATATAACCTTGAATTCAAACTGAATTCAAGTCATTGCAATATTCATCATGAATACTTGCAACACGTCAACATGAACTTATGCATAAACTTATGCATCACATGTCATGTCATCAACATACTTCTCCCCCTTTGTCATCAACAAAAAGGAGAAGTACTATAATCAAGTGTTTGTGTGTGATATTGGTTCTTCTCTTTGCATGAAAAACATAGTATCAAGTTTTATAACATATAAGATAGCACTTTTGGTAATGTTCAAGATAGCAAGTTCTATATCATGCAAGCTAGCAAACTAGAGATGTTCAAGAAAGCAACTCTTGCTTCTTGATATATGCAAATTTGTCAAGTTTTGCTAGAAGTGCAAGTTAGCATTTTTGCCTCTTGAGATAGGCAAGATAGCACATTTGCTTCTTTTGAGATAGCAGCTTTTCGCTTCTCTTTAGACTATGAGCTAGCAATTTTTACGATGTACAAGTTTCACAATATACAAGCTAGCAAAAAACTTCGAAAGCAAATGCAAGATAACTTTCTTGTGTAGGCTCATGATTATTGCTTCCTATTGTAATGTGCAAGTTGCAAGTCTTGCTTCTTGAGATAAGCAAGTTAGCAATCTTTGCTACTTACGATAGGCAAGCTGGCAATCAAGTTTTTGCATCTTCTTGACTTGTGCAAACTAGCTATCTCCCCCTTTGTCATTGTCAACAAGGGAAAAACCCTTTACATCAATTTCTAAATCATGACAAAGGTAAGTAATCATTCTTATTTGTGCATCATTATAGTTTCAATGCACAAATTCATTAACATTACATTTCAAAAAATTTATGCATGATACTGAAAAATCAATCATCATCATGAGCATATCAAACATGATATTCAAGCATTCATGATATATCATTTTGGCAGCATGATCATAGATATTCAAATGATGGTATCTAGAATTCATTACATCCTATTATGCATGATCATTAACTCCTCATTTGTATTTCATGCATTATTTCATTTCATCTCATAAGGAATATCAAGAAGAGTTATTGGATGATGAGATAAATATTTTATGAATACACAGAATATCATAAGTGTTTCATGTATTCATATTATCACATGAAGCATATTATCATTTTTAAGATTCATAACATGAATAACGTTATTACTATTTCATCAAAATCAGTTTCGAGATTCACATAATATCATGAAATCATTAATCTCGATAAAATGGAAAAAACATTTTCTTTTTAAGTGATTCTTTTAACACATCATAAAAAAGAAAAACTCATTCATAATTCAAGTGATTTACAAGATATCATAAATGAATTTATCACTTGTATTTCACCAAAATCGAGAACTCTTAGAGATAGAAAATGATTGAAGCATTTAATCTGATTGAAGAATGATTCATATTTAAAGTGTAGCATTTGTCAAATCTGAAATTATCAAGTATAACTTTAATATTTTCATTGCAACATTAAGCAAGGTTTCATTGAACATAATTTTGAATGATTCTTATAGATGCCTAAAACTTCTTTAATTTTAATTTATGATTGACTTTATAATAGCATGCTCAAATCTTTATTCTTATGTCAAAACCATACATTATATTTAATAAACAAAGATAATGAAAAATATCAAGCCTTCCAGACAAAAGCCATGTATCGTCATTGAAAAGCAATATGAAAATCATCAAAATATACATTCTTGCTTACATAAGATTAATCTCACTAGGTGTAAAATCATTAGATTTCTATCTTGCATTAACATAAGACATGCAATTTTCATTATCATTTTCAAGATTACAAGAATGATCATATTTTTGCATTTTCATTGTTAAATTATTAAAAACATAATTTTCAACAAAATTTAAAGAAAAAGAAAAGTGCATCATGAAAAGCATCATGTAATTTCGAAGTAAATTAGGGGGATTTCGATTACCTCATCATTGTAGGCTGTTAAGGCGTAGTTTGCCGCCTTGCTTTTGTTGACTTTCTCTTCTTCGGAGGAGCTCGATTCATCCCAATTTTTGTTCTTCTTTTTGCGTTTAAAGCAAGTAGTTCCATTCTTTTTGCTTTTTAATTTTCGTTTCATTTTAAGTTCACCATAACTTGAGCTTATGCTCGAGTGGTCTTCAAATGTTCTATGTCCCAAATCCTTCCTGTTCTTTGGAAGGTTGGTTTGTTCATCATTGTCCTCATCACTTGAGTCATCGCTCAAGTGGCATTCATTTGTCCAGAGTTCCAAATCCTTCCTGTTCTTTGGAAGGTGGTTCTCAAGTTCTTCACGTGCATTGCACGTCATTTCATATGTGATCAATGAACCAATTAGTTCTTCAAGTGGAAAATGGTTCAAGTTTTTCGATTCTTGAATAGCAGTTACTTTTGAATCCCAAGTTTTAGAAAGTGAGCGCAAAACTTTGTTAACGAGTTCAAAATCCGAAAAGCTTTTACCAAGTGATTTTAAACCATTGACGACATCCGTAAAACGGGTGTACATGTCAACAACGGTTTCGCTTGGTTTCATATGAAAAAGCTCGAAATCAAGCAGTAGAATATTAACTTTCGAGTCTTTGACTCTACTAGTTCCCTCGTGCGTGATTTCAAGAGTGCGCCAAATATCGAAAGCCGTTTCACACGTAGAAATCCGATTGAACTCATTTTTGTCCAATGCGCAAAATAAGGCATTCATAGCCTTTGCGTTTAAAGAAAAATTCTTCTTCTCCAAAACCGACCATTCGTTCATCGGTTTGGAGGGAAGTTGAAAACCGTTTTCAATGATATTCCATAAATCCAGATTTAGAGAAATTAAGAAAACTCTCATTCGAGTTTTCCAATAAGTGTAGTCCAATCCGTTAAAGAACGGTGGACGAAAGACCGAACAGCCCTCTTGAAAAGTCATTTCTCTCGGGTGTAAATCCGAAATGAGAAAAACCCCGCTCTGATACCAATTGTTAGGATCGAGAGCACTAAGAGGGAGGGGGGTGAATTAGTGCAGCGGAAATCTTACAGCGATTAAAAACCAAAAGCTGCGTTCGTTCAAAAACTATTATGATGCAAAAGCAAATTCTCAGTTTGTATCTAAGTGCAGTTTGCGTCTAAGCGCAGATTGCGTCTAAGCGCAGTTTTGCGTCTAAGCGCAGTTTACGTCTAAACTCAGATTTACGTCTAAACGCAGTTTTACGTCTAAACGCAGATTTACGTCTAAACGCAGATTTACGTCTAAACGCAGATTTACGTCTAAACGCAGATTTACGTCTAAACGCAGTTTTACGTCTAAACGCAGATTTACGTCTAAACGCAGATTTACGTCTTAAACTCAGATTTACGTCTAAACGCAGATTTACGTCTAAACGCAGTTTTACGTCTAGACGCAGATTTACGTCTAAACTTTGAAACTTGTTTGTATACTCGCAGAAGGCAGTATGCAGTTGAAATCAAGACGTAAACGTGAACTGAAATCTGATGATTGAGCGAGGAAAGCCAATTTACGTCTGAATGCAGTTTTACGTCTAAATGTTGAAACTCGTTCGTAAAATCGTAGAGGAAAGTTTGCAGTTATCAATAGGATCAAAATGTAAGTGTAAACTGCAAAGAAGCTCGTTCGTAAAAGCACGGAAGACAGTTCTGCAGAATCAAACGTAAACGTAAACAGTAATGTATGAAAATACGAATTTACGTCTGAATGCAGATTCGGAAGAACAGCACTTAGAACTTGTTCGTGAAAGCGCAGAGAGCAGTAGCAATGGAGGAGGTTTGCAGTAATGATAAAGTGCTCGAAAATAAACGCAAACCAGAGATTTAGAGTGGTTCGGTCAGCCTTGACCTACTCCACTTTTGGCTCCCTCCACCGACGAGGTTGCCGACGTCAACTAGGTGCATTCCTTCAATGGGCGAAGGCTAACTGCCCTTTTACAGTTTCTCTCCTTTTGACAGGCTCAGGAGACAACCTTTACAGACCTTTCTCTCCTCACTTTACAACTGAAAACTTGAAGAACAGAAGGAGGAGACTTAAAGGATTTACAACACTTTTGAGCTCTTAGAATCACAGAAAAGATCAAGATTTCGGTGTAGGTCTGTATCTTTTCAGTGCTGAATGGGTGGGGTATTTATAGGCCCCAACCCAATTCAAAATTCGAGCTCAAAACGATCAAATCGATCAAATCCCAGAATTCTGGGATCAGGCGGTTGCACCTCTCGACTGGAGAGGTGGCACCGCCTGGCAGAGCTCGAAGACTGAGCTCTGCCGATTGCTTCTCTCTGCCAGAGCTCGAAGACTGAGCTCGATGGTTGCATCACCTGGCAGAGCTCGAAGACTGAGCTTGGTGGTTGCATCACCTGGCAAAGCTCGAAATCTGAGCTCGGTGGTTGCATCACCTGGCAGAGCTCGAAACTGAGCTCAGGCTGATGCACCTCTCTGCCAGAGCTCGAAGACTGAGCTTGGTGAATGCATCACCTGGCAGAGCTCGAGACTGAGCTCAGGCTGATGCACCTATCTACCAGAGCTCGAAGACTGAGCTCGGTGGTTGCATCGCCTGGCAGAGCTCGGAACTTGAGCTCTGGCGGTGCAACCTCTTGGCTGGGGCGGTTGCACCTCCCAGCCTCGCAGCCCTGGCGGTTGCACCTCCTGGCTGGGGCGGTTGCACCTCCCAACCCCACAGCCCAGGCGGTTGCACCTCCTGGCTGGGGCGGTTGCACCTCCCAACCCCACAGCCCAGGCGGTTGCACCTCCTGGCTGGGGCGGTTGCACCTCCTGGTGCAATCAGGGTCCGAATGGTTCACTCCATTCGGCCCACTTTGAATCTTTTCAGGGGCCCAATTGCCCCAAGATTAAGCTAATGGGATCACCTCCCATTTTCATGCTTAATCATCATGCTAACTACGATTAACTCTAAGACAACTTCTGCAGCTTTGCTCCGATGCGTCAATCGCTTCTTCCGGCGAGTTTCCTGCCAACTTCCGTCGATCAACCGATAACCCTCGGTGATCCTTCTGCGGACATCCGGCATACTCCTGGACTTTGCGACGATCCACTTGGCGAGTTCCGACGAGCTTCGCTTGGCAAGCTTCTGGACTTCTCGGATCTGTTCTCTCTGAACCTCCGACGACCGTCCGAACTTCCGTCGAACTCTCGAACTCCCAACGTGATCATGATCTTGACTCCGGCGCAACACCTGCTGCTTGTCTTACTCTCATCGTAGTTAATCCTGCACACCAAATCAAAACTTCGATCGAGACAATTAATCCTAAGCAATTAACCAAGTTGTCCGACATGTCATTGGTCCCTCGACGCTTCGTCCGATTCTTCGGCGCATCGTCCTCTCGTGCAGCCTATTGCCCAATCGGCCAGTTGACTCCGCAACTCCGATATCCTTGGCACAATACCCGCTCTTCTTGGCCCGATGCCCGAGTCCACGGCCCGAAGCCTTCTGTCGATACGTCGACCGATCCACCGGCCCGACGTCCAATCTTCTGACATGTTCCTTCGGCACAACATGATTTTCCTGCTTTAATTGTCTCATCCTGATCGAAGCATCCTGCGTCACTCAAAACGCAGATTAAATCATAAACATATATCAAGTAGTTTCATTATCAAAATACGAGATTCAACACTATGTCCCAAATCCTTCCTGTTCTTTGGAAGGTTGTTTTGTTCATCATGTGCATTGCGCACCATTTCATATGTCATCAATGAACCGATAAGTTCTTCAAGTGGAAAAATATTTAAATCTTTTGTTTCTTGTATTGCCGTTACTTTTGATTCCCAAGCTTTAGAAAGTAATTGTAAAACTTTACTAACAAGTTCAAAATTTGAGAAACATTTGCCAAGAGCTTTTAAACAATTGATGACATCCGTGAAACGGGTGTACATGTCAACAATGGTTTCGCTCGGCTTTATTTGAAAAAGCTCGAAATCATGCATCAAAAAATTTACTTTAGAATCTTTTATGTTAGGGTCAAGAGCACTAAGAGGGGGGGGTGAATTAGTGCAGCGGAAATCTTTCGACGATAAGAAAACGTTCGAACGATAAAAACGATTTCGGTGTGAAAGCTGATTCTAAGATTACTTTAACTTAAGATCAAGTGAGATGACGTTAAAGTCAATCTATGAAGGCAGTTTGCAGTTATGATGAAAATCAGAATATAAGCGCAAACTGAAATACGACGTTCGTACGAAGAAACTGATTTACGTCTAAATACTGATTTGTAAATCACTTGATTAGGCGAGATGCAGGTTAAGCAAGGATATAAAGGCAGTTTGCAGTTAAGATAGAAATCAAAACGTAAACGCAAACTGAAATATGATGATCGTACGAGAAAACTTATTTACGTCTAAACGATGATTCGGAAAGTGCAAAGCTTAAAACCCGATCGTATATACGCAGAAAGCAGTAAGCTTTAGAGGAGGTTTGCAGTAAAGATAATATGCTCAAAGTAAATGCAAACCGAGATTTAGAGTGGTTCGGTCAATCTTGACCTACTCCACTTTTGGCTTCCTCCACCGACGAGGTCACCGACGTCAACTAGAGGCCTTCCTTCAATAGGCGAAGGCCAACCACCATTTTACAGTTTCACTCCTTTTGACAGGCTTAGGAGACAACCCTTACAGAATTTTCTCTCCTCTCTTTACAGCTCGGAACTTGGAAGAAAAGAGGGAGAAGAACTTTTGGCCTTTACAACAATTTTGAGCTCTAAAAATAACAGAACAAGATCAAGATTTCGGTGTTAGTTCGTTGCCCTTTCAGTGCTGAATGGGTGGGGTATTTATAGGCCCCAACCCAGTTCAAATTTGGAGCTCAAAACTGTCAATTCTCGGAATTCCAGGATCAAGCTGTTGCACCTCCTGATTGGAGCGGTTGCACCGCCTGGCAGAGCTCGAAGACTAAGCCTCTGGGCTGTGCCACCTCCTGTCAGGGGCGGTTGCACCTCCTGCCAGAGCTCGAAGACCGAGCTCAAGCAGTTGCACCTCCTGACTGAGGCGGTTGCACCGCTCAGCCAGTGCTCGGAGACCAAGCCCAAGCGGTGCCACCTCCTGTCAGGGGAGGTTGCACCGCCCAGTCTCGCTCGGAGACTGAGCCCAGGCGGTGCCACCGCTTGGCTGGAGTGGTTGCACCACCCAGTCTCGCTCGAAGACTTAGCCCAGGCGGTGCTACCTCCTGGCTTGGGCGGTTGCACCTCCTACCAGAAATCAGGGTCCGAATGGGTTGATCCATTCGGCCCAATTTGGGTTTTTCAAGGGCCCAATTGCCCCAAGATTAAGTTAATGGGATCACCTCCCATTTCCAACTTAATCATTGTGCTAACTACGATTTTTCCTAAGACATTTACTGCAACTTGCTTCGGTGCGTCAATCGCTTCTTCCGGCGAGCTTCCGGCGAACTTCCGTCGATCATCCGATGAACCCTTAGTGATGTTCCTGCGGACTTCCGGCAAACTCCTGGACTTGCGACGATCCACTTGGCGAGTTCCGACAAGCTTCTTTGGCAAGCTCATGGACTTCTCGGATTTGTTCCCGCAGAACCTCCGACGACTGTCCGAACTTCCGTCGAACTCTCGAACTCTCAACGTGATCATTGTCTTGACTCCGGCGCAACTCCTGCTGCATGTCTTTCTTCCATCGTAGTTAATCCTGCACACTTAAAACAAAAATTTGATCTAGACAATTAATTCTAAGCAATTAACCAAGTTGTCTGGCATGTCATCTGTCCCTCGACGCTTCGTCTGATTCTTCGGCGCATCGTCCTCTCTTGCAGCCTATTGCCGAATAGGCCTGTTGACTCCGCAACTCCGATATCCTTGGCATAATACCCGCTCTTTTTGGCCCGATGCCCGAGTCCACGGCCCGAAGCCTTCTGTCGATACGTCGACCGATCCACCGGCCCGACGTCCAATCTTCTAACATGTTCCTTCGGCACAACATGATTTTCCTACTTTAATTGTCTCATCCTGATCGAAGCATCCTGCGTCACTCAAAACGCAGATTAAATCATAAACATATATCAAGTGGTTTCATCATCAAAATACGAGATTCAACATTTTACACTACTTGTGCCTTCGTGTGTGATTTCAAGAGTGTGTCAAATATCAAAAGTCATTTTGCACGTAGAAATCAGATTGAACTCATTTTTGTCCAAATCGCAAAATAAGGCATTCATAGCCTTTGCGTTTAAAGAAAAATACTTCTTCTCCAAATCCGATCATTCGTTCATCAGTTTAGAGCGAAGTTGAAAACCGTTTTCAATAATATTCCATAAATCCAAATTCACAGAAATCAAGAAAACTCTCATTCGAGTTTTCCAATAAGTGTAGTCCAATCCGAACGGTAGACGAACAACCAATAAGCCCTCTTGAAAGCCATGAAGAGCCATTTCTCTTTGTTGAATCTCGGATTTTGATGCTGAAACTAATTGATTGTGTTTAGATATTTAACTGCATTTTGAGTGATGTAGGTCTACTCGATCAGGATTAGACAGTTAACGTAGGAGGAATTGACGTTGCGTCGGAGGAGATCACGTTAGGATATTGGATTGCAGAAGGCTTCGGACGTTGGGCATCGGGCCAAGAGGAGAATTGCGCCAAGGATATCGGGGTTGCGGAGGTCAACCACCGATTGGGCAACAAGCCGTAAGAGAGGACGATGCGCCAAAGAATCGGACGAAGCGCCAACCAATGACGTGCCGGGCAACAGAATGTCAATTCGCTTTGTAATAATTGTCTAGATCGGAGTAGAGTTTTGGCTTGTGTGTGCAGGATTAACTATGATAACGACGAAGACATAAAGCGAAACAAAGTGTCGGAGTCAAGCACGAAGGATTTGTTGTGAGTTCAAGAGTTCGACGAAAGTCCGAAGGTTTGTCGGGAATGCTGCCGGAACTAGTCGAGAATGAGTAGGGAGCTTGCCGAATGGTTTTTCGAAAGCTTGCCGGAAGGTTCGTTGGAAGTTCGCGGAGCTCGCCGAGAAAGATCGGAGCTTGCCGAAGAAGCTCATTGGAACTCGCCAAGATCAAATCGTGAAGTCTAGGAGCTTGCCGGGAGTCTGTAGAATGGTTTCCGAGAGTTTGTCGGAAGACCGTCGGAAGTTCGCCGGAAGCTCACCGGAAAAAGTCTTGACTTGCGGACCTTGTAATAGCTTAGAAAATATCTTTAAATTCGTAGTTAGCACGTTAATTAGGGTTAGGATTAGGTGTTAATCCTATAACTCAAGTAGGGGCCAATTGGTTCCGAGTTCGAACTGGTTTGGGCCTAGTTTGGAGCCCAACAAGTGAGCTGAAATAGTGTAGGCGGTGGCACCGCCAGATTAGGCGGTGGCACAGCCTAGAACCTGAGAACCAAGCGGTGCCACCGCTTGGCTGGGCGGTGGCACCGCCAGTACACTATCAGTGTCAGACACTGACAGGCGATGGTACTGCCGGCATTGGGAACCAAAGAGAATTCAAATTTTGGAGCCCAAATTTGAATCCTCTTGAGGCCTATAAATACCCCTCAAATGTCAGCTGAGATCACAACTTTTTTAGAAGCAATAGATTAAGAAAAAGGTCTTAGAAAAGTCTTAGCAAGTCTTGTTTTCAATTTGCT
The DNA here is from genome assembly GCF_036884655.1 of Musa acuminata AAA Group. NCBI lineage: Eukaryota > Viridiplantae > Streptophyta > Magnoliopsida > Zingiberales > Musaceae > Musa > Musa acuminata. The sequence continues at coordinate 20,998,930 of NC_088352.1, read as the reverse complement.
TGAGTGTTCACCTCCTTCTTTCTTACTGAAAATTTGTAAGAGGGTGAACCGCTTTTAAAGGTTGTAAGAGGGGTATTTGTCCTTCCCCTTCAAGAGATTTGCTAGTGGAAGGTGGGAGCCTCATCGAAGAGGGCCTCGCAAGTGGATGTAGGTCATTTGATCGAACCACTTTAAAATTGGCGTGATCTCTGGTTTGCATTTTCTTATTGCTATTTACATTACTGCAAACCTTCTTACGTGCTTTATTTCCTCATTACCTTTACTGCACACCTTTACGAATACACTTTCAAGTTAATTACTTTCGAGTTTGATTTTTATCGTATGAAAGATTTTTCGAAACCAACGTTTTAATCCGCTGCACTAATTCACCCCCCCCCTCTTAGTGCCCCTCCGATCCTAACAATTGGTATCAGAGCTCGGTATTTCTCATTTCGGATTTACACCCGAGAGAAATGGCTCTTCATGGCTTTTAAGAGAGCTTATCGGTTTTTCGTCCACCGTTGTTTAACGGATTGGACTACACTTATTGGAAAACTTGAATTTGGATTTATGGAATATCGTTGATTTCTATGAATTTGGATTTATGGAATATCGTTGAAAATGGTTTTCAACTTCCCTCTAAACCGATGAACGAATTGTTAGATTTGGAGAAGAAGTATTTTTCTTTAAACGCAAAGGCTATGAATGCCTTATTTTGCGCTTTGGACAAAAATGAGTTCAATCGGATTTCTATGTGCAAAACGGCTTTTGATATTTGGCGAACACTTGAAATCACACACGAAGGAACTAGTAGAGTCAAAGACTCGAAAGTTAACATTTTATTGCATGATTTTGAGCTTTTTCAAATGCAACCAAGCGAGACTATAGGCGACATGTACACCCGTTTCACGGATGTCATCAATAATCTAAGAGTACTTGGTAAATCTTTTTCGAATTTTGATCTCGTAAGCAAGATCTTAAGATCCCTTCCAAAATGGTGGGATCCTAAAATAACCGCAATACAAGAAACAAAAGATTTAAATATTTTTTCACTTGAAGAACTAATTGGTTCGTTGATGACATATGAAATGGTGCACAATGCACATGATGAACATGATGAACAAAATCACCTTCCAAAGAATAGGAAGAATTTGGAATTCCGGACAAATGAATACCACTTGAGCAATGACTCAAGTGATGAGGACAATGATGAACTTGAACTTCGAACACTAAATCTTAATAAGTTTATTAAACAAAAATCTAAAATAAACAATGAACTTGAACAGAGGAAGAGGCCAAAGAAGAGGAAGGCAACCAAGGATGAATCAAAAACTTCCAAAGGTGAAACGGCGAATTGGGCTTCGATGAGCTTCGACTACAAGGTAAGTAACTCAACTCTCCTGAATTATTTAGAAATTACATAATACTTTTCATGAGTTATTTTTAATTTAGTTTAGGATTAATTACATGAAAATAAAAACATTAGAAATAATGCTTATCATTCAAGTAATTTTGAAAATAATCATGAAAATTGTATGTTTATGATAAACAAAATGATTTTGATTAAAAATGCCTTATGAAATATGATATCATGCCTAATAAATTTAATTTTTAAGCTATGCATGATGATGATGAGTTTTGGGTAATTTATAGTTTATTGATTATTGATGATTTACACAATGATCTTTTACAATTTATGGATTATCGATTTATATCATGATGAAAGTTGCTTTCGAAAATGATGCCGGGCTTTTGTATGCAAACTAAGCATGAAAAGATAGATTCACCTAAAAAGAAAAATGTATGACTACAACAAATAACAAATGATTTTGATTGAAAATACTTTATACTCAATGAAACCATCATAGATGAATATGCTTTATGTTTAATAGTTTCTTTGGCTTATATGCTCTATCATGATAAATATTTTGAAAATAAATTAAATCATGTTTGATTTGAAGTAATGCATAATGATCATGCTTAATGATGCATTTTTTGATTTGACATAAAAGTGACTTTAAAAAATGATGTATGTTTTGATTTGACATAAATAAAATAGGCATGCTTATATGAAATAGTGAAGTGTCATGCTTGACAATTGTATACTTAATGATGCATAAAGTTGTAATGAAAATATTAATATTTTAATACTATGATTTGATGATTTTATGCATGATATTGTAAAGTTATATATAATGATGCATAATGATGAAATTGTGTAATAAAAATATTAAACATTTTGAAACCATGTTTTAGTGAAATGCATATTGATCATGCTTAATAAATCTCGAAATTATGCATGATGAATCTTACGATTTATGGATTATTGATTTTTACCATAATGAAAGTACCTTATTGATATTTGTTGAAATAAAACTCTTTCAGTTTTAAACATGATACATGTTTTTATTTGGCATAAATGAAACAAAATCATATATTTTGAAACAATCGAAAAGAGGAAACCATTCTTGAAAATTATTTTGCTCAATCTTATTGATTTTGATGAATCCATTTGTATCATCTTTGTGAATCTCTTGGATTTTGATAATGATTTTGATGATTTAAATTTGAATAAATTTTTATCGAAATCACGATCTTGATCTCTTGAAATTTATAACATAAAATCCTTTATGAATCAAGATTGTTTTCTATTTAAAAGGAGATTTGTCGAAATGTTTCATAGTCTTTTAGTATTCATGATCTTGATAATTATGTTTTGAAACTTTATGTAAACCAAGAATATTCATCATGATTCTCTCTTTGAATATTTAAAGAGGAGAATGTTCTAGATGAATCATGATTTTGATGATTGAATATTTGATGTGCATGAATTGAGATCTTGCTCTCCTACTGTTCTTTTTGCTATTCACCAAAAGGAAAACTAATTCTAATAAACCATGATATGCTATATGAATTTTATTATATTCATGAAGTAATATCTCATCACTAATTTTTGTTTTTATTCCTTCATGTGATGATATGAATGTATGAAACACTTATGATATGATTTTTTATACAATTCCATGTATTCGCGAAATATTTATCTCATCACCCAATTAATTCCTCTTGATACTCCTAATGTGATGAAGTGAAATTATGCATGAAATACAAATGGGGAGAAGTTTTGATCATACATGATAGGAAACATTTATGATTTGCAATGATATGTATGCAATACTTGTGCTTTCTAATTATGATGTGATGTATTACATATGATGTAAATCATGATTTAAAATACTATGAGTTGTTGCTAAAATGATGTATTATAAATATTGATTTAATGTTTTGTATTATAAATACTCTAAATGATGAATGTTTGGTATCATGATCAAAATGTTGACAAATAGTTAAAAATTTTAGTATCATGTATGATATCCTCATAATGTTGATCGATTTATTCAATGTCGTGCATGAATGAATATAAGGTTTTTGAAAATGTGCATATTCTAATTTGAAAATATGATGATGCACAAATAAGATTGATACTTACCTTTGTCATAATTGATGTAAAGGGTCTTCTCTTCTTTTTGACAATGACAAAGGGGGAGATAGCTAGCTTGCACAAGTCAAGAAGATGCAAAAACTTAATTGCTAGCTTGCCTATCTTAAGTAGCAAAGATTGCTAACTTGCTTATTTCAAGAAGCAAAAGTTGTCTTCTTGAACATCACTATCTTGCCTATCTCAAGACGCAAGACTTACAACCTGCACATTACAATAGGAAGCAAGAATCAATAGCTTACACACTTCAACAAGAAAGCTATCTTGTATTTGCTTTCAAAATTTTTGCTAGCTTGTATGTTGCAAAACTTTGTCACTTTTTCAAACACTTTGCTAGCTTGCACTTTGTAAAGGAAGCAAAAATAGCACTTCTCAAAAGAGAAGAAAGAACTTACTATCTTGAACATCACAAAAATTTGCTACCTTGCATGATGTAAAATTTGCTAAGATCACTATCTCAAAAAAAAAAAAAACAAATGTACTATCTTGCCTATCTCAAAATACAAAACATGCTAACTTGTTACAGAAGCAAAATTGCTAGCTCAAACATTGCAAAGGAAGCAAAAATTTGCTAGCTTGCAACTTGCATATCATAAAAATTGCTAGCTTGTAGTCTAAAGAGAAGCAATTAGTTGTTATATCAAAAAAAGCAAACATGCTAAACTTACACATCTTTAATTGCTAGATTGCATGACGATAAAATTTATGTTTTTCATGCAATGTATGGAACTTTTTATCTCTAAACACATAAGAGTAGGAACTTCTCCTTTTTGTTGATGACAAAGGGGGAGAAGTATATTGATGACTTCATGCATTGAATTGAATATTTTATATATATTTGCATGATGGTTTAAATATTTTTCATAACATGTGAATAATGTTACTTGGATTTGGGATAATCTAAGTGTTCTATCAATGGCATATTGATAGGGGGAGTTTGGTTAAACTCCGGAGACTTAAGGTTAACTCCGTTAGTCATCAATTAGTTGTCATCATAAAAAAGGGGGAGATTGTTGAATCTCGGATTTTGATGATGAAACTAATTGATTGTGTTTAGATGTTTAACTCCATTTTGAGTGATGCGGGTCTACTCGATCAAGATTAGACAGTTAACGCAGGAGGAATTGACGTTGCGCCGGAGGAGATCACGTTAGGATATTGGATGGCAGAAGGCTTCGGATGTCGGGCATCGGGCCAAGAGCGGAATTGCGCCAAGGATATCGGGGTTGTGGAGGTCAACCGCCGATTGGGAAACAAGCCGTAAGAGAGGACGATGCGCCGAAGAATCGGACGAAGTACCAACCAATGACGTGTCGGGCAAGAGAATGTCAATTCACTTTGTAATAATTGTCTAGATCGGAGTAGAGTTTTGGCTTGTGTGTGCAGGATTAACTACGATAACGACGAAGACATAAAGTGAAACAAACTGTCAGAGTCAAGCGCGAAGGATTTGTTGTGAGTTCGAGAGTTCGACGAAAGTCCAAAGGTTCATCGGGAATGCTGCCGGAACTAGCCGAGAATGAGTAGGGAGCTTGCCGAAGGGTTTTTCGGAAGCTCGCCGGAAGGTTCGTTGGAAGTTCGCGGAGCTCACCGAGAAAGATCAAAGCTTGTTGAAGAAGCTCATTGGAACTCGCCAAGATCAAATCGTGAAGTCTAGGAGCTTGTTGGGAGTCCGTAGAATGGTATCTGAGAGTTCGTCGGAAGACCGTCGGAAGTTTGCCGTAAGCTCGCCGGAAAAAGTCTTGACTTGCGGACCTTGTAATATCTTAGAAAATGTCTTTAAATTCGTAGTTAGCACATTAATTAGGGTTAGGATTAGGTGTTAATCCTATAACTCAAGTAAGGGCCAATTGGGCCCGAGTTCGGACTGGTTTGGGATAAGTTTGGAGCCCAACCAGTGAGTTGAAATAGTGTAGGCGGTGGCACCGCCAGATTAGGCGGTGGCACCACCTAGAATCCGAGAACCAAGCGGTGGCACCGCCCAGCACCCGAGAGCCAGGCAATGGCACCGCCAGTACACTATCAGCGTTAGACACTGACAGGCGGTGGCACCGTCGGCATCGGGAACCAAAGAGAATTCAAATTTTGGAGCCCAAATTTGAATCCTCTTGAGGCTTATAAATACCCCTCAAATCTCAGCTAGATCACAACTTTTTGAGAAGCAATAGATTGAGAAAATGGTCTTAGAAAAGTCTTAGCAAGTCTTGTTTTCAATTTGCTAGAGTGTTCACCTCCTTCTTTCTTGCTGAAAATTTGTAAGAGGGTGAACCGCTTTTAAAAGGTTGTAAGAGGGGTATTTGTCCTTCCCCTTCAAGAGATTTGCTAGTGGAAGGTGGGAGCCTCATCGAAGAGAGCCTTGCAAGTGGATGTAGGTCATTTGACCGAACCACTTTAAAATTGGCGTGATCTCTGGTTTGCATTTTCTTATTGCTATTTACATTACTGTAAACCTTCTTACGTGTTTTATTTCCTCATTACCTTTGCTGCACACCTTTACGAATACGCTTTCAAGTTAAGCACTTCCGAGTTCGATTTTTATCATACGAAAGATTTTCCAAAACCGACGTTTTAATCCACTGCACTAATTCACCCCCCCCCTCTTAGTGCCGCTCCAATCCTAACACTCTCGGGTGTAAATCCAAAATGAGAAATACCGGGCTCTGATACCAATTGTTAGGATCAAGAGCACTAAGAGGGGGGGGGGGGGTGAATTAGTGCAACAGAAAACTTTCGACGATTAAAACTGCGTTCGTATAACGGTTAGCTCATATGATTTCTACACGAGTCTTGCTCTAATCGGATTCTCTCAAAGAACTCTTTCTCTCTCAATCCGAATGACCTTGGCCAAGGATTTGCCTGAGCAAGAACACATGAGATATTTCTCTTATGACACCAAGAGTAGATGATCCTCTATCGATACTTAATTGCCCTCATAAGGTTAGCTGCTACTCTCGATAACCGGTTGTGCTAGATCTAGAACTTCCAAACCTATAAGTCCAATATCAAAGAATGAAGTATTCATATAAGACATCCTTGGTGTCTCAAGTCTAAGGACCAAATACACCACTAGGATGACGAAATTATTGTCTAATAACGAGATATCATCAACCATCCAGTATTCCGTGAGCGGATCAATTAGTGAACTTATTCTCTAATAAGCACCTACATTTAACCGATGCTCCCTTTGTTTGCAACAAGAAGAAACTGTTGACCACCTCTATTTTGCTTGTGATTATACAAAATGGATATGGAAGGAGATTCTCCAGCGATTTGAACTCAATAGACTGCCGCAACCAAACTTGCACCAAGAACTAGGCGACCTTATGCAATGTTTCTCAAGAAAAGGGCCTCTTACACAACTGGCAAAGGTTATTTTCAGATGTGCTATTTGGTGGATGTGGAAGGAGAGATGTAATAGAATCTTTGAATGTCAACACACAAACAATGCTCAGCTCTTGAAAGAGATTATTAGAGACTCAAGATCCTGTATGGAGCATGAACTCAAAACCGAGCACTTCACCCGAAGAGAAAAAGATATTTTTATCAAATTTAATTTTGCTATTAGCTAAAGATCTTGGGAATGATGCCAAATAATGTACCCACAGATAGTTATAGTCTACAGCATGTGTAGTCATAACTATCGCATTAGCACTCTATGAGTTACTTGGCTTTGTCTATGACTTGTATAGATAAAGCTATTTGTAGAAACTTTACACATAATGAATTTTACTTTTACTTAAAAAAAAAATAATAAGCACCTACATTGTATTCTTAGTGTCCCTACATGAATAACTATGAGACCAGTCACCTCTATCATATGGATGGCTATATAGCACACTATTCTATCTAGTTATCTCAATGTCCCTCTTAAGTAACCTATGATCGGGATTATTAGGGTCTGTGTTTAAAGGCGAATCGATCTTATTATCATGATCTCATCACAATCCGATTCTCATTGCACAAATCCATGTACATTACAATATATGTAACAAGAAATATAAAGTGAGAAAAATATCAAATAAATAATAAGTAAAAAGGGTATGTATCATATCACATGTGTCATCACTCACATGACGGGCTTGTAGGGCACCTATGACTAGCACCTAGGCTGAGCCCATGCACTCCCTAGTCATGCATCTCGATATGAAGACCTAAGGGTTGCACCTAGGTTGAGCCCAAGCAATCTCTAACCGTGCACTAGGAGTGAAGACCCAAAGCCTGCCCCTTGGCTAAGCCTATGCGCTCTTGAGCCATGCACCTCAGTGTGAAGAATCGAGGTTTGCACCTTAGGCGAGCTAACATGTTTTTTCAACAATAAGCAAGGAAGCCACTAAAAGATGTTGGAAAATCTTGGGGCAACATCAAATGCATAGCGAAAGAACAAAAAATAAAATCTTCAATTTCCCAAAGATTTGTTCGTTATTGTGCGAAGATTGGTGTGCAAAATCCATAAAACTTAAAACTACGTATAGAGTAGATTGTATTACCTAAGGAGATCGTATATCCCTGAATCCTTGCAGATCTCTAGGAGAGGGTGAAGGAGGTCAAGCGCCCTCCTCTCTAGCGGTGATCCACACAATAGGGCTACGACGACGCTTCTCAAAACTCCAGGCCTTAAGGTGGAGAGGGGGGAGGAGAATAAGAGAGGCAAGCAAAGGCTCTATAGCCTATGAACCACTGAATCCCTCCTATTTATAAAGGTCCCCTATCAACTTAACCCTAATGGATCCTCCCCTATTGGGTATTAGATCTTCATCCAACTACCCAAGCCTCTTAGATTAATGGATCTCTATCCAATAATCTCTCATGTGCTTTTATTGGATTTCATCCATGGGATCCAATAATTCAAGGGCTTATTGGATATCCAATAAGATAGGGGGTCCGACGGATATCTCATATCCGAATCTCTACTCATCACAACGCCTACCATATGTGTATGACCCTCTAGGCCTAATATCGAGCTGGCCATAAGTCATACCTATCAGAACTCCTTCTGACTCAATGAATATTATCTCCATAATAATTCACTCGACTCATCGACTATGGACGTACTAGGGCACTACGCCGCAGTCCCCAAACGATACAGGGGAATCCAATCCATTTGACCTGTCTATCCTTAGTTACCATGTACCTATAGTCCCTCATCCATCTAATATCCCAAAGACCGTATACCGAGCATGGTGCTGTCAAATCCATATCGTTTTTTCTCAAGTCTTGCTCTAATCGGATTCTCCCAGAGAACTTTTTCTCTCTCAATCTGAATGACCCTAGCTAGGGATTTTTTTTTTTTTTTTTTTGGTAAGTAAAGTAAAATTCATTATGTGTAAAGTTTCTACAAATAGCTTTATCTATACAAGTCATAGACAAAGCCAAGTAACTCATAGAGTGCTAATGCGATAGTTATGACTACACATGCTGTAGACTATAACTATCTGTGGGTACATTATTTGGCATCATTCCCAAGATCTTTAGCTAATAGCAAAATTAAATTTGATAAAAATATCTTTTTCTCTTCGGGTGAAGTGCTCGGTTTTGAGTTCATGCTCCATACAGGATCTTGAGTCTCTAATAATCTCTTTCAAGAGCTGAGCATTGTTTGTCTGTTGCCATTCAAAGATTCTATTACATCTCTCCTTCCACATCCACCAAATAGCACATCTGAAAATAACCTTTGCCAGTTGTGTAAGAGGCCCTTTTCTTGAGAAACATTGCATAAGGTCGCCTAGTTCTTGGTGCAAGTTTGGTTGCGGCAGTCTATTGAGTTCAAATCGCTGGAGAATCTCCTTCCATATCCATTTTGTATAATCACAAGCAAAATAGAGGTGGTCAACAGTTTCTTCTTGTTGCAAACAAAGGGAGCATCGGTTAACATGATAGATACCTCTTCTTTTCATATTGTCTATTGTAGGTAGTTTATTGAGGAGGGCCTGCCATGTACATAAGGAGTGTCTTTGTGATCCCGGTCGATCCCATGTCCAACTGCTTGGGACCCACTTGTTATTTCTTTGCCTAATTTGATTCCATGCGGATGTGGCACTAAATTTACCATTGTCATGAGGCCAAATAAGTATATCTGAAGAGTTGTTCCTGATTCGAATAGCTATGATAGTCGGCCAAAGTGATAACATTTCAGGAGAAATAGGATTAGGGAGACACCAAGTACCGTTAGCGATGAACTCGGAAACCTTCCAATCTTTGGGAGCCCCAAGATCTTTTCGTATTCTGTCGCCATATAATTGAAATATACTCTTCCCATTCACCCAAGGATCGTACCACATATTAGTACTAGTTCCAGAAGAGATTGCATACGAAATGTGTTTGATTAGCCAATTCCTTGCCTTTAAAATTCCTTTCCAAGCTGCAGAGTGGTATGTTCTTGTTGAAATTTTCCATATTGATTCCTTTGAGAGATACTTAGCAGAAACCCAATGTGACCATAAGGAACATTTGTTTTGCAAAAGATCCCACAATTGCTGTACCAAACATGCTTGATTCCAATCTCTAGTATTTCTCAAATTTAGCCCCCCTTCATCTTTCGGTTTGCAAATACTATCCCAATTTACCATATGCATTGCCTTATCATTTGTGCCATTCCAGAAGAAGTTCATTAATAACCGTTCAATATCTTGGAGAAGTCCAGCAGGCAGAAGAAATGCATTACACCAATATATAGAGTAGGAGTGCAATACCGAACGGATGAGTTCGAGTCGTCCTGCTTTTGATAGAAACCTATTTTTCCAAGAAGAAATTCTATTCTTTATTTTTTGCAAGATAGGTTGACAGTGGGTTTTGTGAATGCCTGTGGATATGAGCGGGAGACCCAAATAAGGAACTGGCAAGCTTCCTTCACTAACCCCCAAAGTTTGTGAAATAAAGACCTTATCCTCAACGTAAGGGCTCATATATACTTTACTTTTCGCATGATTTAACTGAAGTCCAGAAACCATACCAAAGTCATTCATAATAGTAGCCAGGTTCTTTACTGAAGTTGGTTCATTTTGGAGAAAGATAAGTAAGTCATCTGCAAATGTTATATGTGATATATGAACAGAACCAGCACTGGGTACCTTAATGCTGTCATTTAAGACTGCGTGTTCCAACATACAGCTAAGTCCTTCCATCGCAATAGTAAAGAGATACGGAGAGAGTGGATCACCTTGTCGGATGCCATTCGTGCTCCCAAAAAAACCAATAGGTGAGCCATTAAAGAGTATCGAAAACTTTGGAGTTTCTAGGCAAGATTGAATCCAATTAATCCATTGCTGTGGGAAGTTCATATCAAGGAGCATCTTATAGATAAATTTCCTATTAACTGAATCAAAGGCTTTCCTTAGATCAGCTTTAATGCAGATTTTTGTCCCTCTTGCTTTTGAATGCAAATCTTTGACCAAGTCATTAGCAAGCAAAATGTTATGATGTATACTTCTCCCTTTGATGAAAGCAGCTTGATTTGGGCTAATGATCTTGTGTAATACCTTTTGCATTCTATTTGCCAATACTTTGGAGATGATCTTGTATATAAAGTTGCATAATGATATGGGTCGATAGTTCTCTAGTGAATCAGCCCCTGCATTCTTCGGAATTAAAGAAATAAAAGTGCAATTCATCTCTCTAAGAATATGACCTGAAGAGAAAAAATGTTGGCAAGCTTTGATCACATCATTTCCAATAATAGACCAAGCAGTTTGGTAAAATTCAGCTGGAAATCCATCTGGACCTGGGCTTTTGTGCTTTGGTGACTTAAAGACAACACGTACAATTTCGTCATCTGTAATTGGGGCATTGAGGATTGAAATAGCTTCCGAATCAAGTTTTCTAGTCGGCTCCACATGAATGTTATTAGGTTTCCCAGCTTGATTGAGTAAGGAATAAAAAAATTGCTCTGTGTGTGCTTTAACCTCATCTAAATTCTCAATAAGATTATCATCTTTGTCTCTGCATTTGCTGATACGGTTAACAGCCCTTCGAGTAGCAATTGAAGCATAGAAAAATTTAGTATTGGAATCCCCTAGTGTAAGCCAATGCTGTCGAGACTTCTGCTTTGCAAAACTTTCCTCCTGTTTTAAGGCTTGCATGAAGTTATTTCTGGCTTCCGTCTCTTTGTAGATAATATTTTCATCATTTGGCTGAAGTTGCAGCTCATGTTGCAATGACATTAGTTCCTTTCTGCAAAATTGAACTCTGGTGGTAATATTGCCAAAGGTATTTGTATTCCACTCCTTTAGTGCTGCTTTACAGGCTTTGAGCTTTTGACATAAGATGTAAGGAGGAGATCCATGCACATTAACATTCCAAGCAGATCTGATAACATCAAGAAATTGAGGATGAGTACTCCACATGTTAAAAAATCTAAACGGTTTCTTGCCTCTTGGTGTCGCTTTTTCTGCGTGTATATACATTAAAGAATGGTCAGAAAACAAAGGAGCACCATACTCAAGAAGTGAATCTGGGTAAACTGTTAACCATTCATGGTTAATCAAACACCTATCAAGTCGAGCCATTATTTTTCTGTTAGCAGCACCTTGATTACTCCAGGAGAGCTAATTACCCACAGATTTCATATCAAACAATGCTGCAGTGTCAATGTAATCATTAAAACTTTGAAGCTGACTTTCTGAAAGTTGTCTACCCCCCACTTTTTCATTTGTGTACCGAACAGTATTAAAGTCTCCAAGAACAATCCAAGGTACATTGCGACAGCCATTTACAATATTAGTCAAGTCAGACCAAAGAGTATTTCTTTCTTGCATACTGTTTGAAGCATATATACCAGTGAAATTGAATTGACAGCCATTCTTTTTATCCTCTACCTTAAGATGAATGAATTGATCAGTAGCAGAAATAAACCAAGCATTAATAGAGTTAGGATTCCATAAGACCCATATTCTACCAAAAGTTTCATTTGAGTCATTGGTAAACAGTTCTGCGTCCGGCCATATTAAATTCTTTTGAGCTTGAACGCGCGATTGTTTAATTTTCGTTTCCACTAGAATAACAATATCACATGCGGCAGACTTGATTATTCTGTTGAGCTCCCGACATTTCTCCGACTTATTAAGTCCGCGAACATTCCAGCATGTTATCTTCATTAGTAATAAACAAATGAAAAGGTAGTAAGGTATTCATCCTACGACTTTGGATGGATTGTACCATCCTTTTTCTTATCCTTCGGTTTTGTATTTTCTTCCCGCACAATATCCTTACCTTTTATGGCTTTATTCCTATATTTATCCACTTCATCTACAGCTTGCAGATTTTTAAACTTTAAAGTACCTTGAATCATGTGGTCTTGATTGGCAGGGTTTGTTGAAGCTCGATAAGATTGTTGCAGCACAATATCCTGGATAGTACTTGTTGGAGCAGCGTGGCTAGAGAGGTTTGTTGGGGCATGAGTTTGTTGAGTCGGAATATCCTTGTTGGCGATGTTTGTTGTGGCCTGAGTTTGTTGAGGAAGAATATCGTTGCTGGCGAGATTTGCTTGGGCCTGAGTTCGTTGAGCTATTGTGGATGGATCCGATGATATTAGAAGAGATGAAGTTCCTGACTTATGTTTCTCCTGTCCACTAGTACCATGGGAAACCTCTGTTGTGGAAGGCTCTGACATTATAGGAAGAGATAAAGTTTTGGAATTGTCCTTCTGTCCGCGGTGCTTTCCTTGCGAGTCGGAATGCTCAATAGTTTTCGCCACCATCTGTGCTACTGCCATTAGAGAAGAATCACTTAGTTGCTGAGGTGCTTGACGTGGTCGATAGACCTTTGTGGTTGGTTGTGGGGTTTGCTGACAAGCTCCATTTGCATGACCAAAAGATAAGCAACGCTGACATCGTTGTGGCTTCCAGGAATATGAGACATGTACCTTCCGAGTGTTCCCGTCAAGATCGCGATAGAAAACTTCATTAGGAAGATCTTCATCGGAAGAAACCAGCACACATGCTCGTGCAAATGCTAATCTCGTCTGAGCTGCTGTTGCTTTGTCGATGTAGAGTGGCTGTCCCAGAGTGCTGCATAACTTTGCAATAAAACGTCGACTCCAAAGATGTAGAGGCAGTCCTTGAAAGGATACCCATAATGGAATAGACTGTAGGCTATCTAACTCCAAACGGACATCAGGAGACCAACGTCGTAAAATCATTGGATGACCGCGGATAGTCCAGAATCCTTCGAGGATTCGTTGCAAATCTTCTTCAGAGTATAGCTTGCAAACAAAGAATCCGTTCTCCAGCATATGAAGATCAAATGACGATATTCCCCATCGAGTTTTGATAAATGAGGATAATGGGAAATAAGATGTTTTGAGACCTACCACATAGCCAACAATCGCCATTGACCATGTCTCAATAAGCTCTGCTGAATCAGCAGTCTCGTATACAGCAATCTTCTTATCAGCCTGAACTTCTGGCGTAATGAATTCCAAGCTTAGATCTGGACTTCCAACCGGAGCCTTGAATAGGCTAGTCCAAGGCCGAGGGTCATTGGAAATTAGAGCAGGCTGCCGCGATCTAGAGCGCGACCTGCTTCGATGCTGCTTCATCGAAGGAGTTTCTCTCTGGAGAGGATATGGTGGAGGAGCAACTTGAGGGATAACGGTAGGGAGTCTTGCCATCGTTTCAACCCTCCCGCCACCATCGCCAGCCCTAGGGGCCGTCGATGCCATGTTTGATCCCTCTTCTGGTCACCGCTACAGAATCGTCACCATAGGGAAAAGTCACCGCTGCAGAATTTCAGATCGTCGCTACAGTACCGTCGCCCTAGATCTAGTCGCCGCTGCAGTGTCGTCGCCGCTACAGTACCGTCGAATCAGATCTGATCGCGCTGCAGTGTCGTCGGCGCTACAGTACATCGACCTAGATCTGGATCTGGTCGCCGCTGCAGTGTCGCCGCCGCTACAGTACCGTCGCCCTAGATCTGGTCGCCGCTGCAGTATCGTCGCCGCTACAGTACCGTCGACCTAGATCTGGTCGCCGCTGCAGTGTCGTCGGCGCTACAGTAACGTCGACCCAGATCTGATCGCTGCTGCAGTGTCGTCGGCGCTACAGTACGTCGACCTAGATCTAGATATGGTCGTGTCGCCCTAGATCTGGTCGCCGCTGCAGTGTCGCCGCCGCTACAGTAACGTCGACCCAGATCTGGTCGCCGCTGCAGTGTCGCCGCCGCTACAGTACCGTCGCCCTAGATCTGGTCGCCGCTACAGTGTCGCGCCTCGCCGCTACAGTGTCGCGCCTCCCGCTCCCTAGCTAGGGATTTGTTTGAGTAAGAACACATGGGATATTCCTCTCATGATACCAAGAGTGAATGATCCTCTATCGACACTCAATAGCCCTCGTAAGGTTGACTGCCACTCCCGATGACCGATTGTACTAGATCTAGGACATCCAAACCTATAAGTCTGGTATCAAAGAATGGAGCACTCATACAGGATATCATTGGTGTCTCAAGTCTAAGGACCAGATACACCATTGGGACTACGGAATCGTTGTCTAACAATAAGGTATCATCAATCATCCATCATTCCGTAAACGGATCAATCAGTGAACTCATTCTCCAATGAGCACCTGTACTGTATCCCTAGTGTCCCCACACGAGCAGCTATGAAACCAGCTGCATCCATTATATGGACAGGTATATAGCACACTAGTCTATCCGGTTATCTTTATGTCCCTCTCAAGCAACCTATAACCGGGATTATTTAGAATTTATGTTTAAAGGCAAATCGGTCTCATTATCGTGATCTCAACACGATCTGATTCCTATTACACAGATCCAAGAACATCATAATATATACATACATATATGTAATAGTCAATATAAAGTGATAAATACTAAAATAACTGCATGTCAAGTCACACATGTCATCACTCACGTGATTGGCTTGTTAGGCACCTGTGACTAGCAAAAGAAACATACACAAGGTACACCTCGAATACCCTGACGAGAGATATATGTTACGCCTCTACGAGACATCGGGGGGGGAAGAGAGAGAGAAAATGATAGAGGATATTTTGGTACCACCCAGCTAGCAGCCACCTTAGATTATACGTGGCGCAACTCTAATTAAAGTAGTGCACATATCTCTAAGCAGCACGAAATGACACAAAATGATTCGGGAAAGGCTACATCCTGAAGCGACGTAGCACTACTCAAAAGTGACATCGCCCAGCTCCGAAGTGGTGCACAGTAAATCCATGCCGTTCAGAATCAAGTGACACTTGCCAATGAGGATACAATCTTGCAAGACATGGGGTCGGAAGGATGGCCTCGAAGTAGACAAATCACCCACCGAAAATATCAATGGATGCCAGTAAGCACATGGGGAGTCGACTCCCTATGGAACGTATAAAAATCACCCCCAAGTAGATGTTGGGGGACAGGACTCACTATCTACAAAAATTGACTTAAGCTTTGGAGGGGTCAAGCCGAAACTCTCCTCTCCAGCCTTGACCTATTGTGCAAGGACTTAGGACCAAAAGCCCCTCGCAGATTCGTCGAACACCCTAGGAGACGACAACCACAACTTTTCATCCCTTCTCTGTGAAGCCTTCGTTACGAGTAACCACCCGGATGACCTTACAAAATCGGGACCGAACCAAGTCATGCAACTTCTCGAGCCATGGCATAAAAACTCACAACAAAGATAATAAAAATATGTTAAGTAATTTTTTTATAAAAAAATCCTAAGTTTGTATTATTTCCTATAGAGTATTTCGTTTTTAATTTATTCCTACATAATACCCTTCCTAATCATTTTTACTATTTTAATTTTGGTCTTTGCCTTGTTGTAGTGGTTTTAGCCATGCCTTGGCCATCTATGCCTTATCGTGTTGCAGGTCATCATGTCCATCTTTATTACCTTTCTAGAATCACCCTCATGACGATACTATTGTTACACCAACCTTCGTTCTATTATAATGATATTCGCAACTACAAATAACCTCCACAACGTGACCCCTGAGACCTCCCTCCCTCGACTTGTCCCCATCTATGCCTCCCATTTGGGGAGGGAGATCTTGAGGGTGAGATTATGGGTGTCAAGGATGATGATTAGGGATCGACCCCACAAAGTTGACTTTGGTCTCATTGTGCACCTACCCTCCACATCACCTAGGTAGGCGGATACAGCTTATCGCACTGGTTGACTACGCAAGGTTGCAAGCGACATCGATAAGTAGGAGAGAGGAGGTCGTGAAGACTATGATGGATGTGACGTGGAGGTGTTTAGTGGTGATCACAAGGGAGGTGATAGTGATACTAAGGCGGCAAAGTGACAGGTGAAATCGCATGACAAAGCCTGGTTAAAAAAGAAATAGGGGCCTTGTAAGACGCTCCTTCACTAGTTTTTGTATACTGAGGACAACATACTGGTCGAATCAACTGTCCTTTTTATTTATTTTATTTGTTTATTTATTTATTTTATTTGAGGAAAGATGAACGCATACGGTGCTTGCACATGTGAAGGCCCCATGTTCAAGTGCCCACAAAACAGAGCACAACATAAAGTAGAAGATTTATCCCACATAAGCACATGTTTCTCCCCGTTTTACGGTGCTGCCGACAAAGAAACTCATTTGTAGTGCTTTCAACCTTTGTTTCTCTTTATTGATTGCTATTGTCGCTTTACACATACCATTGTGAAGATTTATCTCTATCCCATATAGAAAGAAAGAAGACATGATTTATTTGATTTGATATAATTTTATTTTTTTATTTCTCTTTTATATTTAAACCACTAAACGGGCTAAATAAATGGATCTACAAATTATGTTATTTTTCTTCTCCATTATATATATGATTGGTTGATGTCACTTTTTTTTTATTTTTAGTAGGGACGCTTTCAAAGATAATTGACTTCCTCATATCACTCTTTTTTTTTTCTCTTATATCTTTCAATTATTATCCTCCTTTTTTAGAGACAATAGAAGTATTAATTATAGATTACCCAATATATTTAGACAGTATTAATATCACAGTCTTTGTACTTAAAAAATTTATATTGGGATCACTATTAATTCTATAAATTAAACAAATAACTCATTTTCCCTAACGTCATCATCAATTATTTTGATGAAAAATATAATACGTGACACCACGTGTTAGAACAGTACGAAAGTCATAGCGAAAAATATAATTTTAATATCCCTTTTGTTTTAAGCGATGAGTAGTTTGGTGAATGTGCCATGGAGAGGAGTTGGATGACTAAAGTTGACATTCGTGAAGGAGGTGATGATGAGGCCAACGAAAGCGAAAACTCCTATGAAGCAACATAGGCCGATAGTGAGAAACACAAGGAATGCATCTTCATGGGAGCCTCCGCTAATTGAACGCGATCATTCAGAGGCTCAATGTTACCATCGTCCAAAGGTCAATGATGAGGAATGCATCAGCGGTGAGAGGCGCTCGATGGTTTCTCACGTGAGTTGGATCGGTTCAGTGAGGAACTGGTTCAGTTGATTGAGCCCAAGTCTGACTCAATTTTGAGTTAGTTCTCACATAACCAAAAAGATAGAAGAAAAAAGGAGATAAGACCTTATTCCCTTTCCCTTATCCCCCCTCTCAAGCTCTCATTCCCTTGCTCTTTTTTTACTCCTCGCTCTCTCCGGTCCCCTAGGGCAGGCGACAAGCGGTGATAGTGTGTCGCAAGTGGCGACGTAGGTTGCAGGATTACGGCATGAAACACTCCTGTGTGCAATAGTGCACTATGTGAACACGATCGAGCGATTGGTGCATGACGATTTTTCACATGAGTCAAAATATTAAAGCTGCTGCATTCCTAACCGTTAGCCTCTAAAGGCAGTGATGACACTGAGCATCTCGATGGTAATCACTCTCACTACACTAAGTAACATGGCAAGTATACCTCCCCTTCTTCATGGGAGCTTTCGCATTTGTTGACCATCCAATCTCATCTTGCTCCTCTTCGTGACGGACGACATACTCACCAAACTATTTGTTATTAGAAATGGAAGAGACATTAAAATTATCTTTTTAACTACCACCTTTACATCGATCTTGATATCATGTGTTGTGTTCTTTGTCAATACAGTTAATGATATTATGATAAATAAGAATATTTATTTTATTTTCAGAATTATAAGGATCTTAATATAATTTTTTTAAGTATAAAATTTACTATACTATTAGTGTTCGTTCTAATATAATATGTAATTAGCTCGACAATAAACAGATTAAATTAGAGGACGCACGCTAATGGTAAGTGCCACTCGCTTCCGTGATGCATCGATCAAGGAAGCTACTTGGAACTCGTGACCTCGGTCTGTTGTTTGTTTTGCAAGCAGTCTTCGCCGATCCCTTGTGCTCGCCGCACAACGAAGGCAGGCAGCCATGGAGAGCAGCATCGCCGGTCGTCGGGACCTCCACTTTGTTCTGATCCCATGGCTGGGCACGAGCCACACGATTCCCATGATCGACATCGGCCGCTTGCTTGCGGAGCGCGGCGGCGTCACGGTCACCATCGTGATGACGCCGGCCAATGCCGCCCAGCTCAAACCGACCATCGATCACATCGCCACCTCTGGCCTCCCCATCCGCTTCGTCTTCCTCCCCTTCCCCTCCGTGGAGGTGGGCCTACCGGAGGGCTGCGAGAGCATGGACAGCCTGCCTGCCTTCGACATGATGCCGAACCTCTACGACGGATCCAAGCTTCTGCGGCAGCCATTGGAGGAGCTGCTCCGTGAGCAGGCGCTTGCCCCGAGCTGCATCATCTGTGGTGCCTACTACCCGTGGACTCCGGCGGTTGCTCGTGTGCTCGGCATTCCATGCTTCGTCTTCCACGGCTTTGGCTCCTTCGCACTCTTTTGCATGCACAACCTCTACCGTTACAGGCCCCATGAGCGCGCGTCGTCGCCGACCGAGCCCTTCCTGCTCCCGGGCCTGCCATTTCAGTTCGAGATCGCCAGGCAACAACTACCAGTTCATTTCCAGTTGTTGCCTCATTTCATGGAGATGTGCAACGAAGTACGAGAGGGCGAACTCTCCATGGACGGTGTCCTCGTCAACAGTTTCGACGACCTGGAGCCAGGATATGCCGAGCGCTTAGCGGCGGCCTCGGGGAAGAAGGTGTACACCATCGGACCGGTGTCGCTGTGTTATAGATCAGGGAGGTTGGACATGGCTGATAGGGGTAAGAAGCTGTCGGTGGATGCTAGCTGGTGCTTAGATTGGCTTGATTCGATGAAGCCACGGTCCGTGATCTACGTCAGTTTCGGTAGCTTGGGCAGCCTTGCGTCTGAGCAACTGATGGAGCTGGGATACGGTCTGCTCGCCTCGAACAGACCCTTCATCTGGGCCATCAACGGCGTTGAAGCAGTGGAGGAATGGATGCAAGAGAAGCTTGAGAAAGGGGGAGTTGACCCAAAGTGTCTCTTGATCCGGGGGTGGGCGCCGCAGGTGATGATCCTGTCGCACCCGGCGGTGGGTGGTTTCTTGACGCACTGCGGGTGGAACTCGACGCTGGAGAGCGCGAGTGCGGGCGTGCCGATGGCGACATGGCCGCTCGTCGCGGAGCAATTCCTCAACCAGAAGTTGATCGTGGATGCGGTCGGGATCGGAGTCGCGGTCGGCGTCAAGACATCCATGCGGCGGCCGGAACAAGCGGCGGAAGAGGGAACCGCGGTCAAGAGGGAGGAGATTGCGGAGGTTGTGGAGAGGTTAATGGACGGAAGGGAGGAGGGAGAGGAGAGGAGGAGGAGAGCCAAAGAATTCGCCGCGAAGGCAAGCAAAACTGTGGTGACGGGCGGTTCTTCCTATGATAACGTGACACGGTTGATCCAACTCGTAGCAACACAAAGGAGTAGGAGATGAATCACCCAACTTGTTTGCCTTCGCTAGTAATGTAGTCTTGTGTGGGGTATTACACGTACTCTTTGCCTCAGTAATCCTTGTTCTTGGCTAACATTACAGTCTCTCTTCAATGGATTGAAGTATGCAGTATCAATCGCATTTGGTTCATGTCCATTTTATTTCGTGTATGCTGTGGACCAAAACAAACCGACAGATTTCGCATGTACTCAACTGATTGATGGCAAGGAACAGATCAGTTGCAGTCAGAGCTCAGACAACGCAAAACTTACGACAACAATTCACGTTCAAAATCATACATTTCCTGTTCTACATCGGGGGTATGCAAACTCTTACGACAACAATTCACGTTCAAAATCTTGCAATTCCTGTCCTACATCGGGTTCCTGCATACGTCACATTACAAGGAAAAAGAACCCTTTGGGTTAGCACTAAACTATGCTCTAGCATTGTTACAAAACTTCTGAGAAGCTCTGAGATATTATCTTTGGAGAGAAGGATGGACAACCATCTACCAGCTCCGTGACACAAAGAACTCATAGTCCGGATGCCTGTTCGCAGATCTTTGATCGCGCTTATGAACTACTGCCCTTGCCATCACAGATGCAGTTTGCTTGAGTGTCCTCAGCCTCTCCTTCAGTAAGTCGGAGGTGTTGGAAAAATGTGCTTCTTCAGACTGAAAACCCTTCAGATCCATATCCCTTGGCTGAAACCAATTCTCCCCCTGCATTCAGAGAATGCATGCACATTGAGAAACAATGTTGTGGGAACTTACACAAACCATAGCAGACATTGAGAAACATTGTTGTGGGAACTTACACAAACCATAGCAGGTAACACAGTATCACAAATGTGTTTTTCTTTAACAAATAGAAGTACAAATTACTTTGTTAAGCACTGAACTACTCTTCTGTCATGGAAATTTTGGTTCGTTTCTCAAGTTTGAACTAGAACTGCAAATATGGCGATGGATCTTCCTCCAGCCAACCTTACAGATTTCCGGGCAAGTTCCTCCTTGAACTAAAATTTTCTTGTTTGAAGACTTACCATGTATAGAAGATTAATGTCAGATTTATAGTCATCATAATCAAGACCAACCAAAAAGGAGTCTATCTAAATTTTCATGCCAACAGAAAAGCGCAACAATTGAGCAAGGTTTTCCTGGATAGCCAACAATACAGTTAAAACATGGCCAGAGGACAAACAAGGGCTAGAATGCACATTGCAGGTGAAGAATTAGATAGCCAACAATACAGTTAAAACATAAAAAATAAAATATTTTAAAAAAATTGCTGGATCCACTAGCTTCGCTATCCATAGTAGTTTCTTCATCTCGCTCTCCCTGGCCTTTCTGTTCTACGGTTAGTACAATTTTCAGATGAGCTCCCTGCTTCTCATAGAACCCAGAGGGTAAAAGAGCATCTACTCTTTCCCATTTTCAAAATCGCTTACCATTCTCTCTTCTTTTTTATTCATCACAGTCTTTCACCAATTCAACCTCCTCATTTGTCTTGGTCTCTGCACCTTACTATTCTTAATCCAATAAAATCAAATGCTTAATTGTTTTTTACCTCTTCAACATCCCAGTTTTGTCATCATCTCTGCACCTAAACATAGTCAAAGAAAAGAAAGTGCTTATTCTCTTCGGCTAGAATTTTTACTTTTTTGTTTGAATACTAAACCACAGGCAAACAATTAAGTCACTACTATATATTCTATTAGATCCTTATTGGTATTGCATGTGATATATGCATTGCATAAGCTATCGATGGTTCTATTGATGATAAAGTTATTGCTTCTTTGACAAGATCAATATTTTGTGTTTGATGATAACATGGTGGATATGCAGATGCTAATTCAATACCTAAATTTTCTACATTGTGTGCATCCCTTCACCAACAAGAGCAGTTGCCGAAAATAGCAGCAGGAACAAATGAATAAAATAACTTAAAACTACATTGCCTAATGAGGGCAGCTTGAAGCCTCCTCGATCATAGCTAAATATAACAAAGCACAATTAAGCATTGTGCAGTTTGAGGCAGGCCTTCAACCTGACATTTAGTGCAAAAGAATTACCTTAATCTCATTCTGATCTAAAAAGAGTCTTTTGAGTTCAAAACAATAATATTATAAAAAATGCAGAGCAGACGTGCCTTATCCCTGTACGTCTGCAGACCTACAACTGGAGAAACTACATTTGTGAAAGCACCTGGAACACACGCCGAGGCACTTTGATGAACAAAATGACCCAGAGAGTGATATGTCAAAAAAGCAGCATGAAAATTTCCATCAGGTATACGGTATATAGGATACCATGCCACACAGTACCTGAAAGGAAAAGAATACAACTTAATTGTAGAAATCAGTCTGAAAAAGGTTCGATCATTTTGAACCAAAAGAGTATTATAATAAACAAACCAAGAAGCAGGATGAAGGTCATGCAGGTTAAGAGATTCCAGCTTCAAGGGATCTCCAAATATGCGGCTAGCAGGTAATTTATCTCCAGATACCAGTTCCTTGATCCTGAATTAAAAGAGAAAAATAGATATGAGACAAGAAAGGTTAGGCACCTCTAACACAGCTGGTGCAAAACTAGACATGGGATCAACAGGTACAGATCCTGCAGGCAACCTACATGTAAGCCATCTGAACATCGAAAAGATGTTGGAAATTATCAAACTTACAGGTGAATCCACGAAAGGAGAGACATGGTGTGCTTTTCCATTTACTTATATCAGTGAATGAATTACACACATTTCTTTTCAGGAAACTGCTGAATCCTTGGTTCCATTTCCAACATGAGTCGTGGATTATATACTCATGATATAAACTAATTTTCAGGGTAAAAAAGCAGTATAGAAATCTCAGATAATCTCACAGTCGTAACTTTGTAAGTACGCATTTAATAGAACCAGATGAGACAATAACGAAACATCAGACTCTTTTCTCAGTGTTTAGGATATAAAAAAAAATGTAATTCACATTTCCATGGTGAGTCAGGCATCATGAAACAGTTGCATGGTTAGTAAATTTTCTAGTTATCAGCCAAACTTCATGAGGACTTTTATGCACCTTCTTACTGGTATCAAATCTCATCTTCCATGCATTCTGAGCATAAAATAGATGTGATATACCTACTTAGAGAACAACAAGATCAACTGAGAAACACAACTAATGTGTTCCCTATAAACAAGATCAGTTGAATAACATTTTTAACAAGGGACCTGAAAGAACCTTCAGGTTAGAACGCATCAAGTCCTAAAAAGTTTGTGCTCCATTTACTGATTCAATATTTGAATATTTTGAAAAATGATCAAGTTAAAGCAACAATATGGGACTCAATATATCTCTACAACAAAAAGATTAACCAGTTATTAAATAGTTCAAAACCAATTTCAGAATGTCCCACATATGATCTACCTCGACTGGAAAACAAAGCTTTGCTGGAGAAATAATAGGAACATAGGATGATCAGTTTTCTGATTCTCTTTTTGAGATCCTAAAGCATGATGTTGAACAAGTCAGAGATGGTAGGGAGGATGGAAGCATATTAGCAATGCTAACAAAGAAAAAAAGAAGTTCCAAGGAAACATTCAAAAAACAAATACTCTATAAGAAAATTGATCAATTATCGGATGATAAAGAAAATGTTATAAAATATAATGACTTACTTCTCATACAATGGACGTCGCCAAGGAGGCTGGTCAGATTCAAAATATTCAAAAAAAAGCTCCGCATGATCCATGTGAATGCTTTTATCAAAAATCTCCTCTGCAGCAGAAGAAGATGATTCTGATAAGCAAGCATTTGTGTCCTTAAGAGGTTGGGGCAATAACATCGATAAGTTTGGGAAAGAGCCCAAATATTTTTCTCTCTTATCTTCCTCACAAGTTATGGCTGCCTCTCCACTCCTATTGCAATATCTGGCACTCCTGGATTTTCCAAATAATTGAACAGCAGAAAGATAAGGTACAAAATATGCAGTAAACTCAGAACGACCATTATGTTGCCTTCTAGAATTGCAATAATCGTGTGCCCTCACTTCCAACCCAAAGCAGCCAGGCTCTTCATACCACTGCCAAATGCTCTTCAAGGCAATGTTAGGAATCTGATGGCAGCAAAAAGAGTTACTTATTAGTTGTTCTGGAAAACAACTGCTGCAGCCTCTGCTATGTTGTGTTTTTCTAATGACTGGGGAGGCAAGAAAAAGAAATTTCTCGAAGTTAGCACATGGACGGCCAGTTACCAATTGAACAACTTCTGCCATGGTCTGCAATTTGTAGGCATCATTAACAGCTTGTATTATCTTGTCTAATTCAGTTGCAACACTGTTAAATTCCTTGTCTTTCATTTCATTTGTTTGGAAATTGATCTCAGCATGTAGATCAGAAGCTTCAGCTGAACGAGGGCAGCTGCTCAACTTTTTGATCAATTTACTAGCTCCAGGATTTGAGAATTCTCCATCCTTGGAAACAGAAAATAATTTATTCAAACTTGAACCCACCAGTCCATCAGCATTTGGATATGATCGATCAGTAACTGCATCATCCGTGATAGAAACCTTTACAAAATAGCCCGTATCTGAATATACGGAATCTTTTCTCCCCACTGGGACCCACTTCTGTATCAGATTCCCAGCACTGCTTGACAGGCTGCTAGATTCTCGGTACTTTGTAGGACCAACTTCGGAATTACCTTCAATCTGCCTGTGACCAATCTGATTCATTGTTGTTGGAGTTTGGCCAATTTCACTATGAACAGCTGGCAAATCCATAAGACAAACTCCATTGCATGTGTTTCTTGGTGGCGTTGCCTCCTCAGTATGCACATGTATTTCCTTCTCTGGTTCTGGTTGACAACAGTCATCAGTTGGCTTAGCCAAACATCTTTGGGAAAAGCTATTGTTAGGTGATCTAAATCCTATGTTGTGGTCTTTATCAACAGCTGTGAATGATGAATTCCGCAAACATTCTTTTTGCTGAACATGATGCTTCAAGGCTTTGTCCATGTCACTCTTACCAGTATGAGATCCACTAGTATTACATTGATTTGCATGTTTCACAGCTGAACTAGATTTGCTTTTCACACTATTTACTGAGTTTCCAACTGCGGATTTAGATAGAGGTTGAACTGTCTTATGACAATTGGGTGCTGCTTGGCTTGCCTCTATCTTAAATGTATCATCTGGACAAGGGTATCTGTAGGTTGTTCCACACTGTTTTTGCTTTAGCCCAACAAATTTATCAAGTTTCATTTTTGTCTTGGTTTCCTTGGATGAAACCTCACCATGAGGAGACAAAACATTGACATTATTAGGTTTAGAAGCACCTTCCTTCCTTTCAATCTTCTGGACCTTCTGCCATATGGAGTAATTATTATCTTTACCTGTGTGACCATGATTGTTTGCAGTAAAATATCTGTTTGTTCCATTTAAACTACCATTGCCAATAATTCTTCTAGACCTTCTACCTCGCTTTCCAGCTATAACAGGATGGAAGTCATCGTTGCTGCCAGCCTGACTGCTGCAATCAGCTCTTTCAGTACTGCTGCAAGCATCAAGGACATCGTTTGACAAATAGGCATCACTGGTGTAACAGTTATTTGATATGTCAGTATTCACACTACATAAATTTACAGTTGTGTGAGATGAGGATTCATGTTGTATAAGCTCTTTAGAAGGTGAAAATATTTCACCTTCTGAAGAACTCGGTTGACTTTCATCCTTGACAGGTGACCGCATCACAGTGTCATCACTAGAGTTCTCGCCAATATCACTGTTAGAACCATCAAAAGATGAATCGACCACGGAATTATAATTATCCATAGAGATGCTTGAGAAATTATCATGAAAAATGTTGTTTTCTTTAAAAACTACTTCTCTAGTGCTCCCATCAGATGAAAATGGAACCATTACTGCATCTTTAATTGTGCTTGATAAATCCAGATAAGCTGTAGTGTTGCATCTGAATTCATCACGAGCAAATATCTGAGGTGAAGAAACTGGTTCAAAATCATCCATCTCATCGCTGTAAGATGTACATGACAATAAGGTTGTTGAACAGTCAATGAATTCAACATTATTTGCGCTATCATGCTTCTCTACAGTGACATCAGTAAACAACAAATCAGGGGGTGTTGCCTCATCTGACAATTTAATATCTAAAACATGTTTGGCTGAAGAAGATAGACTACTGCTTTCAGATGTTTCAAAAGCAGATGCGCTATAGTTGTTTTCCTCACATTGAACATTTGAGTCAGTCAAAACCTTTCTGGATGCAGTTCGTTTATACTGCTTTCCTTTTTTTTTCCCTTTCTTTCGTGAATTTCTTTTAACTCTCTTGTCCACCTTTGGAATAGCACTGACCAAAAAATCTGACCCAACTGCACTTGGGTTATCACAAACTGAACCAGAAGAATTACCTGATATTAAGCAGCCAGGAAGAGAAGTAGTTGAACTGTCCAGAGAATTGGATAATTTGTTCCTGGTGTCAGACTGGTCCAAACTACTTGCCTCACTGGAAATGCAAGATGAATTTAACATCACAGGATCCTTGAACACATGTGGAGATGGTGGCTTGGAATTTTCCATATTAGAGGAAGATATAGATTCAAAATTCTTTCTACAAAATTCGCCTGGCAAGAGTGAAGGAAAAGGTGACACTTTCCTGGATGCATGAGTGTCAAGGAAAATGATTGTCAATAAAGGCAACCTGACAAGCAATTGTAGAATAGAATCAATAGATGTCACATTCTGAATTAAGAAGGAAAATGCAAAATTAATATATACAGAGAGATAAACATAAAAGGTCAAAATATAGCACAGGCCATTGTCATCTGTTAAAAACAGAAATTACCGAGGTAGGAAGTATAGGATTAGCTGCAAAGAGCAAACCAAATACTAATTACATAACGAACTAGACAGCATTTGAAACATCTGAAAAAGAATTCTAAAAGAACAGAATTACAGGAGAGCAAATGTAGTAAGTTTGTCAACCCAAGTCAACAAGCAACTTATGCACCTGCTGCTTTTTTAGTTTCAGATACAAAGCAAGTGCCAGGTCCTTTAAAAAATTCCTACACCTTCCTAGAGATAACATATCTATGATTTATTGGTTATTATGAATGCATGGTACTGTATTTGACATTTAAAATCTTCAACAAGTGTCTTCGACTTTTCTTTTTAAGGACTCCCGAGTCTTTTAGTCTTTAACATGAGTAAAAGGAATCCTATGACTGGGGAGAGTCCAGCAGAGAGTGAGTGACAGAGGGAGAGAGAGATTTCCTTTCTCTTGTAGATGCCTCATGCAGATAATTGGTCAGCATGGGCCCCGTGCCAATCAGCATAAACTAAATGCATTGCATAAGTGTTATTGGAAAACCTCCACCAACACATCATCCAACATTGACAGCTTATATGCACGAGATGTGCTGATAAATACACCTCAATATGTCAATATGGTAATCCTTAACTAAAATGCAAGCATTTATATTATTTCTTTGTACTTTCTTTGAGTCCTCCAACCGCATACCAAATCCTTTAAACTATGCCTCTCAAGAGGTGATTATCCAGGAAAGACTAGCTATCTAGGGGTTTAAAACATTTTGAATCAAGGAAATTCTTTGTTCCTTCTTGATTGTAATATGACTTTGAATCACGAGGAAAGTTGAGTCCATAGAAATCCACCTAATGCAAGAACGAAATTAATAATTTTATCTAAAATGTAGAAAAATAAATGCCACCCAAACTTTATAAAAAAATGACAAAGCCTTGGTATGACCACTTTGAAAATATCAATAAGAACCAAACACAAATGGGAGAACAAAATTCAACAGAGATCAGAGTGGTCCAACAAACAAAGTCAACATGGCTAACGTGGTAAATAATGTGATGACAAAAGCAAAATTACCTCTGTTCAGAACTCCTAAAGTCGAATTCCTGAAGAAAAATGTGTGCATGCATCGTCAGAAACCTATGACATGAAAAGAAGCATTTAAAACAATATTCCACACAACAAAATCACCAACCTTTGAACAAGACTGGTAATTGTTCTGATCTATTGATCTCCTAAAGGTACTACAGATTCTCCTGTCTGCAGACTTTTTGAAGATACTGTCTGTCCTCCCATGTTCATAGGGCATTGTCAATCGTGCCTGTCTATACACAAAGAGATTAACTAAATGCACAGAAACCAATAAGCAATGTCACTTAACTAAAACAGCAGAAAAGGTCAACAAAATATCTAAGATCACAAGCACACAATGGAGGAAAATTGAAAAGTTAAATATTCTTTAAGAAAATGTGTATGTTAGGCTATTTGTCAAATTAAGGACATCTCTAAGAAGTTTTAAATTTGAAAAAGAGCAGTACATGATTCTTTTGTATCAAGCAAATTAGATTTTGCCTGCATAGTGCTTCCTTTTGTATTAACTGCTTCTTCATCAATGCTAAAAAAAGACTAGATAATTTAAAAAAATCCAAGAAATTGGATAAACCTGTATTGTATCATTAGTGAGTGCAATTTTATTCAACTATTGCAATGACAGCTTTAGGGTTTTCATTTCAAAATTTTGGCAGCAGAGAATTAAATTTTTGAAAAATAAAATCAATTAACCAATAGTTACTTGAATTTGTGTTCCTTCTGTATTTTGATTGCGATTTAACAGCTTGGACCTCCAAAGTGAACCTACATACTTGGGATGTCATGCAAACAAGAATATTATTAACATGATAGGACAAAATGAAAAATTCAAATGTAAAAACTATTTTGGGAAAAAGATTAGTAAAAAAAGTGAAAACAATTCTATAGTCTACGAAGTAGGTTTTTACTGACTATAGGAACATATTGATGCAGTATACAAGACATATTTGTATATGGTTTAGTAAGTTCTAAATAATATTGCTACAACTGGAGAGGTTTCCAATGCACTGCATTTCAATTGACAAAACAAACTTCTTCATGGTATCCCAAATCAAAGTGCATGAAAGATAATTCTTCCATAAAACAGCCAACAATTTGCTCAAATATACAGAAGATAAGGCCATTATGATTGTTATCATTAAGTCTCCTAGAAAATACATGTAAATTATCACTAAATTACTAATAAAAGAAGATGCCATGAGATTCGAAAAAGTTGTTTACTCTTCAATGAAACCAATATTTCCAGTTAACCCATGCAAAAATTCTCATGATAATCTCATGCTATTATCACTAAATTTCTAATAAAAGAAGATGCCACAAGACTTGAAAAAGTTGTTTACTCTTCAATGAAACCAATATTTCCAGTTAACCCATGCAAAAATTCTCATGATAATCTCATGCTATTATCACTAAATTTCTAATAAAAGAAGATGCCACAAGACTTGAAAAAGTTGTTTACTCTTCAATGAAACCAATATTTCCAGTTAACCCATGCAAAAATTTCTCATGATAATCTCGTGCTAATTGCCACAAGGCACATACCCTTCTCTTTGACATGCAATAAACAGACAACGATCAACCAAACATGCATACAAATAAAGATGCACCATCAGCATGAATCATAAACCCTGGAAACAGCTTATCATGCCCATTCTCAAGCTACATAGGATGTCATGGAAAGGAAAATTAAGCTACATTTTACAATAATAAGTTCCTTCTTTTTCAGGTAAAATCACAGTCCATCAAGACCGCAATTTAGCATGAACTTCATTTTAGGGATAAAAAAAAAAGACCCAAAAATGAAAGTAGTACTGAAAGCAAAGGCCTATAGGAAAAGACAAAAAAGCAGCTCAACTCATCCATAATTTTCCAAGGTTAAACGATGTTACTGCCATTATCATACTCCAAGATCAGAAGGATACTGAGTAATATTGACTTATGATGAAATGCCAGGATATGTATACTCAAATTCCATATGTACAACTCCACGTTGAACCATTCAGATCATCACCATATAATATAAAATTATAGAAAGAATAAACCGGTTAACAAATAATCAGTAATGAGTGTACTGGTCTGATTGGTCGATTGTGTAGATCTTAAAAAGGTAGAAAATATTCAATTGCAATTCAACTGTTAAAAGCAAGGTTTGGTCACTAGCACAACCCACCCTGATCCTAGTCCTGTGAAATACTTGCCTATGCCATTCCACAAGGCTGTGCTAGCCAACACATTAAATTCTCCAAAATTATATCACCTTTGCATGCCATTCCAAAGCCCTGTTGGCACTATGTTTATTGATTTGCATAATGATCTTTGATCAAAATTCATGTTTCATCTATTCATAAATAAGTGTTCCACAACAAAGGAAAACCAGCCGAACCCTGGTAAGGAAGCAAAATCAAGTCCAAACTGTCATCTATATTTTAAGATGCATTGTAGAAAATTATACAGGAGAAGAATTGGTCAACATGAGATGAGCTCTTAGGCCAAAAATACAGGGAAATAGAGCATGAAAGAACGGAAATACGAAGCCTGTAGCTGAAAAGAAGACCTAAGTTCCAAAAATCGAATTCCCGACCAAGAACCCATCGGTCACAGTCTTCTTAACAAAGTTCATACATCAGAGGGAAGAAGATGAGGGAAACCAAAATGAAATTCCTGACGTGCAACGATGTTCTTTAAGGAAAGATAGCCAACTATGCCATTAAATACCACACGCAAAACAAACTATTTACACCGCAGAATGAAACCTCCAGAGAACTATCTTCCCCAATTTTTACATACACATGAATTCGGAAAGAACGTCGAATGAAAGAAATCTCAACATTTCAGAAATCTTCGATTGGGAGGAGCGTGCACAACGTCGGAAGCATGACAACAAACTGCAAACTCTAACCACAAAACCCCCACTGCCCTATAGCCAAAGGCACCCGGACCGGCAGAGAAGAAAAAGAAGGCTTAATCGTCCCTCCCACGTAATCACCTCAATCAAAAATCCAGGATTGACGCATAAATTTGAAGAACAGGCAACAGAATTGAAAAGATCGAGATGACTACATACAAAAGAGCGCGATAACAACCACCGACCGGAGAGACTCCACCGCAAGCATGCGCGCGCCGGGCAAAGCAACGCGGCGGATACAAATCATTTCCGATCGAACAAGAAAGAGACGGAAAGGGGAAGATCAAAAAGGAAAGGGATTAGGAAAGGGAAGAAAGACAGCCTGTTTTACTAAGAACAGTAACAATCGGAATCATCGCACTCGATATAGGAGAAGCATTTACTAACTTTAGAGCACGGGAACGCCAGAATCCTCGGGCTGGAGGGAACCCAAATTAATCCAAGACAGAGAGGAGAGGGGACGAGACCTGCGAGCGCATCCGACAGCAGCAATAGCAACGGCGGCGCCGGACTTCCTTGCTCCACCCGTTTCCTCTCTCCTTCCTCCTTCGGCGATCGCGGAAGAGAGAGAGGTGTTCCTCCTCTGGTGCGTGCAGTGTCGTTTTCGCGACCGCGAACTCGAAGCGCAGAGAAGAGGGCGACTGGCTGCGGGTAGGTGAGAGAATAGAAGATATTATCACGAGAAAGGGGGAAGAGAAACCGGGGGGAGGAGATCGAGGGTGCCCGAGGCCGTTAACCACTACCACTGTTGTCATTGGAAGGCGCCGGGACCCATAGCTGGGCTACGCGACCCACCGGATTCCGATCCGGGTATGGGAGTACAGGAAAGAACTCTGGGACGGGGGAGCGCAGGGGAAGCGTGGGGGGAGTGAACGGTCGGATCTCAATGCACAGGTTGATGCGTGCAAGGAAACTGCTTTCTTTCCGTTGCGGCTCCCTCCACCAAGCTATAAGCCCCCCCCCGCAAATGCCGCGTCATGTCATGAGTCACCCAATCGACCCGTTCGATGTGCGCTGCATCGGCGAGGCGCGACAACAAATTGACATGTATTAATCCTAACCGGTTTAATTTAACCCAAATCAAACCGGATAATCACAGGTTCGAGTGTAGGAGTACTTCTTTTTGCATGACGGGAAATGAATCAATCACTCGATAGGATGAAGGAGGTGCGATTTCGGGGAAAGGGGGACGATACGAGCGATGCGGGATCACACGAGAGACGCATCCTCACAAGTTGCGTGAATCGGCCTCTGTTATGATACGAGATGAGAAAAAGAATGCTGGAATGAACCACAAGATCGGCGCCCTTTTGATTGGAGAAGAAGAATATAACAATATTCTTCCCCTCAAAACAGAGAATAAGCTCGTCCACAATCCCCTCCGCAACCAAGATTCTTCCCCTAATCTCTCTCTCTCTCTCTCTCTCTCTCTCTATATATATATATATATATGTATATATATATATATATAAGCTATAAGAAAACCTCAAGAAAAGAAGTGCAGTCAAATCAAACACATTCATTAATCATGGCTGCCTTCGCCTCTAAATCTCACGCACTCTGCGTTTGGGCCACTCGAGAAAGGTCCTGTACGAGGAGGAGGAGGAACAGGAACAGAAGTTTGATCTCGTCAGCCGGCTTCCCGGCAGCCGGAGGTGAGCTTCCGGCAGTACTCAGGGTACGTGACGGTCCACGAGTCCCACGGCAGAGCGCTATTCTACTGGTTCTTGGAAGCCACCCAAGACGTGGAGAAGAAGCCCCTCCTTCTGTGGCTTAATGGAGGTGGGGGAGTCTCTTCTGCCGACTGACGGCGTCGTTGCTCGGACTGATATCGATCGCTGTGTTATGTTCGGGGCCTGGTTGTTCTTCCATCGGCTATTGGAGCGGTGGAGGAGCTCGGCCCGTTCTTGATGCAGAAGGGTGTTCCGGAGCTCGGGCTCAATGAATATTCCTGGAACAAAGGTAAGCAAGCATGCAACAATAGTTCCTAGTAAGGATGCAGAGATTCAAAGTTTGTTCTTTTCTGTGACACTGATCCAAATCACAGAGGCAAATTTGCTGTTCCTCGAGTCTCCGTTTGGCGTTGGATTTTCCTACACGAACACAAGTTCCGACTGCGATAGCGCTGGCGACGAACTCACTGGTAAGTCCGACGATTAACCCTGTCATTGATGACAATATAATCTTTGATCTTCTCACTGCGTTACGGCAATCGACGCGCATGCTTTTCTCTTGAACTGGTTTAAGAGGTTCCCGCAGTTCGAGTCCCACGAGTTCTACATCGCTGGAGAAAGCTACGCAGGTAGAAAACCGCACCATCTTCTTCTCCTCCTACCGTCGATCCTAACGGTTTTGTTTGCTCAGGGCATTATGTTCCACGACTCGCTGAGAACATCTACGAAGCAAACAAGAAGAGCAAGGAGGAAGATCGCATAAACCTTAAAGGATTCATGGTACGAACAATATCTGTTTGTGAATCTCGTGTTGCTGGCACTCGAAACCTTTGCAGATGATGGGGTTTTCTTGTCTCGGTTCAGATCGGGAATGCGGCAATCGATGAGGAAGCGGATTCTGCCGGCTTGGTGGATTACGCATGGTCTCATGCAGCTATCTCTGATGGCCTCTATCATTGCATAAGGAGACTTGCAACTTGATTCATGTTGCGGGAGACAACTGTATGCCGTGGCCTCGGGGTCGACTCGGCTTGGTTCGGGTCTGAATGCGTGGGGATCTGACGCGGCGCTCCTCGGGGCAGCTGGGGTGGTCGGTCACGGTGGTCCGGATGGGATGTAGCGTGGGGGTGAAGCCTCGTCGCGGCGCCTGGAAGATGCGACCTCGCCTTCGTTCTTGCACACAGGTCGGGTCGGAAGCTCGGCCCGACCCCTCCGACGATCAAGTCAGATGATGTGGAAGAGAGTTTTTCCCATGAAGAAGTGTCCTCCCCCTTCGTTTAGAACTCGGGGGTATTTATGGGGTAGTTTAGTGTTACCTGATGTGCTTGCCTGCGGGAGGCAGGATCGTACCTCTGATGGCGTCTGACGTTGCGTGGAGAACCGAATTGCCGCAGGGTATGGGTGAGCTTCGGTCGTCGTCCTCCTCTGCCTCGGTCAAGCGCGCGGGGTCAGACAACGATGAAGTCGTTGTTTGAGAGCGGACGACGTCAGCCCTCCTCCTCAGACAGAGTGGCGCCCAGGTGAGGCCGACGTCGTGACACGTCATGTCGCCATTATTACCCCTATCATATTCCCCCCCCCCGAAAGAAGCTATGCGTCGGTTATTGCCATTGGGGGGGGGGGAGTCCGAGACATGGCTTTGTCCCTTGGTGCTGCAGTAGTCTCTAGCGACATGAGGTCGAGCTCGTCTCGAGTAGGCAAGCGGGAGTATAGAGCCGAGGAGGACGACGCAGGCGGGCTGGCCGCGTAGGCGTGTCTCGGGAACATGGGGCCAAGGAGCATGACGCGGGCGGGCTGGCCGCGCAGGCGTGTCTCAGGGAGCATAAGGCTGAGGAGCACGACACAGGCGGGCTGACCGCGTAGGCGTGTCTCGGGAAGCATAGGGCCGAGGAGCATGGCGCAGGCGGGCTGGCCGCGCAGGTGTGTCTCGGGAACATGGGGCCAAGGAGCACGACGCGGGCGGGCTGGCCGCGCAGGTGTGGTCTCGGGCATTATGCGGCCGAGGAGTACGATGCAGGCGGACAGACAGCGCAAGCATGGTCGCGATGGTCATGCGACCGAGTAGCACGACGTAAGCGGACAAACTGTGCAGGCGTGGTCGCGACGGTCATGCAGCCGAGTAGCACGACGCAGGCGGACAGACCACGCAGGTGTGGTCTCGGGCATTATGCGGCCGAGGAGCGCGGCGTAGGCGGGCTGGCTGCGCAGGTGTGGTCTCGGGCATTATGCAGCCGAGGAGCACGACGCAGGCGGGCAGGCCGCACAGGCGTGTCTCGGGAAGCATAGGGCCGAGGAGCATGGCGCAGGCGGGTTGGTCGCGTAGGCGTGTCTCGGGAACATGGGGCCAAGGAGCACGGCGCGGGTGGGCTGACCGCGCAGGTGTGGTCTCGGGCATTATGCGACCGAGGAGCACGACGCAGGCGGACAGACCGCGCAAGCATGGTCGCGATGGTCATGCGGCCGAGTAGCACGACGCAGGCGAACAGACCGCATAGGCGTGGTCGCGATGGTCATGCGGCCGAGTAGCACGACGCAGGCGGACAGACCGCGCAGGTGTGGTCTCGGGCATTATGTGGCCGAGGAGCACGGCGTAGGCGGGCTGGCCGCGCAGGTGTGGTCGCGACGGTCATGCGACTGGGTAACACGACGCAGGCGGACAGACCGCGCAGGTGTGGTCGCGACGGTCATGCGGCCGAGTAGCATGACACGGTCTGGCGGCCCGAGAAGTCACTTGCTTGCTTAGCGGTAGCGGGAGTTTCCAAAGCTACCGTATTTGATTTCCTTTCTGAGGGGACTGGTTGCTTTTGCCGCACGCTTTCGGGTATTGAGATCGAGGCGTCAGGGCGTTGCCGCTTCAGTGGGGCTGCCACGTTAGGCTCTCATTAAGGCGGGCCGTCTTTTGGCGTTTCTGACGTGATGGTTACGCACGTACGTAGGTGGGCTGCCGCCCATTCTCGGGAGGTGAAGGGGCGCTGGTTTTGGTGGGATATCCTCTTTAAATAGCGAACGCCCAGCTTCGCTTTTATCTTTCGCCGCTGAGTTTTCTTCTTCGAGTCTTGTCGTTCCCTTCCCAGTCTTCTTCCTCGCCTCCCGCGTCGTCTTCCCCCTCCCCGTAGCATCTTCCCGTTAAGGTCAGTCAAAATGTCATCCTCTTCTTCTTCCTCTTCTTCCCCTTCCTACGTAGCTGGGGGGAATGCCCTCCGACATCCCCCGTGGAATCCTCTGACGGGGAAGCAGCGCGGGCCTTGGAGGCCCTGATGTGGCCGCACGACAATGACTCCACCGTGAGTGGGTCACTATTGGGGGGGCTCCGGGAGCGTTACAGCATCCCGAAGAACCATATCCTTAGTGCCCCTGAACCGGGACAGCGGGCAAACGACCCGATCCCGAAGGGTTTCGCGCTGACCCTAGATGCCCTGGAGGCGGGTCTGCATTTTCCCCTCCACCCCCTCATCGTAGCCTGTATCTCTCTCTGGCGAATTTCGTCGTCTCAGGTGGCGCCGAACTCCTGGCGTTACCTAGTGGTATTCCTGGGGGAATGCTACTATGCCAACATCACCCCTGCTCTCAACCTATGCCTCTCCAAAGGTTCGGGGGGTTACTTCCTATCTGCCCGGACGGGCTTTCGAGTCGGGGGGGCTCCTTCCAGTAATAAGGGATGGAAGGGGAGGTTTTTTTACATTAGTTGCGCGAAGGACTGGGGTTTTGGGGTTCGGTGGTCTGCGAGGGCGGTCGACAACACCACCCCAAGCTTGAGCGAAGCAGAGCGCCAAGACCTGGGGAGGCTCAGGGAGATTCTCCCCAGCTCCCAGGCTCTCCGGAGCATGACCGAGCAGTGGCTAGTAGAGGCGGGTCTCAGCCCGATGCCACTGGGTACGTCAGTAACGTTTGGTTCGGGTGTTCGCGTGGTTCATCCTTGGTACTAACTTTTCTTGTCTCTTATAGAAATGGTGAAGCTCCGGTCACTCCTCGGGGGCAACGCGTCGCAAGCTCCTCCTCTAGCACCGCCAGCCGACTCGCGGCCCGGCACGAAGGATGCCCCACTGGAGATCGAGGTCGGGCGCCCTCGGAAGAAAGCGAAGATGGCACCTTCAAAGGGGGCTGAGGTGGGCCCTCGTCGGGGCGAGGCCGGGCCTAGTCGGCGGGAGGCTGGGAAGGGTCCGCACCCTCCCTTTGTTCGTGACCTGTGCCGCTTGCCAACCGGGGACGAGGAGTCGTTCCTAACACAGCTGGTGGGCGAGATCTCGCTCGGGGAAGCCAGTGACCCTCTGGTAGCCCGCTGGGGAGGCCTGTCTCGGGGGGACAGAGTATGGGCCGGAGGGGACGCCTCCGCAGCATTCCTCCGAGGCACACTTCATCCCGACATGGCTCGGGATTTGTACACTTTGCCCTCGGAGGCTCTGCTCAGCAAGTCGGCCAAATCCATGATCTGGGTAAGTACTTCTCTTCTCTTTTCGTTCGGGGCTGTTTGTCTTTTGCTGACCCGTCTTCTCTTTTACAGGGCCTTCATTATGCGACGGCCCTGATGGACAGGGTGCGTGACGCCGGCCGGGTCATCGGGGGCCTTATTAGCCGTAACGCCGAGCTCCACCGCCAAGTAGAGGAGGTCCGAGCCGGGGCCAGTCCAAAGGCGGTGGCGACCGCCGAGAAGCACGCGACAGAATCTGAGGTGGAGGCGGCTCACCTCAGGTCGGAGCTCGAGGCTTCTAAGAAGTCGAACAAGGAGCTCCAGAAAACAATAAGGGTGGAGCGGGCCGAGCTCCGCCTGTTGAAGATGGAGGCGGGTGTCCTCAGCAAGAGGCTGGAGGAAGCGAAGGCCGAGGCGAGAGCGGCCTCGGAAGCGCTGGCAGAAGAGGCCCGTCTTCGACCCGTCAGGGAGGGGGAGCTCCTTGAGGTGTATAAAAAGTCTGAGGGGTTCGAACTCGGGCTAACGCGGACAGGGCGGGTGTCCTTCAAATATGGATACCGAATCGCCACGTCCCGCTTTCGCGCTCGTCACCCCGGCCTCGAGGTGGAGGAGGATCCCTTCACTTCTCACCCCGAGGATCTGGAGATTGATATGCCTGAGGACGTCCCCTTTAACGACCGCCTGGATGCTCCATTGTAATAAGGAAGGGTCCTGTATTTTTTGGTTTCTAAGGTGCTAGTCAATTCTGTAAGTCGGAGTCGAGTCCTGTAAGTTGAGTCCTGTAAGTGGGTTTTTTTTTGGTAAGTTCTGAGAGATCTTTGGTTAATATTTTCCTTTGTTTTTTTGCCGAAAACATGGAACGACCAGAACCATGACCTTTGGTAAGTTCTGGTAAGTGGGTTTTTTCTTGAATAAAAGAAAACTTTTTCTCCTCTCGTGTGTCGCTTTCTTCTTCTTTCCTTTGGGCAAAAAATTTCTTCTCCTTTAGACGAAAATTTTGAAGGTTCTGGTCGTTCCATGTTTTCGGCAAAAAACAAAGGAAAACTTTTCTTCTCGTGGCTTGCCCGACTTCTTCCTCTTCCTTTGGACGGAGACATCTTCCCTCAGATGAAAAACTTCATTTAAACGAAAAACCTCTTAAGGTTCTAGACGTTCCATGTTCTCGGCAAAGGAGAACCGTCCATTGTCGCGAGCCGGTATGTACCCGGTCGGATCACCTCGATGACCCGATAAGGTCCTTCCTATTTGGGGGCCAGCTTCCCCCTTGCTCGGGTCAGGTCGCTGACCTCGGTCTTTCGTAGGACTAGGTCGTTTAACTTAATTGGTCGGGGTCGTACCTTCTTGTTGTAGACCCTTGCGACGACCCTTTTATAAGAGAGGGCCTTCACGTGTGCGTCGGCGCATCGCTCCTCGAGCACGTCGAGGCTGGCTCAAAGTCCTTCGTTCGAGACTTTCTCGTCATAGCCTCCTGTCCGAAGGGTGGCAATAGCTACCTCGGGCGGCAGGACAGCTTTGGTTTCGAATGCGAGGCTGTAAGGGGACTCTCCAGTCGCGGTCTTGGGGGTGGTGCGTAGCGACCATAAGACTCTCGGGGGTTCGTCCGTCCAGGCCGATCGGGCTGCGGACACTCTTCTTTTGAGCCCGTCTAGAATGAACCGATTGGTTACCTCCGCAAGCCCGTTCGTCTGAGGGTAGGCCACCGAGCTAAACCTTAGCTGGATGCCGTGGCTAGCACAGAACTCCCGGAACCTTTTACCAGTGAACTGAGGCCCGTT
Source organism: Musa acuminata AAA Group (assembly GCF_036884655.1). NCBI lineage: Eukaryota > Viridiplantae > Streptophyta > Magnoliopsida > Zingiberales > Musaceae > Musa > Musa acuminata. The sequence goes on along the minus strand of NC_088352.1, from coordinate 20,959,960 downwards.
ATCTGTAATGATGGTTTTGGGCAAGCCGAACCGAGTCACCAGGTTCCTCCATACGAACTTTTCTATTTGCCGCTCCGTGATTGTCGCTAGTGGTTCTACCTCGACCCACTTTGTGAAATAATCCACACCCACGACGATGTATTTTCGCTGCCCCGAGGCTGGGGGGAAAGGGCCGAGGAGGTCCAAACCCCATTGCGCGAATGGCCATGCGTAGTCGATGGGGGCGAGCGAGACCGCGGGCTGCCGGGGTGTGCGGGCGTGTTCTTGGCACGAACTACACCGTTGCACGTGGGCCTTCGCGTCCCAGCACATGGTCGGCCAGTAGTAGCCTTGGCGAAGTATTTTGTGTGCTAGGGTTCGCCCGCCAATGTGTTCCCCGCAGACTCCCTCATGGACCTCAGCTAGAACTGTCTAAGCTTCGTCGGGCTCCAAGCACCGTAGGAGGGGGTATGTGAAAGACCGCTTGTAGAGCCGTCCACCCACCTTGGTATACCACGCATGCGTGCGACGCAGGCGTCGGGCCGTCGCTTTGTCGGGCATAAGAGTCCCGTCCCATTTGAAGCGCAGCAATTCTTGTACCCAAGTGGTAGGTGCGCCACCCGAGGTTACCGTTGCGATTTCGATGGCACGAGCAGGCAGCTCCTCGACCTCGAACCCGACTTCGGGGGCTGGCTTTGATGCTAGTTTAGATAGCGCGTCGGCTCACTCGTTTTCTCCCCTCGGGACGTTAGATAATGTAAAATGAGGGAACTTGGCGGTCATGTTTCTTACCTGTGCCAGGTACTTCGCCATGGTCGGGTCCTGGGCCTCGTATCCCCCGCTTAGTTGCTCGGCTATCAACTGCGAGTCGGTGAGGACGTGGATGGCGACCACCTGCATTTCGAGGGCCAACCTGAGTCCTGCTAGGAGCACCTCGTATTCCGCCTCGTTGTTAGTGGCCTGGAACCCGAAGCGGAGGGAACGCTCGAACGACCGCCCGTCGGGGGCTTGCAACAGCAGCCCCGTGCCGATGCCTTTTGAGTTGGCCAATCCGTCGACGTGCAGGACCCAGGCCTCGGGAGGTAGTTCGAGACCTTCGTCCCCGATCTGGGTTAATTCTGCGATGAAGTCAACCACGGACTGGGCTTTGATAGCGATCCTGGGCACGTATTGTATGTCATGCTCGCCGAGCTCCACCGCCCATTTGAGAAGACGTCCTGCAACATCAAATTTAGACAAGATCTGCCGAAGCGGCTGGTCAGTAATGACCTCCACTGGATGAGACTAGAAGTAGGGGCGTAGCTTTCGGGCGGATAGCACGAGCGCAAGTGCCAGCTTCTCGATCGGTGGGTATCATTCCTCGGGCCCGTTCAGGACGTGGCTGACATAGTAGACTGGAAGCTGTTCGCCGGAATTTTCCTTGACCAGGACGGAACTGACTGCGTGCTGGGTGGCAGCCAGGTAGATGCCTAGCTTCTCCCCAGGAGAGACTGAGGCAAGTCAGGGGAGGTTGGCCAAGTGTTGCTTCATTTGCTTGAGGGATTCCTCGCATTCTGCCATCCATTGAAAATTTTTCGGGTTCTTCAATGCTCTGAAGAAGGGGAGGCAGCGATCACCTGATCGGGCAAGGAAACAGGACATGGCAACAAGCCTCCCGTTAAGGCGTTGTAGGTCTTTGATCGTCCGAGGTGACTACATATTGATGATCGCTTGGACTTTCTCTGGGTTGGCGTCAATTCCCCTTTCGTGTATAATGAACCCAAGGAACTTCCCCGAGGTGACGCCGAAGGCACACTTTGCGGGGTTGAGTCGCATGCCGAACTTGCGTAGCGTGGTGAATGCCTCGGCCATATCGACAGGGTGAGCTCCTGCTTCTTGGCTTTTCATAATCATGTCGTCGACGTAAACTTCCATGTTCCGCCCGATCTGGTGGGCGAACATCTTGTTCACAGTTCTCTGGTACGTACCCCCGGCGTTCTTCAATCCGAAGGGCATGACCTTATAAAAGTAAACCCCTTGATCGGTGAGAAAGGCCGTATGCTCTTGATCTTCGGGTGCCATTCTGATCTGGTTATATCTTGAGAAGGCGTCCATAAATGAGAGGCGGGCGTGTTCGGCCGTAGCGTCGACCAACTGGTCGACCTTTGGAAGGGGATAGCAGTCCTTCGGGCATGCATTGTTGAGACTGGTGTAATCAACGCACATCCTCCAGCTTCCATTAGCTTTCTTGACGAGGACTACATTGGATAGCCACCGCGGGTATCTGGCTTCTTCTATGAAGCCTGCCTCTAGGAGTCGACCCACTTCTTCTCGTACGACCAACTGCCGATCGGGGGCTTGCCGTCTGGGTTTTTGCTTTACCGGGCGAGCGTCGGGTGAAATACTGAGGTGATGCTGCGCGACCTCCGGGTCGACACCCGTCATGTCAGATGGCGACCAGGCGAAGACGTCAGCATTCTTCTGTAGGAGGCCGACGAGCTGTCTTCGTTCTTGCTCGGGTAGCTCTGACCCGATCTTAACCGTTTGCTCCGGCCGATCCTCTAGTAGTGGCACGTCGATGGTGGCTCCCCTCGGCTCAGGATGGGGGGCTGGCGTCTTCGTCTCCCGGGGGTCCGCCAACGGTGGTTCGACCCTGGCCTTCTTGTGTAATGAAACGACGGTCAGGTAGCAGCGCTTGGATTCTCGGGGACTTCCCGCGACCTCTCCGGTCCCGGCGTGGGTCGGGAACTTCACAGTCTGGTAGTAGGTTGAGACGATGGCTCTGGTTTTGTTGAGGGTCGGTCGGCCGAGAATGGCGTTGTATGCAGCGGGGAGGTCGATTACCAAGAAGGTGGTCATCACTGTCTTCGACCTCGGCGGGGCTCCTAGGGTCAAGGGTAGAGTGATCGCCCCTAGCGGCGAGATTGATTCACCGGTGAATCCGGTGAGTGCCGAGAACATCGGCTTCATGTTATCTCCGGACAAGCCGAGCTTTTGGAAGGCGTCAAAGTAGAGTATGTCGGCCGAGCTCCCGGTATCGACCATGATCCTTCTTACTTGTGCATTGGCTATTCTGGCCGATATCATGAGCGCATCGTCATGTTCGGTTTGTTCGGATGTCCCGGCAGGGAAGCTGACATTAGGCTCGGGCTCGTGCCCGGGAGCTTCGGCCGGAGCGGCTCTGGCGTACGCCTTTCTTCTGGTCATGGAATCCCCACCAGACGCGGGGCCGCTAGCTATTACGTCGATGTGTCGTTCGATGGGACCCTCCGGGCGCGGTGAGGGTTCCTTGTCCGGTCGGAGGTACTGGCCGAGGTGTCCCCTACGAATGAGCTCCTCGATCTGCCTTTTTAGCTCCCGACACTGTTCAGTGTCGTGTCCATGTTGTCGGTGGAAGCGGCAGTACTTTGATTGGTCCGCCAGCGCCCGCGGACTCCTCATCGGGTAAGGTTCTTTGAGCAGTCCCTTTTCCCTTATGTGGAGGAATATTTCCGTTCGGGTCGAGTTCAAGGCTGGGAGAGGGGGCCTCGATGTCGGCGGGTCGGATCTGTCCAACCTACGCCGAGATGCAACGGGTTGCTGCTGCCGGGGCGGCTCCGGCTTGATCCTCTTGTGTACCTCGCGTCTCCCGGCCATCCACGTCTCTGCGGCGACGAACTGGCTCGCCCGTTGGAGCATCTCGGGTACTATCGTGGGAGGTCGCTACGCTAGAGACCAGAAGAACCTGGAGGGCCACAGGCCTATCATGAATGCTTGCATCCATAGAGAAGGGTGAGCATCCGAGAGCCCTCAGATCTGCGTCGTAAAACGGTTCACGAAGTGGGAGAGGGGCTCGTCCTCCCTTTGGTTGAGTCCGAGGAGCAACGCCACGGACGGCTTCGGACAGGCGTAGGCGAGGAAGTTGAGCTCGAAGTCTCGGGCGAGCTGATCGAAGGAAGAGATGGTCCCGGTCTTCAGGTCGCTGTACCATGCATGGGCCGGTCCCCTCAAGGTCATTGGGAACGCCCTACACATCAAGGCGTCAGAAGTCCCATATCCATTTGGGCGCGAAACGCGGGGTCAGTGGCGTCGTCATAGGCGTCTAGGGATGGGAGCCGGAAGTGTGGTGGAATCACTTGATCTTTATATTTCGGGTGTGAACGGGGACCCTTAGTATCCGTCCGCTCCGAGCTCCCCCTTTGACCTGCGAACCTCCTGCTGTACTTCGTTGAGGCGTTGATTGAAGAGGCGCAACTGGGCTCGCAGGGCGTTCGTCGAGTCAGCGGATGGCACCTCGAGCTCCGGGCGACTCGACGTGCCTTCGGCCTCTCGGTCCCCGAGCTGGGCTGTTTGGTTTCGAGGCGAAATAGGGCGCTCGGGGAGTGGCGTGTGCATCCAAGCGGGGGGCTCACGCTGTTGCAAAGGCTGGGTTGCATGTGGGGGCGTCGGTTGGGAGACAAGCGGGATGATAGTATGCACCACGCCCGCCAATGCTTGGACTTGGTGAGCGAGATCGTGGAATGCTTCGGGCGAAACAGGCGGCGGGCCGACGGGGGCATCGGGTGGCGACAGACTCGGGTCATTGAACAGCCGGCAGTAGTGCTCCGACGTCATGGCGGGGCGTTCGTCTCGGAGTTCATCGCGCGGGGGGTGATCTTCTGGGGTGCTGACCGGATGCGACCCCATGGCTGCGGGTTCGCCAGAGTGGATCTGCTGATCGTTCGACATTCGGGGGCCCTCTTTCTAGCGCAAAAAATGTTGCGGGAAACAACTGTATGCCGTGGCCTCGGGGCCGACTCGGCTTGGTTTGGGTCCGAATGCGCGGGGATCCGGCGCGGCGCTCCTCGAGGCAGCTGGGGTGGCCGGTCATGGTGGTCTGGATGGGATGTAGCGTGGGGGTGAAGCCTCGCCGCGGCGCCTGGAAGGTGCAACCTCGCCTTCGTTCCTGCACACAGGTCGGGTCGGAAGCTCGGCCCGACCCCTCCGACGATCAAGTCAGATGATGTGGAAGGGAGTTTTTCCCGTGAAGAAGTGTCCTCCCCCTTCGTTTAGAACTCGGGGGTATTTATGTGGTAGTTTAGTGTTACCTGATATGCCTGCCTGTGGGAGGCAGGATCGTACCTCTGATGGCGTCTGACGTTGCTATTGACATTGCGTGGAGAACCGAACTGCCGCAGGGTACGGGCGAGCTTCGGTCGTCGTCCTCCTCTGCCTCGGTCAAGCGCACGGGGTCAGACAACGACTTCATCGTTGTCTGAGAGTGGACGACGTCAGCGCATGTCGAGTCAACATTATTGCCCTCCTCCTCGGACAGAGTGGCGCCCAAGTGAGGCCGACGTCATGACACGTCATGTCGCCATTATTACCCCTATCAATTCCTGTGATCTTTTGCTGGATATGCTATACGAAACCTACAGTGTCAACTTCATCTACGACATATATGCGCTTGTATATCTGTATAAATACGGAGAACATCTCAATGAGAAATATAGCTTCTTCTATAATTTCTATCTTCTTTCTTATTTGTTTAATTCTTTACAGTGCTGCTTGCCTAGAGCAAGCTCTCTTATCGTTGTCCGACGCTGACGCTGACGCTGCCACTTTGTGTTGGTACCTCTAGTATTGTAGACACTAGTGCTTCTTCCCTCACTGAAGCTACTGCTCCATCCTCGCCATCATCCTCGCTAGCAATAGCAAACCACCTCTCTGCCATCGCTATTGATCCGATCTCCAGATCTAATTCCGCTAAGACTCTACCGTTGACCACCGAATCACTACTGATAGATCTCCCCATCGTAGCCCTTGTTCATGCCAGAATTCCCTTATTTCACTGGTATGCTCGGTGGCCTGTTCTCTTCATTGTCAACCAAATCGTAGCTTCATTCACCGCTGCCAGTGTTCTCCTACCAAAGATGACGACTTTTCTTTGAGGCCGCCTATCATTTCCTATGCCTCAGCGCACCTCCAACAACATTAATCTGAAGCAACAAAGGCATTCTTCCTCTCTGTGGCACATCTTCTGCTTCTTCCTCTCTACGCTGGTTCCTGCAGACCGATGGAGCAACGACCAATTCTTCATAGTCATCCTCACTCTAGTTGTTACCTTCCGTCGCAGCCCTACGACCGCTTCCTGGTCGGAGTCCACCGCCTCCCCTTAGGTCGTAACCGCAACCACTCGACCATCCCTCCTCGCGGCGACGTCTTCGCCCCTCAATCGCATCACAACAACTTCATCTCAAACAATACTTGGTGAACAGCGATTGTCTTCTTCTCTCCGCCACCACAGCCATTCACTGCAACCTAACGCTGTTAGGATCAGGGTCGACACTAAGGGGGGTGGGGGGGGGGTGGGGGGGGGGTGAATTAATGCAGTGGTAAAAACTATGACGGTTTAAAAGGTTTCGTACGATAAAACCATTTCCGACGTAAAACCGTTTTCGAAAACTTAACTTAAATTGAAAGCATACAGAAGTGTAGTTTGATGTAAAGCAATGGAGGCAGTTTGCAGTTAAGATAAATAACAGTTTGATGTAAATCAAACACATTTCGTATGCAATCTCTTCTGGAACTAGTACTAATATGTGGTACGATCCTTGGGTGAATGGGAAGAGTATATTTCAATTATATGGCGACAGAATACGAAAAGATCTTGGGGCTCCCAAAGATTGGAAGGTTTCCGAGTTCATCGCTAACGGTACTTGGTGTCTCTCTAATCCTATTTCTCCTGAAATGTTATCACTTTGGCCGACTATCATAGCTATTCGAATCAGGAACAACTCTTCAGATATACTTATTTGGCCTCATGACAATGGTAAATTTAGTGCCACATCCGCATGGAATCAAATTAGGCAAAGAAATAACAAGTGGGTCCCAAGCAGTTGGACATGGGATCGACCGGGATCACAAAGACACTCCTTATGTACATGGCAGGCCCTTCTCAATAAACTACCTACAATAGACAATATGAAAAGAAGAGGTATCTATCATGTTAACCGATGCTCCCTTTGTTTGCAACAAGAAGAAACTGTTGACCACCTCTATTTTGCTTGTGATTATACAAAATGGATATGGAAGGAGATTCTCCAGCGATTTGAACTCAATAGACTGCCGCAACCAAACTTGCACCAAGAACTAGGCGACCTTATGCAATGTTTCTCAAGAAAAGGGCCTCTTACACAATTGGCAAAGGTTATTTTCAGATGTGCTATTTGGTGGATGTGGAAGGAGAGATGTAATAGAATCTTTGAATGTCAACACACAAACAATGCTCAGCTCTTGAAAGATATTATTAGAGACTCAAGATCCTGTATGGAGCATGAACTCAAAACCGAGCACTTCACCCGAAGAGAAAAAGATATTTTTATCAAATTTAATTTTGCTATTAGCTAAAGATCTTGGGAATGATGCCAAATAATGTACCCACAGATAGTTATAGTCTACAGCATGTGTAGTCATAACTATCGCATTAGCACTCTATGAGTTACTTGGCTTTGTCTATGACTTGTATAGATAAAGCTATTTGTAGAAACTTTACACATGATGAATTTTACTTTTACTTACCAAAAAAAAAAAAAAAAAAGTGGGGGGTAGACAACTTTCAGAAAGTCAGCTTCAAAGTTTTAATGATTACATTGACACTGCAGCATTGTTTGATATGAAATCTGTGGGTAATTGGCTCTCCTGGAGTAATCAAGGTGCTGCTAACAGAAAAATAATGGCTCGACTTGATAGGTGTTTGATTAACCATGAATGGTTAACAGTTTACCCAGATTCACTTCTTGAGTATGGTGCTCCTTTGTTTTCTGACCATTCTTTAATGTATATACACGCAGAAAAAGCGACACCAAGAGGCAAGAAACCGTTTAGATTCTTTAACATGTGGAGTACTCATCCTCAATTTCTTAATGTTATCAGATCTGCTTGGAATGTTAATGTACATGGATCTCCCCCTTACATCTTATGTCAAAAGCTCAAAGCCTGTAAAGCAGCACTAAAGGAGTGGAATACAAATTTTTTTTTTGGTAAGTAAAAGTAAAATTCATTATGTGTAAAGTTTCTACAAATAGCTTTATCTATACAAATCATAGACAAAGCCAAGTAACTCATAGAGTGCTAATGCGATAGTTATGACTACACATGCTGTAGACTATAACTACCTGTGGGTACATTATTTGGCATCATTCCCAAGATCTTTAGCTAATAGCAATATTAAATTTGATAAAAATATCTTTTTCTCTTCGGGTGAAGTGCTCGGTTTTGAGTTCATGCTCCATACAGGATCTTGAGTCTCTAATAATCTCTTTTAAGAGCTGAGCATTGTTTGTGTGTTGACATTCAAAGATTCTATTACATCTCTCCTTCCATATCCACCAAATAGCACATCTGAAAATAACCTTTGCCAGTTGTGTAAGAGGCCCTTTTCTTGAGAAACATTGCATAAGGTCGCCTAGTTCTTGGTGCAAGTTTGGTTGCGGCAGTCTATTGAGTTCAAATCGCTGGAGAATCTCCTTCCATATCCATTTTGTATAATCACAAGCAAAATAGAGGTGGTCAACAGTTTCTTCTTGTTGCAAACAAAGGGAGCATCGGTTAACATGATAGATACCTCTTCTTTTCATATTGTCTATTGTAGGTAGTTTATTGAGAAGGGCCTGCCATGTACATAAGGAGTGTCTTTGTGATCCCGGTCGATCCCATGTCCAACTGCTTGGGACCCACTTGTTATTTCTTTGCCTAATTTGATTCCATGCGGATGTGGCACTAAATTTACCATTGTCATGAGGCCAAATAAGTATATCTGAAGAGTTGTTCCTGATTCGAATAGCTATGATAGTCGGCCAAAGTGATAACATTTCAGGAGAAATAGGATTAGGGAGACACCAAGTACCGTTAGCGATGAACTCGGAAACCTTCCAATCTTTGGGAGCCCCAAGATCTTTTCGTATTCTGTCGCTATATAATTGAAATATACTCTTCCCATTCACCCAAGGATCGTACCACATATTAGTACTAGTTCCAGAAGAGATTGCATACGAAATGTGTTTGATTAGCCAATTCCTTGCCTTTAAAATTCCTTTCCAAGCTGCAGAGTGGTATGTTCTTGTTGAAATTTCCCATATTGATTCCTTTGAGAGATACTTAGCAGAAACCCAATGTGACCATAAGGAACATTTGTTTTGCAAAAGATCCCACAATTGCTGTACCAAACATGCTTGATTCCAATCTCTAGTATTTCTCAAATTTAGCCCCCCTTCATCTTTCGGTTTGCAAATGCTATCCCAATTTACCATATGCATTGCCTTTTCATTTGTGCCATTCCCGAAGAAGTTCATTAATAACCGTTTAATATCTTGGAGAAGTCCAGCAGGCAGAAGAAATGCATTACACCAATATATAGAGTAGGAGTGCAATACCGAACGGATGAGTTCGAGTCGTTCTGCTTTTGATAGAAACCTATTTTTCCAAGAAGAAATTCTATTCTTTATTTTTTGCAAGATAGGTTGACAGTGGGTTTTGTGAATGCCTGTGGATATGAGCGGGAGACCCAAATAAGGAACTGGCAAGCTTCCTTCACTAACCCCCAAAGTTTGTGAAATAAAGACCTTATCCTCAACGTAAGGGCTCATATATACTTTACTTTTCGCATGATTTAACTGAAGCAAATGAAAAAGAAATACTCTTTGGTCAATTCAATTTCACTGGTATATATGCTTCAAACAGTATGCAAGAAAGAAATACTCTTTGGTCTGACCTGACTAATATTGTAAATGGCTGTCTCAATGTACCTTGGATTGTTCTTGGAGACTTTAATACTGTTCGGTACACAAATGAAAAAGTGGGGGGTAGACAACTTTCAGAAAGTCAGCTTCAAAGTTTTCATGATTACATTGACACTGCAGCATTGTTTGATATGAAATCTGTGGGTAATTGGCTCTCCTGGAGTAATCAAGGTGCTGCTAACAGAAAAATAATGGCTCGACTTGATAGGTGTTTGATTAACCATGAATGGTTAACAGTTTACCCAGATTCACTTCTTGAGTTTGGTGCTCCTTTGTTTTCTGACCATTCTTTAATGTATATACACGCAGAAAAAGCGACACCAAGAGGCAAGAAACCGTTTAGATTCTTTAACATGTGGAGTACTCATCCTCAATTTCTTGATGTTATCAGATCTGCTTAGAATGTTAATGTGCATGGATCTCCCCCTTACATCTTATGTCAAAAGCTCAAAACCTGTAAAGCAGCACTAAAGGAGTGGAATACAAATACCTTTGGCAATATTACCACCAGAGTTCAATTTTGCAGAAAGGAACTAATGTCATTGCAACATGAGCTGCAACTTCAGCCAAATGATGAAAATATTATCTACAAAGAGACGGAAGCCAGAAATAACTTCATGCAAGCCTTAAAACAGGAGGAAAGTTTTGCAAAGCAGAAGTCTCGACAGCATTGGCTTACACTAGGGGATTCCAATACTAAATTTTTCTATGCTTCAATTGCTACTCGAAGGGCTGTTAACCGTATCAGCAAATGCAGAGACAAAGATGATAATCTTATTGAGAATTTAGATGAGGTTAAAGCACACACAGAGCAATTTTTTTATTCCTTACTCAATCAAGCTGGGAAACCTAATAACATTCATGTGGAGCCGACTAGAAAACTTGATTCGGAAGCTATTTCAATCCTCAATGCCCCAATTACAGATGACGAAATTGTATGTGTTGTCTTTAAGTCACCAAAGCACAAAAGCCCAGGTCCAGATGGATTTCCAGCTGAATTTTACCAAACTGCTTGGTCTATTATTGGAAATGATGTGATCAAAGCTTGCCAACATTTTTTCTCTTCAGGTCATATTCTTAGAGAGATGAATTGCACTTTTATTTCTTTAATTTCGAAGAATGCAGGGGCTGATTCACTAGAGAACTATCGACCCATATCATTATGCAACTTTATATACAAGATCATCTCCAAAGTATTGGCAAATAGAATGCAAAAGGTATTACACAAGATCATTAGCCCAAATCAAGCTGCTTTCATCAAAGGGAGAAGTATACATCATAACATTTTGCTTGCTAATGACTTGGTCAAAGATTTACATTCAAAAGCAAGAGGGACAAAAATCTGCATTAAAGCTGATCTAAGGAAAGCCTTTGATTCAGTTAATAGGAAATTTATCTATAAGATGCTCCTTGATATGAACTTCCCACAGCAATGGATTAATTGGATTCAATCTTGCCTAGAAACTCCAAAGTTTTCGATACTCTTTAATGGCTCACCTATTGGTTTTTTTGGGAGCACGAATGGCATCCGACAAGGTGATCCACTCTCTCCGTATCTCTTTACTATTGCGATGGAAGGACTTAGTTGTATGTTAGAACACGCAGTCTTAAATGGCAGCATTAAGGTACCCAGTGCTGGTTCTGTTCATATATCACATATAATATTTGCAGATGACTTACTTATCTTTCTCCAAAATGAACCAACTTCAGTAAAGAACCTGGCTACTATTATGAATGACTTTGGTATGGTTTCTGAGTGGAATACAAATACCTTTGGCAATATTACCACCAGAGTTCAATTTTGCAGAAAGGAACTAATGTCATTGCAACATGAGCTGCAACTTCAGCCAAATGATGAAAATATTATCTACAAAGAGACGGAAGCCAGAAATAACTTCGTGCAAGCCTTAAAACAGGAGGAAAGTTTTGCAAAGCAGAAGTCTCGACAGCATTGGCTTACACTAGGGGATTCCAATACTAAATTTTTCTATGCTTCAATTGCTACTCGAAGGGCTGTTAACCGTATCAGCAAATGTAGAGACAAAGATGATAATCTTATTGAGAATTTAGGTGAGGTTAAAGCACACACAGAGCAATTTTTTTATTCCTTACTCAATCAAGCTGGGAAACCTAATAACATTCATGTGGAGCCGACTAGAAAACTTGATTCGGAAGCTATTTCAATCCTCAATGCCCCAATTACAGATGACGAAATTGTATGTGTTTAAGTCACCAAAGCACAAAAGCCCAGGTCCAGATGGATTTCCTGCTGAATTTTACCAAACTGCTTGGTCTATTATTGGAAATGATGTGATCAAAGCTTGCCAACATTTTTTCTCTTCAGGTCATATTCTTAGAGAGATGAATTGCACTTTTATTTCTTTAATTCCGAAGAATGCAGGGGCTGATTCACTAGAGAACTATCGACCCATATCATTATGCAACTTTATATACAAGATCATCTCCAAAGTATTGGCAAATAGAATGCAAAAGGTATTACACAAGATCATTAGCCCAAATCAAGCTGCTTTCATCAAAGGGAGAAGTATACATCATAACATTTTGCTTGCTAATGACTTGGTCAAAGATTTGCATTCAAAAGCAAGAGGGACAAAAATCTGCATTAAAGCTGATCTAAGGAAATCCTTTGATTCAGTTAATAGGAAATTTATCTATAAGATGCTCCTTGATATGAACTTCCCACAGCAATGGATTAATTGGATTCAATCTTGCCTAGAAACTCCAAAGTTTTCGATACTCTTTAATGGCTCACCTATTGGTTTTTTTGGGAGCACGAATGGCATCCGACAAGGTGATCCACTCTCTCCGTTTACTATTGCGATGGAAGGACTTAGCTGTATGTTGGAACACGCAGTCTTAAATGACAGCATTAAGGTACCCAGTGCTGGTTCTGTTCATATATCACATATAACATTTGCAGATGACTTACTTATCTTTCTCCAAAATGAACCAACTTCAGTAAAGAACCTGGCTACTATTATGAATGACTTTGGTATGGTTTCTGGACTTCAGTTAAATCATGCGAAAAGTAAAGTATATATGAGCCCTTACGTTGAGGATAAGGTCTTTATTTCACAAACTTTGGGGGTTAGTGAAGGAAGCTTGCCAGTTCCTTATTTGGGTCTCCCGCTCATATCCACAGGCATTCACAAAATCCACTGTCAACCTATCTTGCAAAAAATAAAGAATAGAATTTCTTCTTGGAAAAATAGGTTTCTATCAAAAGCAGGACGACTCGAACTCATCCGTTCGGTATTGCACTCCTACTCTATATATTGGTGTAATGCATTTCTTCTGCCTGCTGGACTTCTCCAAGATATTGAACGGTTATTAATGTACTTCTTCTGGAATGGCACAAATGAAAAGGCAATGCATATGGTAAATTGGGATAGCATTTGCAAACCGAAAGATGAAGGGGGGCTAAATTTGAGAAATACTAGAGATTGGAATCAAGCATGTTTGGTACAGCAATTGTGGGATCTTTTGCAAAACAAATGTTCCTTATGGTCACATTGGGTTTCTGCTAAGTATCTCTCAAAGGAATCAATATGGGAAATTTCAACAAGAACATACCACTCTGCAGCTTGGAAAGGAATTTTAAAGGCAAGGAATTGGCTAATCAAACACATTTCGTATGCAATCTCTTCTGGAACTAGTACTAATATGTGGTACGATCCTTGGGTGAATGGGAAGAGTATATTTCAATTATATGGCGACAGAATACGAAAAGATCTTGGGGCTCCCAAAGATTGGAAGGTTTCCGAGTTCATCGCTAACGGTACTTGGTGTCTCCCTAATCCTGTTTCTCCTGAAATGTTATCACTTTGGCCGACTATCATAGCTATTCGAATCAGGAACAACTCTTCAGATATACTTATTTGGCCTCATGACAATGGTAAATTTAGTGCCACATCCGCATGGAATCAAATTAGGCAAAGAAATAACAAGTGGGTCCCAAGCAGTTGGACATGGGATCGACCGGGATCACAAAGACACTCCTTATGTACATGGCAGGCCCTTCTCAATAAACTACCTACAATAGACAATATGAAAAGAAGAGGTATCTATCATGTTAACCGATGCTCCCTTTGTTTTTTTTTTGGTAAGTAAAAGTAAGATTCATTATGTGTAAAGTTTCTACAAATAGCTTTATCTATACAAGTCATAGACAAAGCCAAGTAACTCATAGAGTGCTAATGCGATAGTTATGACTACACATGCTGTAGACTATAACTATCTGTGGGTACATTATTTGGCATCATTCCCAAGATCTTTAGCTAATAGCAAAATTAAATTTGATAAAAATATCTTTTTCTCTTCGGGTGAAGTGCTCGGTTTTGAGTTCATGCTCCATACAGGATCTTGAGTCTCTAATAATCTCTTTCAAGAGCTGAGCATTATTTGTGTGTTGACATTCAAAGATTCTATTACATCTCTCCTTCCACATCCACCAAATAGCACATCTGAAAATAACCTTTGCCAGTTGTGTAAGAGGCCCTTTTCTTGAGAAACATTGCATAAGGTCGCCTAGTTCTTGGTGCAAGTTTGGTTGCGGCAGTCTATTGAGTTCAAATCGCTGGAGAATCTCCTTCTATATCCATTTTGTATAATCACAAGCAAAATAGAGGTGGTCAACAGTTTCTTCTTGTTGCAAACAAAGGGAGCATCGGTTAACATGATAGATACCTCTTCTTTTCATATTGTCTATTGTAGGTAGTTTATTGAGAAGGGCCTGCCATGTACATAAGGAGTGTCTTTGTGATCCCGATCGATCCCATGTCCAACTGCTTGGGACCCACTTGTTATTTCTTTGCCTAATTTGATTCCATGCGGATGTGGCACTAAATTTACCATTGTCATGAGGCCAAATAAGTATATCTGAAGAGTTGTTCCTGATTCGAATAGCTATGATAGTCGGCCAAAGTGATAACATTTCAGGAGAAATAGGATTAGGGAGACACCAAGTACCGTTAGCGATGAACTCGAAAACCTTCCAATCTTTGGGAGCCCCAAGATCTTTTCGTATTCTGTCGCCATATAATTGAAATATACTCTTCCCATTCACCCAAGGATCGTACCACATATTAGTACTAGTTTCAGAAGAGATTGCATACGAAATGTGTTTGATTAGCCAATTCCTTGCCTTTAAAATTCCTTTCCAAGCTGCAGAGTGGTATGTTCTTGTTGAAATTTCCCATATTGATTCCTTTGAGAGATACTTAGCAGAAACCCAATGTGACCATAAGGAACATTTGTTTTGCAAAAGATCCCACAATTGCTGTACCAAACATGCTTGATTCCAATCTCTAGTATTTCTCAAATTTAGCCCCCCTTCATCTTTCGGTTTGCAAATGCTATCCCAATTTACCATATGCATTGCCTTTTCATTTGTGCCATTCCCGAAGAAGTTCATTAATAACCGTTTAATATCTTGGAGAAGTCCAGCAGGCAGAAGAAATGCATTACACCAATATATAGAGTAGGAGTGCAATACCGAACGGATGAGTTCGAGTCGTTCTGCTTTTGATAGAAACCTATTTTTCCAAGAAGAAATTCTATTCTTTATTTTTTGCAAGATAGGTTGACAGTGGGTTTTGTGAATGCCTGTGGATATGAGCGGGAGACCCAAATAAGGAACTGGCAAGCTTCCTTCACTAACCCCCAAAGTTTGTGAAATAAAGACCTTATCCTCAACGTAAGGGCTCATATATACTTTACTTTTCGCATGATTTAACTGAAGCAAATGAAAAAGAAATACTCTTTGGTCAATTCAATTTCACTGGTATATATGCTTCAAACAGTATGCAAGAAAGAAATACTCTTTGGTCTGACCTGACTAATATTGTAAATGGCTGTCTCAATGTACCTTGGATTGTTCTTGGAGACTTTAATACTGTTCGGTACACAAATGAAAAAGTGGGGGGTAGACAACTTTCAGAAAGTCAGCTTCAAAGTTTTCATGATTACATTGACACTGCAGCATTGTTTGATATGAAATCTGTGGGTAATTGGCTCTCCTGGAGTAATCAAGGTGCTGCTAACAGAAAAATAATGGCTCGACTTAATAGGTGTTTGATTAACCATGAATGGTTAACAGTTTACCCAGATTCACTTCTTGAGTTTGGTGCTCCTTTGTTTTCTGACCATTCTTTAATGTATATACACGCAGAAAAAGCGACACCAAGAGGCAAGAAACCGTTTAGATTCTTTAACATGTGGAGTACTCATCCTCAATTTCTTGATGTTATCAGATCTGCTTAGAATGTTAATGTGCATGGATCTCCCCCTTACATCTTATGTCAAAAGCTCAAAACCTGTAAAGCAGCACTAAAGGAGTGGAATACAAATACCTTTGGCAATATTACCACCAGAGTTCAATTTTGCAGAAAGGAACTAATGTCATTGCAACATGAGCTGCAACTTCAGCCAAATGATGAAAATATTATCTACAAAGAGACGGAAGCCAGAAATAACTTCATGCAAGCCTTAAAACAGGAGGAAAGTTTTGCAAAGCAGAAGTCTCGACAGCATTGGCTTACACTAGGGGATTCCAATACTAAATTTTTCTATGCTTCAATTGCTACTCGAAGGGCTGTTAACCGTATCAGCAAATGCAGAGACAAAGATGATAATCTTATTGAGAATTTAGATGAGGTTAAAGCACACACAGAGCAATTTTTTTATTCCTTACTCAATCAAGCTGGGAAACCTAATAACATTCATGTGGAGCCGACTAGAAAACTTGATTCGGAAGCTATTTCAATCCTCAATGCCCCAATTACAGATGACGAAATTGTATGTGTTGTCTTTAAGTCACCAAAGCACAAAAGCCCAGGTCCAGATGGATTTCCAGCTGAATTTTACCAAACTGCTTGGTCTATTATTGGAAATGATGTGATCAAAGCTTGCCAACATTTTTTCTCTTCAGGTCATATTCTTAGAGAGATGAATTGCACTTTTATTTCTTTAATTTCGAAGAATGCAGGGGCTGATTCACTAGAGAACTATCGACCCATATCATTATGCAACTTTATATACAAGATCATCTCCAAAGTATTGGCAAATAGAATGCAAAAGGTATTACACAAGATCATTAGCCCAAATCAAGCTGCTTTCATCAAAGGGAGAAGTATACATCATAACATTTTGCTTGCTAATGACTTGGTCAAAGATTTACATTCAAAAGCAAGAGGGACAAAAATCTGCATTAAAGCTGATCTAAGGAAAGCCTTTGATTCAGTTAATAGGAAATTTATCTATAAGATGCTCCTTGATATGAACTTCCCACAGCAATGGATTAATTGGATTCAATCTTGCCTAGAAACTCCAAAGTTTTCGATACTCTTTAATGGCTCACCTATTGGTTTTTTTGGGAGCACGAATGGCATCCGACAAGGTGATCCACTCTCTCCGTATCTCTTTACTATTGCGATGGAAGGACTTAGTTGTATGTTAGAACACGCAGTCTTAAATGGCAGCATTAAGGTACCCAGTGCTGGTTCTGTTCATATATCACATATAATATTTGCAGATGACTTACTTATCTTTCTCCAAAATGAACCAACTTCAGTAAAGAACCTGGCTACTATTATGAATGACTTTGGTATGGTTTCTGAGTGGAATACAAATACCTTTGGCAATATTACCACCAGAGTTCAATTTTGCAGAAAAGAACTAATGTCATTGCAACATGAGCTGCAACTTCAGCCAAATGATGAAAATATTATCTACAAAGAGACGGAAGCCAGAAATAACTTCGTGCAAGCCTTAAAACAGGAGGAAAGTTTTGCAAAGCAGAAGTCTCGACAGCATTGGCTTACACTAGGGGATTCCAATACTAAATTTTTCTATGCTTCAATTGCTACTCGAAGGGCTGTTAACCGTATCAGCAAATGTAGAGACAAAGATGATAATCTTATTGAGAATTTAGGTGAGGTTAAAGCACACACAGAGCAATTTTTTTATTCCTTACTCAATCAAGCTGGGAAACCTAATAACATTCATGTGGAGCCGACTAGAAAACTTGATTCGGAAGCTATTTCAATCCTCAATGCCCCAATTACAGATGACGAAATTGTATGTGTTTAAGTCACCAAAGCACAAAAGCCCAGGTCCAGATGGATTTCCTGCTGAATTTTACCAAACTGCTTGGTCTATTATTGGAAATGATGTGATCAAAGCTTGCCAACATTTTTTCTCTTCAGGTCATATTCTTAGAGAGATGAATTGCACTTTTATTTCTTTAATTCCGAAGAATGCAGGGGCTGATTCACTAGAGAACTATCGACCCATATCATTATGCAACTTTATATACAAGATCATCTCCAAAGTATTGGCAAATAGAATGCAAAAGGTATTACACAAGATCATTAGCCCAAATCAAGCTGCTTTCATCAAAGGGAGAAGTATACATCATAACATTTTGCTTGCTAATGACTTGGTCAAAGATTTGCATTCAAAAGCAAGAGGGACAAAAATCTGCATTAAAGCTGATCTAAGGAAATCCTTTGATTCAGTTAATAGGAAATTTATCTATAAGATGCTCCTTGATATGAACTTCCCACAGCAATGGATTAATTGGATTCAATCTTGCCTAGAAACTCCAAAGTTTTCGATACTCTTTAATGGCTCACCTATTGGTTTTTTTGGGAGCACGAATGGCATCCGACAAGGTGATCCACTCTCTCCGTTTACTATTGCGATGGAAGGACTTAGCTGTATGTTGGAACACGCAGTCTTAAATGACAGCATTAAGGTACCCAGTGCTGGTTCTGTTCATATATCACATATAACATTTGCAGATGACTTACTTATCTTTCTCCAAAATGAACCAACTTCAGTAAAGAACCTGGCTACTATTATGAATGACTTTGGTATGGTTTCTGGACTTCAGTTAAATCATGCGAAAAGTAAAGTATATATGAGCCCTTACGTTGAGGATAAGGTCTTTATTTCACAAACTTTGGGGGTTAGTGAAGGAAGCTTGCCAGTTCCTTATTTGGGTCTTCCGCTCATATCCACAGGCATTCACAAAACCCACTGTCAACCTATCTTGCAAAAAATAAAGAATAGAATTTCTTCTTGGAAAAATAGGTTTCTATCAAAAGCAGGACGACTCGAACTCATCCGTTCGGTATTGCACTCCTACTCTATATATTGGTGTAATGTATTTCATCTGCCTGCTGGACTTCTCCAAGATATTGAACGGTTATTAATGAACTTCTTCTGGAATGGCACAAATGATAAGGCAATGCATATAGTAAATTGGGATAGCATTTGCAAACCGAAAGATGAAGGGGGGCTAAATTTGAGAAATACTAGAGATTGGAATCAAGCATGTTTGGTACAGCAATTGTGGGATCTTTTGCAAAACAAATGTTCCTTATGGTCACATTGGGTTTCTGCTAAGTATCTCTCAAAGGAATCAATATGGGAAATTTCAACAAGAACATACCACTCTGCAGCTTGGAAAGGAATTTTAAAGGCAAGGAATTGGCTAATCAAACACATTTCGTATGCAATCTCTTCTGGAACTAGTACTAATATGTGGTACGATCCTTGGGTGAATGGGAAGAGTATATTTCAATTATATGGCGACAGAATACGAAAAGATCTTGGGGCTCCCAAAGATTGGAAGGTTTCCGAGTTCATCGCTAACGGTACTTGGTGTCTCTCTAATCCTATTTCTCCTGAAATGTTATCACTTTGGCCGACTATCATAGCTATTCGAATCAGGAACAACTCTTCAGATATACTTATTTGGCCTCATGACAATGGTAAATTTAGTGCCACATCCGCATGTAATCAAATTAGGCAAAGAAATAACAAGTGGGTCCCAAGCAGTTGGACATGGGATCGACCGGGATCACAAAGACACTCCTTATGTACATGGCAGGCCCTTCTCAATAAACTACCTACAATAGACAATATGAAAAGAAGAGGTATCTATCATGTTAACCGATGCTCCCTTTGTTTGCAACAAGAAGAAACTGTTGACCACCTCTATTTTGCTTGTGATTATACAAAATGGATATGGAAGGAGATTCTCCAGCGATTTGAACTCAATAGACTGCCGCAACCAAACTTGCACCAAGAACTAGGCGACCTTATGCAATGTTTCTCAAGAAAAGGGCCTCTTACACAACTGGCAAAGGTTATTTTCAGATGTGCTATTTGGTGGATGTGGAAGGAGAGATGTAATAGAATCTTTGAATGTCAACACACAAACAATGCACAGCTCTTGAAAGAGATTATTAGAGACTCAAGATCCTGTATGGAGCATGAACTCAAAACCGAGCACTTCACCCGAAGAGAAAAATATATTTTTATTAAATTTAATTTTGCTATTAACTAAAGATCTTGGGAATGATGCCAAATAATGTACCCACAGATAGTTATAGTCTACAGCATGTGTAGTCATAACTATCGCATTAGCACTCTATGAGTTACTTGGCTTTGTCTATGACTTGTATAGATAAAGCTATTTGTAGAAACTTTACACATAATGAATTTTACTTTTACTTACCAAAAAAAAACTCTATGGTTACGTCATGATTAGTGACATGATTTCGTATAAAGTGGTGTCTAATATCAATATGTTTTGTTCTTGAGTGTTGTATAGGATTCTTAGTTAAGCATATTGCACTCGTGTTATCACATTTAATGGGAATATCTTCTAAAGTGTTTTTCATCCATACAACTTGTGCACAGCATGCACTTGCTGCAATATATTCAGCTTCGGTTGTTGATAGAGCAACCGAGCTTTGTTTCTTAGATGACCAGGAAACAAGGGCATGTCCTAAAAATTGACATGATCCTGATGTGCTTTTTCTATCTAGTCTACAGCCTGCGAAGTCCGCATCAGCATAAGCTGTTAACTCAAAATTTTCTGATTTTGGATACCATAATCCTAGATTTGTGGTTCCATTAAGATATCTAAGTATTCTTTTGACTGCTTTGAGATGAGATATCTTAGGGTTTGATTGAAATCTAGCACAAAGTCCTATACTGAACATGATGTCTGGTCTGGTGGCAGTGAGGTAAAGTAAACTTCCTATCATACCCCTATAAGTCTTTTGATTGAAGCTTTCTCCACTTTCATCAATTTCTAACTTAGTGGAGGTGCTCATAGGGGTTCTAATAGCCTTTGAGTTGTTCATATTAAACTTTTTTAATAAATTCATAGCATATTTAGTTTGACTAATAAAGATATCATTGCTTAATTGTTTGATTTGTAAACCTAAGAAGAATGTTAATTCTCCCATTAAGCTCATTTCGAATTCAAGACTCATGGTTCTAGCAAAAGATTCACAGAGAGATTCATTTGTAGAGCCAAAGATAATATCATCAACATAAATCTGAACAATGAGAAAATTATTTTCAAAATTCTTGATAAATAATGTAGTATCAACCTTGCCTTTTGTGAAATTATTTTCGCTAAGAAATGAACTAAGTCTCTCATACCAAGCCCTTGGGGCTTGTTTTAAACCATAGAGAGCTTTAGTTAATCTAAACACATGATTAGGGAGGCTATTATTTTCAAATTCAGGAGGTTGTTCAACATAAACTTCTTCGGAAATAAAGCCATTTAGAAAAGCGCTTTTAACATCCATTTGAAACAGTTTAAAATTATTACTACTAGCGTAGGCAAGGAGCATCCTTATGGCTTCTAATCGAGCCACAGGAGCGAAGGTTTCTTCGTAATCGATACCTTGTTCTTGGTTGAAACCTTTGGCCACTAATCTAGTCTTATTTCTAACCACGATACCATTTTCATCTTGCTTATTTCTGAAGACCCATTTAGTACCAATAACTAAATGGTCATTTGGCCTAGGAACAAGCTTCCACACCTCATTTCTCTCAAATTGATTCAATTCATCTTGCATTGCGATAATCCATGAATCATCTTTCATGGCTTCGTCAACGCATTTGGGTTCAATTTGGGAGAGAAATGCGGCATTTGCACAAAAGGTTTTAAGAGAAGATCGTGTTTGAACCCCCTTTGACGTGTCTCCTAAGATTAGCTCCTTAGGATGAGCATCTACATACTTCCAATCCTTAGGTAAGGATATTTCGGGAGTGGATGCATCCAAGTTGTTCGTTGGAGAAGGGGTCTCGTTTAAATTCAAAGAATCAAAATTAACATCTTCGTCAAGATCATTTTTCGTGATTTCGGAAATCTCATTGAAAACAACAACATGAATGGATTCTTCAATAATTAAAGTTCTTTTATTGAAGATACGAAAGGCTTTAGAAACAGTAGAATAACCAAGAAAGATTCCTTCATCAGATTTAGCATCAAATTTTCCTAAGTTGTCCTTTTCATTTAGGATAAAACACTTACACCCAAAGACTTTAAAATATGAAACATTGGGTTTTTTATTGTTCCATAACTCATAGGGAGTTTTGGTTAGTAGAGGTCTTACTAGAACTCTATTCAAAATGTAGCATGCAGTATTTACGGCTTCAGCCCAAAAATATTTGGGTAAGTTGTATTCATTCAACATGGTTCTTGCCATTTCTTGTAAATTTCGATTTTTTCTTTCTATAACTCCATTTTGTTGAGGATTTCTAGGAGTAGAGAAATTATGATTGTATCCATTGAGTTCACAAAATTCCTGGAAATCATGGTTTTGAAATTCACCATGATCACTTCTAATTGACGAAATCATAGAACATTTCTCATTCTGAACAAGTTTGCAAAACTTGGTAAAATATCTAAGGCATTCACTCTTCTGTTTTAAGAAGTAAGTCCATGTGTATCTGCTATAGTCATCCACGATGACAAAGGCATATTTGCTACCTCCTAGGCTTGATGTGGAGATAGGTCCGAACAAATCCATATGGATCAATTGTAAAGGCCTAGAGGTGCTTATTTGGTTTTTAGATTTGAAGCTACTCTTAATTTGTTTACCTAATTGGCAAGCATCACATACATTGTCTTTGATGAACTTGATATGAGGAATTCCTCTTACAAGTTCTTTGGATGATATTTGAGTGATTAATTTCATGCTAGCATGACCTAATCTTCTATGCCATATCCAAGCATCCTCATTCAAAGCAGAAAAACACATTTCATTACATAAATTATTGATGTCAATAGTGTATACGTTATTTTGTTTTAATGCAATCATAGATATGTTTTTGTGTGGTTTTTCAATGATGCAAGCATTAGATTCAAATCTGATAATATATCCTTTATCACATAATTGACTAATGCTCAAGAGGTTATGTTTTAATCTATCAACTAGCAAAACATCTTCAATAGAGAAATTGGATTTGTTACCTATGGTTCCTTTGCCAATGATTTTACCCTTGTTGTTGTCTCCGAAGGTTACATATCCTTCGTCTATGCTAGTGAGCTTAGAGAATTGAGATGGATCTCCGGTCATATGCCTTGAGCATCCATTATCAAGATACCATCTCTTGCTCCTAGCTTGCGATGGTTTAGTTTTCTACAAGAAGGGATGATGTTTAGGTACCCATTTCCTTTTGGGTGCCTCACAAATAGATCTACATTTTCTATCATGTTGCATAGAGTTTATTATGGTTCCTTTTGGAACCCAAATCAATTTGTTTGGACTAATTTTCTTAAATGGACAATAGTGCGTCTTGTGTCCAAACTTGCAACAAAAGTTGCATTTGTTTTGATGTCTAACATGTAAGATGGGGCCTTTTATGAAGGTGGTTGGATTTTGGTGAGGACTTCTCACGAATCCAATACCACTTCTTTTGGGAACGTGACCCTTGTTTGTAAGGATCATGTTCAATGACTTGCTACCAACCTCGAATTTCTTCAAGGTGTCCTTAAGTAGCAAGTTTTCTGTTTTGAGAGTTTCTAGATCATGGCATTTCATGCATGGGCTTAAACTATCATGATATTCAGTATTTAACTTATCGAAATTACTAATAAGGCTATCATGCTCCTTTTTTAGCAGTTTGTATTTACTACTTTTTTTTTTTGGTAAGTAAAGTAAAATTCATTATGTGTAAAGTTTCTACAAATAGCTTTATCTATACAAGTCATAGACAAAGCCAAGTAACTCATAGAGTGCTAATGCGATAGTTATGACTACACATGCTGTAGACTATAACTATCTGTGGGTACATTATTTGGCATCATTCCCAAGATCTTTAGCTAATAGCAAAATTAAATTTGATAAAAATATCTTTTTCTCTTCGGGTGAAGTGCTCGGTTTTGAGTTCATGCTCCATACAGGATCTTGAGTCTCTAATAATCTCTTTCAAGAGCTGAGCATTGTTTGTGTGTTGACATTCAAAGATTCTATTACATCTCTCCTTCCACATCCACCAAATAGCACATCTGAAAATAACCTTTGCCAGTTGTGTAAGAGGCTCTTTTCTTGAGAAACATTGCATAAGGTCGCCTAGTTCTTGGTGCAAGTTTGGTTGCGGCAGTCTATTGAGTTCAAATCGTTGGAGAATCTCCTTCCATATCCATTTTGTATAATCACAAGCAAAATAGAGGTGGTCAACAGTTTCTTCTTGTTGCAAACAAAGGGAGCATCGGTTAACATGATAGATACCTCTTCTTTTCATATTGTCTATTGTAGGTAGCTTATTGAGAAGGGCCTGCCATGTACATAAGGAGTGTCTTTGTGATCCCGGTCGATCCCATGTCCAACTGCTTGGGAACCACTTGTTATTTCTTTGCCTAATTTGATTCCATGCGGATGTGGCACTAAATTTACCATTGTCATGAGGCCAAATAAGTATATCTGAAGAGTTGTTCCTGATTCGAATAGCTATGATAGTCGGCCAAAGTGATAACATTTCAGGAGAAATAGGATTAGGGAGACACCAAGTACCGTTAGCGATGAACTCGGAAACCTTCCAATCTTTGGGAGCCCCAAGATCTTTTCGTATTCTGTCGCCATATAATTGAAATATACTCTTCCCATTCACCCAAGGATCGTACCACATATTAGTACTAGTTCCAGAAGAGATTGCATACGAAATGTGTTTGATTAGCCAATTCCTTGCCTTTAAAATTCCTTTCCAAGCTGCAGAGTGGTATGTTCTTGTTGAAATTTCCCATATTGATTCCTTTGAGAGATACTTAGCAGAAACCCAATGTGACCATAAGGAACATTTGTTTTGCAAAAGATCCCACAATTGCTGTACCAAACATGCTTGATTCCAATCTCTAGTATTTCTCAAATTTAGCCCCCCTTCATCTTTCGGTTTGCAAATACTATCCCAATTTACCATATGCATTGCCTTATCATTTGTGCCATTCCAGAAGAAGTTCATTAATAACCGTTCAATATCTTGGAGAAGTCCAGCAGGCAGAAGAAATGCATTACACCAATATATAGAGTAGGAGTGCAATACCGAACGGATGAGTTCGAGTCGTCCTGCTTTTGATAGAAACCTATTTTTCCAAGAAGAAATTCTATTCTTTATTTTTTGCAAGATAGGTTGACAGTGGGTTTTGTGAATGCCTGTGGATATGAGCGGGAGACCCAAATAAGGAACTGGCAAGCTTCCTTCACTAACCCCCAAAGTTTGTGAAATAAAGACCTTATCCTCAACGTAAGGGCTCATATATACTTTACTTTTCGCATGATTTAACTGAAGTCCAGAAACCATACCAAAGTCATTCATAATAGTAGCCAGGTTCTTTACTGATGTTGGTTCATTTTGGAGAAAGATAAGTAAGTCATCTGCAAATGTTATATGTGATATATGAACAGAACCAGCACTGGGTACCTTAATGCTGTCATTTAAGACTGCGTGTTCCAACATACAGCTAAGTCCTTCCATCGCAATAGTAAAGAGATACGGAGAGAGTGGATCACCTTGTCGGATGCCATTCGTGCTCCCAAAAAAACCAATAGGTGAGCCATTAAAGAGTATCGAAAACTTTGGAGTTTCTAGGCAAGATTGAATCCAATTAATCCATTGCTGTGGGAAGTTCATATCAAGGAGCATCTTATAGATAAATTTCCTATTAACTGAATCAAAGGCTTTCCTTAGATCAGCTTTAATGCAGATTTTTGTCCCTCTTGCTTTTGAATGCAAATCTTTGACCAAGTCATTAGCAAGCAAAATGTTATGATGTATACTTCTCCCTTTGATGAAATCAGCTTGATTTGGGCTAATGATCTTGTGTAATACCTTTTGCATTCTATTTGTCAATACTTTGGAGATGATCTTGTATATAAAGTTGCATAATGATATGGGTCGATAGTTCTCTAGTGAATCAGCCCCTGCATTCTTCGGAATTAAAGAAATAAAAGTGCAATTCATCTCTCTAAGAATATGACCTGAAGAGAAAAAATGTTGGCAAGCTTTGATCACATCATTTCCAATAATAGACCAAGCAGTTTGGTAAAATTCAGCTGGAAATCCATCTGGACCTGGGCTTTTGTGCTTTGGTGACTTAAAGACAACACATACAATTTCGTCATCTGTAATTGGGGCATTGAGGATTGAAATAGCTTCCGAATCAAGTTTTCTAGTCGGCTCCACATGAATGTTATTAGGTTTCCCAGCTTGATTGAGTAAGGAATAAAAAAATTGCTCTGTGTGTGCTTTAACCTCATCTAAATTCTCAATAAGATTATCATCTTTGTCTCTGCATTTGCTGATACGGTTAACAGCCCTTCGAGTAGCAATTGAAGCATAGAAAAATTTAGTATTGGAATCCCCTAGTGTAAGCCAATGCTGTCGAGACTTCTGCTTTGCAAAACTTTCCTCCTGTTTTAAGGCTTGCATAAAGTTATTTCTGACTTCCGTCTCTTTGTAGATAATATTTTGTAGAAAAAAGTTATTTACTACTGATAATCTTACACTCATCAAACAATTCATGGAAAGCATTTAATAATTCATCGAATGATAAATCTGCATCTATTGAATTTGTTACCTCATCTTCGATGGCCATTAAGGCGTAATGAGCAACTTGCTCGGTGTTGGACTCCTCTTCTTCGGATGCGCTTGAGTCATCCCAAGTTGCTTGAAGCGCCTTTTTCTTTGACGTTCTCCTTTTGACTTGGGGACAATCACTCTTGTAATGTCCCGGTTTTTTGCATTCATAGCAGATTACTTGGTCCTTCTTGGGTTCAAGTTTATTTTTTGTTTCATTCTTAAACTTGTTTCTTTTAAAGAACTTTTTAAACTTTCTTGTTAGAAGTGCTAAGTCATCATCACAGTCCTCATCACTTGAGTTTTCTCTCAAGTGACATTCAGAAGTTTTGAGTGCCATATCCTTCCTGTTCTTTGGAAGGATGTCTTCTTGCTCTTCATGAGCTTTACAAGTCATTTCGTAGGTCATTAATGACCCGATTAGTTCTTCAAGAGGGAAGTTGCGTAGATCGTTTGCCTCTTGAATAGCAGTGACTTTAGGATCCCAACTCTTAGGAAGGGATCTTAGTATCTTATTTACGAGTTCAAAATCCGAAAAACTTTTTCCGAGTCCTTTTAGACCATTGACGACATCCGTGAAACGGGTAAACATGTCGCCAATGGTTTCACTCGGTTTCTTTTTTTTTGGTAAGTAAAAGTAAAATTCATTATGTGTAAAGTTTCTACAAATAGCTTTATCTATACAAGTCATAGACAAAGCCAAGTAACTCATAGAGTGCTAATGCGATAGTTATGACTACACATGCTGTAGACTATAACTACCTGTGGGTACATTATTTGGCATCATTCCCAAGATCTTTAGCTAATAGCAATATTAAATTTGATAAAAATATCTTTTTCTCTTCGGGTGAAGTGCTCGGTTTTGAGTTCATGCTCCATACAGGATCTTGAGTCTCTAATAATCTCTTTTAAGAGCTGAGCATTGTTTGTGTGTTGACATTCAAAGATTCTATTACATCTCTCCTTCCACATCCACCAAATAGCACATCTGAAAATAACCTTTGCCAGTTGTGTAAGAGGCCCTTTTCTTGAGAAACATTGCATAAGGTCGCCTAGTTCTTGGTGCAAGTTTGGTTGCGGCAGTCTATTGAGTTCAAATCGCTGGAGAATCTCCTTCCATATCCATTTTGTATAATCACAAGCAAAATAGAGGTGGTCAACAGTTTCTTCTTGTTGCAAACAAAGGGAGCATGCGAAAAGTAAAGTATATATGAGCCCTTACGTTGAGGATAAGGTCTTTATTTCACAAACTTTGGGGATTAGTGAAGGAAGCTTGCCAGTTCCTTATTTGGGTCTCCCGCTCATATCCACAGGCATTCACAAAACCCACTGTCAACCTATCTTGCAAAAAATAAAGAATAGAATTTCTTCTTGGAAAAATAGGTTTCTATCAAAAGCAGGACGACTCGAACTCATCCGTTCGGTATTGCACTCCTACTCTATATATTGGTGTAATGCATTTCTTCTGCCTGCTGGACTTCTCCAAGATATTGAACGGTTATTAATGAACTTCTTCTGGAATGGCACAAATGATAAGGCAATGCATATGGTAAATTGGGATAGTATTTGCAAACCGAAAGATGAAGGGGGGCTAAATTTGAGAAATACTAGAGATTGGAATCAAGCATGTTTGGTACAGCAATTGTGGGATCTTTTGCAAAACAAATGTTCCTTATGGTCACATTGGGTTTCTGCTAAGTATCTCTCAAAGGAATCAATATGGGAAATTTCAACAAGAACATACCACTCTGCAGCTTGGAAAGGAATTTTAAAGGCAAGGAATTGGCTAATCAAACACATTTCGTATGCAATCTCTTCTGAAACTAGTACTAATATGTGGTACGATCCTTGGGTGAATGGGAAGAGTATATTTCAATTATATGGCGACAGAATACGAAAAGATCTTGGGGCTCCCAAAGATTGGAAGGTTTTCGAGTTCATCGCTAACGGTACTTGGTGTCTCCCTAATCCTATTTCTCCTGAAATGTTATCACTTTGGCCGACTATCATAGCTATTCGAATCAGGAACAACTCTTCAGATATACTTATTTGGCCTCATGACAATGGTAAATTTAGTGCCACATCCGCATGGAATCAAATTAGGCAAAGAAATAACAAGTGGGTCCCAAGCAGTTGGACATGGGATCGATCGGGATCACAAAGACACTCCTTATGTACATGGCAGGCCCTTCTCAATAAACTACCTACAATAGACAATATGAAAAGAAGAGGTATCTATCATGTTAACCGATGCTCCCTTTGTTTGCAACAAGAAGAAACTGTTGACCACCTCTATTTTGCTTGTGATTATACAAAATGGATATAGAAGGAGATTCTCCAGCGATTTGAACTCAATAGACTGCCGCAACCAAACTTGCACCAAGAACTAGGCGACCTTATGCAATGTTTCTCAAGAAAAGGGCCTCTTACACAACTGGCAAAGGTTATTTTCAGATGTGCTATTTGGTGGATGTGGAAGGAGAGATGTAATAGAATCTTTGAATGTCAACACACAAACAATGCTCAGCTCTTGAAAGAGATTATTAGAGACTCAAGATCCTGTATGGAGCATGAACTCAAAACCGAGCACTTCACCCGAAGAGAAAAAGATATTTTTATCAAATTTAATTTTGCTATTAGCTAAAGATCTTGGGAATGATGCCAAATAATGTACCCACAGATAGTTATAGTCTACAGCATGTGTAGTCATAACTATCGCATTAGCACTCTATGAGTTACTTGGCTTTGTCTATGACTTGTATAGATAAAGCTATTTGTAGAAACTTTACACATAATGAATCTTACTTTTACTTACCAAAAAAAAAACAAAGGGAGCATCGGTTAACATGATAGATACCTCTTCTTTTCATATTGTCTATTGTAGGTAGTTTATTGAGAAGGGCCTGCCATGTACATAAGGAGTGTCTTTGTGATCCCGGTCGATCCCATGTCCAACTGCTTGGGACCCACTTGTTATTTCTTTGCCTAATTTGATTCCATGCGGATGTGGCACTAAATTTACCATTGTCATGAGGCCAAATAAGTATATCTGAAGAGTTGTTCCTGATTCGAATAGCTATGATAGTCGGCCAAAGTGATAACATTTCAGGAGAAACAGGATTAGGGAGACACCAAGTACCGTTAGCGATGAACTCGGAAACCTTCCAATCTTTGGGAGCCCCAAGATCTTTTCGTATTCTGTCGCCATATAATTGAAATATACTCTTCCCATTCACCCAAGGATCGTACCACATATTAGTACTAGTTCCAGAAGAGATTGCATACGAAATGTGTTTGATTAGCCAATTCCTTGCCTTTAAAATTCCTTTCCAAGCTGCAGAGTGGTATGTTCTTGTTGAAATTTCCCATATTGATTCCTTTGAGAGATACTTAGCAGAAACCCAATGTGACCATAAGGAACATTTGTTTTGCAAAAGATCCCACAATTGCTGTACCAAACATGCTTGATTCCAATCTCTAGTATTTCTCAAATTTAGCCCCCCTTCATCTTTCGGTTTGCAAATGCTATCCCAATTTACCATATGCATTGCCTTTTCATTTGTGCCATTCCAGAAGAAGTACATTAATAACCGTTCAATATCTTGGAGAAGTCCAGCAGGCAGAAGAAATGCATTACACCAATATATAGAGTAGGAGTGCAATACCGAACGGATGAGTTCGAGTCGTCCTGCTTTTGATAGAAACCTATTTTTCCAAGAAGAAATTCTATTCTTTATTTTTTGCAAGATAGGTTGACAGTGGATTTTGTGAATGCCTGTGGATATGAGCGGGAGACCCAAATAAGGAACTGGCAAGCTTCCTTCACTAACCCCCAAAGTTTGTGAAATAAAGACCTTATCCTCAACGTAAGGGCTCATATATACTTTACTTTTCGCATGATTTAACTGAAGTCCAGAAACTATACCAAAGTCATTCATAATAGTAGCCAGGTTCTTTACTGAAGTTGGTTCATTTTGGAGAAAGATAAGTAAGTCATCTGCAAATGTTATATGTGATATATGAACAGAACCAGCACTGGGTACCTTAATGCTGCCATTTAAGACTGCGTGTTCTAACATACAACTAAGTCCTTCCATCGCAATAGTAAAGAGATACGGAGAGAGTGGATCACCTTGTCGGATGCCATTCGTGCTCCCAAAAAAACCAATAGGTGAGCCATTAAAGAGTATCGAAAACTTTGGAGTTTCTAGGCAAGATTGAATCCAATTAATCCATTGCTGTGGGAAGTTCATATCAAGGAGCATCTTATAGATAAATTTCCTATTAACTGAATCAAAGGCTTTCCTTAGATCAGCTTTAATGCAGATTTTTGTCCCTCTTGCTTTTGAATGCAAATCTTTGACCAAGTCATTAGCAAGCAAAATGTTATGATGTATACTTCTCCCTTTGATGAAAGCAGCTTGATTTGGGCTAATGATCTTGTGTAATACCTTTTGCATTCTATTTGCCAATACTTTGGAGATGATCTTGTATATAAAGTTGCATAATGATATGGGTCGATAGTTCTCTAGTGAATCAGCCCCTGCTTTCTTCGGAATTAAAGAAATAAAAGTGCAATTCATCTCTCTAAGAATATGACCTGAAGAGAAAAAATGTTGGCAAGCTTTGATCACATCATTTCCAATAATAGACCAAGCAGTTTGGTAAAATTCAGCTGGAAATCCATCTGGACCTGGGCTTTTGTGCTTTGGTGACTTAAAGACAACACATACAATTTCGTCATCTGTAATTGGGGCATTGAGGATTGAAATAGCTTCCGAATCAAGTTTTCTAGTCGGCTCCACATGAATGTTATTAGGTTTCCCAGCTTGATTGAGTAAGGAATAAAAAAATTGCTTTGTGTGTGCTTTAACCTCATCTAAATTCTCAATAAGATTATCATCTTTGTCTCTGCATTTGCTGATACGGTTAACAGCCCTTCGAGTAGCAATTGAAGCATAGAAAAATTTAGTATTGGAATCCCCTAGTGTAAGCCAATGCTGTCGAGACTTCTGCTTTGCAAAACTTTCCTCCTGTTTTAAGGCTTGCATGAAGTTATTTCTGGCTTCCGTCTCTTTGTAGATAATATTTTCATCATTTGGCTGAAGTTGCAGCTCATGTTGCAATGACATTAGTTCCTTTCTGCAAAATTGAACTCTGGTGGTAATATTGCCAAAGGTATTTGTATTCCACTCCTTTAGTGCTGCTTTACAGGCTTTGAGCTTTTGACATAAGATGTAAGGGGGAGATCCATGCACATTAACATTCCAAGCAGATCTGATAACATCAAGAAATTGAGGATGAGTACTCCACATGTTAAAGAATCTAAACGGTTTCTTGCCTCTTGGTGTCGCTTTTTCTGCGTGTATATACATTACAGAATGGTCAGAAAACAAAAGAGCACCATACTCAAGAAGTGAATCTGGGTAAACTGTTAACCATTCATGGTTAATCAAACACCTATCAAGTCGAGCCATTATTTTTCTGTTAGCAGCACCTTGATTACTCCAGGAGAGCCAATTACCCACAGATTTCATATCAAACAATGCTGCAGTATCAATGTAATCATTAAAACTTTGAAGCTGACTTTCTGAAAGTTGTCTACCCCCCACTTTTTCATTTGTGTACCGAACAGTATTAAAGTCTCCAAGAACAATCCAAGGTACATTGAGACAGCCATTTACAATATTAGTCAGGTCAGACCAAAGAGTATTTCTTTCTTGCATACTGTTTGAAGCATATATACCAGTGAAATTGAATTGACAGCCATTCTTTTTATCCTCTACCTTAAGATGAATGAATTGATCAGTAGCAGAAATAAACCAAGCATTAATAGAGTTAGGATTCCATAAGACCCATATTCTACCAAAAGTTTCATTTGAGTCATTGGTAAACAGTTCTGCGTCCGGCCATATTAAATTCTTTTGAGCTTGAACGCGCGATTGTTTAATTTTCGTTTCCACTAGAATAACAATATCACATGCGGCAGACTTGATTATTCTGTTGAGCTCCCGACATTTCTCCGACTTATTAAGTCCGCGAACATTCCAGCATGTTATCTTCATTAGTAATAAACAAATGAAAAGGTAGTAAGGTATTCATCCTACGACTTTGGATGGATTGTACCATCCTTTTTCTTATCCTTCGGTTTTGTATTTTCCTCCCGCACAATATCCTTACCTTTTATGGCTTTATTCCTATATTTATCCACTTCATCTACAGCTTGCAGATTTTTAAACTTTAAAGTACCTTGAATCATGTGGTCTTGATTGGCAGGGTTTGTTGAAGCTCGATAAGATTGTTGCAGCACAATATCCTGGATAGTACTTGTTGGGGCAGCGTGGCTAGAGAGGTTTGTTGGGGCATGAGTTTGTTGAGTCGGAATATCTTTGTTGGCGATGTTTGTTGTGGCCTGAGTTTGTTGAGGAAGAATATCGTTGCTGGCGAGATTTGCTTGGGCCTGAGTTCGTTGAGCTATTGTGGATGGATCCGATGATATTAGAAGAGATGAAGTTCCTGACTTATGTTTCTCCTGTCCACTAGTACCATGGGAAACCTCTGTTGTGGAAGGCTCTGACATTATAGGAAGAGATAAAGTTTTGGAATTGTCCCTCTGTCCGCGGTGCTTTCCTTGCGAGTCGGAATGCTCAATAGTTTTCGCCACCATCGGTGCTACTGCCATTAGAGAAGAATCACTTTGTTGCTGAGGTGCTTGACGTGGTCGATAGACCTTTGTGGTTGGTTGTGGGGTTTGCTGACAAGCTCCATTTGCATGACCAAAAGATAAGCAACGCTGACATCGTTGTGGCTTCCAGGAATATGAGACATGTACCTTCCGAGTGTTCCCGTCAAGATCGCGATAGAAAACTTCATTAGGAAGATCTTCATCGGAAGAAACCAGCACACATGCTCGTGCAAATGCTAATCTCGTCTGAGCTGCTGTTGCTTTGTCGATGTAGAGTGGCTGTCCCAGAGTGCTGCATAACTTTGCAATAAAACGTCGACTCCAAAGATGTAGAGACAGTCCTTGAAACGATACCCATAATGGAATAGACTGTAGGCTATCTAACTCCAAACGGACATCAGGAGACCAACGTCGTAAAATCATTGGATGACCGCGGATAGTCCAGAATCCTTCGAGGATTCGTTGCAAATCTTCTTCAGAGTATAGCTTGCAAACAAAGAATCCGTTCTCCAGCATATGAAGATCAAATGACGATATTCCCCATCGAGTTTTGATAAATGAGGATAATGGAAAATAAGATGTTTTGAGACCTACCACATAGCCAACAATCGCCATTGACCATGTCTCAATAAGCTCTGCTGAATCAGCAGTCTCGTATACAGCAATCTTCTTATCAGCCTGAACTTCTGGCGTAATGAATTCCAAGCTTAGATCTGGACTTCCAAC
This sequence comes from Musa acuminata AAA Group, assembly GCF_036884655.1. NCBI lineage: Eukaryota > Viridiplantae > Streptophyta > Magnoliopsida > Zingiberales > Musaceae > Musa > Musa acuminata. The sequence continues at coordinate 20,925,925 of NC_088352.1, read as the reverse complement.
CGGAGCCTTGAATAGGCTAGTCCAAGGCTGAGGGTCATTGGAAATTAGAGCAGGCTGCCGCGATCTAGAGCGCGACCTGCTTCGATGCTGCTTCATCGAAGGAGTTTCTCTCTGGAGAGGATATGGTGGAGGAGCAACTTGAGGGATAACGGTAGGGAGTCTTGCCATCGTTTCAACCCTCCCGCCACCGTCGCCAGCCCTAGGGGCCGTCGATGCCATGTTTGATCCCTCTTCTGGTCACCCCTACAGAATCGTCACCATAGGGAAAAGTCACCGATGCAGAATTTCAGATCGTCGCTACAGTACCGTCGCCCTAGATATGGTCGCCGCTGCAGCAGTGTCGTCGCCGCTACAGTACCATCGAACCAGATCTGGTCGCGCTGCAGTGTCGTCGGCGCTACAGTACGTCGACCTAGATCTGGATCTAGTCGCCGCTGCAGTGTCGCCGCCGCTACAGTACCGTCGCCCTAGATCTGGTCGCCGCTGCAGTATCGTCGCCGCTACAGTCGTCGACCTAGATCTGGTCGCCGCTGCAGTGTCGTCGCCGCTACAGTAACGTCGACCCAGATCTGGTCGCCGCTGCAGTGTCGTCGGCGCTACAGTACGTCGACCTCGTGGGTCATTCGGTTTCATTCGGTTTCATTCGGAAAAGTTCAAAAGAATGTAACAACAGATTGATTTTTGACTCTTTCACTCTACTTGTGCCCTCGTGGGTCACTTCGAGTGTGTGCCAAATATCAAATGCAGTTTCGCAAGTTGAAACACGATTAAACTCGTTTTTATCAAGTGCGCAAAATAAGGCATTCATAGCCTTTGCATTAAGAGCGAAAGCCTTCTTCTCCAATTCATTCCAATCGATCATTGGAAGAGAAGATTTTGAAAATTCATTTTCAACAAGGTTCCACAGTTCAAAATCCATAGAAATAAGAAAGATCCTCATACGGGTCTTCCAGTAGGTGTAGTCCGTCCCACTGAACATGGGTGGACGTGTAATAGAATGCCCCTCTTGGTTTCCGGCGTATGCCATCTCTCTTGGGTTTTAATCCGTTAGAGAGTCAACCTTGCTCTGATACCAATTGTTAGGATCTAGAGCACTAAGAGGGGGGGGTGAATTAGTGCAGCGGAAATCTTACAGCAATTTAAAACCGAAAGGTGCGTTCGTTCAATAAAATCTATTATAATGCAAAAGCCGATTCACAGTTTGTATTTAAGCGCAGTTTGTGTCTAAGCGCAGATTGCGTCTAAGAGCAATTTACGTCTAAACGCAGTTTGCGTCTAAACGCAGTTTTACGTCTGAACGCAGTTTTACGTCTGAACGCAGTTATGCGTCTGAACGTAGTTTTGCGTCTGAACGCAGTTTTGCGTCTGAACGCAGTTTTGCGTCTGAACGCAGTTTTGCGTCTAAATGCAGTTTTACGTCTAAACGCAGAAACTGAACTTTGAAAATCTTTTTGTGAATGTGCAGAAAGCAGTTCGCAGTTATGAATGGAATCAAAGCGTAAGCGTAAACTGCGATGTAAAGATCGTACGAAAACACCGATTTACGTCTCAATGCAGATTCGGAAAGATCTGAACTTAGAGAATCGTTCGTAAAAGCGCAGAGGGCAGTAGCTATGTAGGATGTTTGCAGTAATGATAAAGTGCTCAAAAATAAATGCAAACCAGAGATTTAGAGTGGTTCGGTCAGTCTTGACCTACTCCACTTTTGGCTTCCTCCACCGATGAGGTTGCCGACATCAACTAGAGGCCTTCCTTCAATAGGCGAAGGCCAACTGCCCTTTTACAGTTTCTCTCCTTTTAACAGGCTCAGGAGACAACCTTTACAGATCCTTTCTCTCCTCTCTTTACAACTCAAGACTTTGAAGAACAGAAAGAGGAGAACTTTTGGTCTTTACACAATTTTGAGCTCTTAGAATCACAGAAAAGATCAAGAATTCGGAGTGGATCTATTACTTTCTGTGCTGAATGGGTGGGGTATTTATAGGCCGCAACCCAGTTCAATTTTGGAGCTCAAAACGATCAAATCCCGGAATTCCGGGATCAGGCGGTTGCACCTCTTGACTGGAGAGGTGGCACCGCCTGGCAGAGCTCGAAGACTGAGCTCAGGCGATTGCTCCTCTCTGCTAGAGCTCGAAGACTGAGCTCGATGGTTGCACCGCCTGGCAGAGCTCGAAGACTGAGCTCGGTGGTTGCACCGCCTGGCAGAGCTCGAAGTCTGAGCTCGGTGGTTGCATCACCTAGCAGAGCTCGAAACTGAGCTCAGGCTGATGCACCTCTCTGCCAGAGCTCGAAGACTGAGCTCGGTGGTTGCACTGCCTGGCAGAGCTCGAAGACTGAGCTCGGTGGTTGCACCGCCTGGCAGAGCTCGAAGTCTGAGCTCGGTGGTTGCATCACTTGGCAGAGCTCGAAATTGAGCTCAGGCTGATGCACCTCTCTGCCAGAGCTCGAAGACTGAGCTCGGTGGTTGCACTGCCTGGCAGAGCTCGAAGACTGAGCTCGGTGGTTGCACCGCCTGGCAGAGCTCGAAGTCTGAGCTCGGTGGTTGCTCCGCCTGGCAGAGCTCGAAACTTGAGCTCTGGCGGTGCTACCTCTTGACAGAGGAGGTTTCACCGCCCAGTCTCGCTTGGAGACTGAGCCCTGGGCGGTTGCACCTCTTGGCTGGGGCGGTTGCACCGCCCAGTCTCGCTGGGAGACTTAGCCTGGGCGGTGCTACCTCCCTGCCTGGGCGATTGCACCTACCACAGCAACTTGGGTCCGAATGGGTTGAACCATTCGACCCAATTTGAGTTCTTCAGGGGCCCAATTGCCCCAGGATCAAGCTAATGGGATCACCTCCCATTTCTAACTTAATCAACGTGCTAACTACGATTAAATCTAAGACAATTTCTGCAGCTTTGCTTCGGAAAGTCAATCGCTTCTTCCGGCGAGTTTCCGGCGAACTTCCGTCGATCATCCGATGAACCCTCGGTGATGCTTCTGCGGACTTCCAGCAAACTCTTGGACTTTGCGACGATCCACTTGGCGAGTTCCGACGAGCTTCGCTTGGCAAGCTTCTGGACTTCTCGGATCTGTTCTCGCAAAACCTCCGACGACCGTCCGAACTTCCGTCGAACTCTCGAACTCCCAACGTGATCATGAACTTGACTCCGGCGCAACTCCTGCTGCTTGTCTAACTTTCATCATAGTTAATCCTGCACACTTATCTCAACACATAGATTAGACAACAAATGACAATTGACTTCATCATCAAAATCCGAGATTCAACAGTATTAGGCCACTACGCCGCAGTCCCCAGACGATAAAGGAGAATCCAATCCATTGGATCTGTCTGTCCTCAGTTACCATATACCTATAGTCCCTCATCTATCTAATATCCCATAGACCGTATACTGGACATGGTGCTATCAAACCCATACGGTTTCTACTTGAGTCTCGCTCTAATCAGATTCCCCCGGAGAACTCTTTCTCTTTTAACCCCAATGACCCTAGCCAGGGTTTTGTCTGGGCAAGAATGTTAAATCTCATATTTTGATGATGAAATCAAATGATATGTGTTTATGTTTTAATCTACATTTTGAGTGACGCAGAATGCTTCAATCAGGATGAGACAATTAAAGCAGGAAAACTCATGTTATGCCGAGGGAAAACATGTCAGAAGATTGGACGTCGAGCCAAAGGAATGATTGACGTATCAACAGAAGGCTTTAGGCCATGGATTCGGGCATCGGACCAAGAAGAGTGGATATTGCATTAAGGATATCGGAGTTGCAGAGTCAACTGGCTGATTGGGCAATAGGCCACAAGAGAGGACGATGCGCCAAATAATCGGATAAAGCGTCGAGGGACCAATGACATTCCAGACAACTTGATTAATGCTTAGTATTAATTATCTAGATCAAAGTATATTTTACATGTGTAGGATTAACTATGATAGCAAGGCATGTAGCAAAATGAAGTCCCGGAGTCAAGATCGAGATCATGTTGGGAGTTTGAGAGTTCGTCGGAAGTCCAGACGTTCGTCGGAAGTTTTGTCGGAACCAACCGAGAAGTCTCGGAGCTTGCTAGAGAAGCTCATCGGAACTCGCCAAGAAGATCATCATAAAGTCCAGGAGCTTACTGGGAGTCCGTCGGAACATTGCCGAGAGATCGTTAGAAGCTCGCCGGAAAATCGCCGAAAGAATAGACATAGGGACTTGTTTAGCTTAGTAAATGTCTTAGGATTTCGTAGTTAGCACGTAATTGAGCTTGGATTTGGGCCAATCCAATTAGGGGCTAGCTAGGCCCATGTAAGAACTATGTTGGGCCCAATAAGAGGCCCAAACAATGCCCCAAGAAGTCTCACCGTCGTGGCATAGTCTTCGAGACTATGTCAGGCGGTGGTACCGTTGGTCTGGGCGGTTGTACCGCCCTTAGCAGGGTGCCAGGCGATGGTACCACCATTCTGGGCAGTGGTACCACCCAGCACTGCCCCCCAGGTGGCGGTACTGCCCAGGGTAGTGTTAGTGTCAAACTAACACTGGGCAGTGGTACTGCCTAGCGCAGGCGATGGTACCGCCCATGCTCGGGGAACCCGCGATGGGAAAGTTTTAGGCTCCAAGTTTGAATCAACTTGAAGCCTATAAATACCCCTCTCATCCTTGGTTAAAACACATAAGCACAGAGAGTCTAAAAGCAAAGAAACGCTACTGTAATCTCTTTAGAAATTCTCTCTTCTAAGTCTAAGTGTTATAATTCTATTTAAGAGGGGAGAGTGAGTGCTTGTAAGGGTTGTCTCCTTAGCCTGGCAAAAGAAGAAAAGCTATACTATCTCAATTTCTCAAAGGCTTCGAACTTTTACTTCATTAAGTACACATGTGGACACTTGTGAGAGATATTCGATCTGTAGTAGACCATTTTGACCCTTTGTTGTGCAACCGTTCAGAGCTTGTAAAGTTTGTTTGTAATTTGCATTGTCTATGAAGTGTTTCTTGAAATGTTTGCTTGTGGATCCCGAGTGAGACACTTTCTCTATCAGTTTGCTCTTTTGTAGGTCTTAACGGACCATGGGAGGTTTCGGGGAGACTGACCTTTACGGACGGACATACAAGGGTGCCACACGACTTAGGCAAAACCAGCTAAGTCCGTGACAGATGGTATCAGAGCGGGACAAGCACTCATAGAAACGCTTGGCATGCAAATGTGGGGGACCTAGCGAGACTGCGTTGAGGGCAGTCAGCACACGTACGACCGTTTGGGGGAAAATGGGTATGGAGATGTAGGAAAAAGGGTCACTCAGAGGAGCGAGCATCTAAGATTGGCATTCAGAGGAATGGCCAACCCTTCGCGCATGTGGCACCATGAGAACAAGCAAGCTTGGAAGAATGCGTAGCGCACAAAGGTTGGGATGGCTGAGTTCGAACTACGACTCAACGTTCATTTGATGGTGCTCAAGGCAAGCGAGACACTTAGTAAAGGATGAGACCATGCAAGGTGAAATGAGTTGCTCAGCGACCCAAAGAGTTATGCAAAGCTTACAGAGGTGAGGGGAATTGCTAACTTGAAGAATTCGGTACTTATGCAAGGTCTTGCATGTGGACGATGGAATGTTCGCAACCATCCCAAGGCAAGCAAAACTCGATATCATGGAGCATTAGAACTTTCTCTTCTACATAAGAAGGATACGTCCATATGAGGCTAAAGTGTGCAGTGAGTTCAGCATGTTACTAGGCCTTGAGTGGTGCAGCGGGGGCTGTATTGATGTGGAGTCACAATCTAGCAAGTGTTTTTACAAGAGGCAGAATAATGCATAGTTTGTTCAGCAAATCATAGTAGTCCAAGGGGATGGTGGTCTTTGAAACTTTCAGAGAGAAAGAAGCATAGAGAGATGTTGCTCCAACGGGATAATTATCCAGGAGGAATAGGTCCCGGTTCTCCAGAGGGAGAATCATATGCAACAAACCACACATGTTGAGGAGTACCTCAAAAATAACTCCATGAAGCTCAATGGACCGAGTGAGCGATGAGGAGTCATCGCATGATCTCGCTTGAGAGAATGCATTGATGGATGCATTGCGAGATCAAGTAGGGGAGTGACCCAAAGCAACACAAATGAAGGCACATTTGGAGTCGATATGGAGATTAGACTCAAGGGAGGGCTGACCCATGGAATGGTGGGTGCGAGGGCCATCATCAACTCAATGCAAAAACGAGGAGCGGAGCAACTTGGGTGTAACTTGGCGAAGTACCTAAGCCGCATGAAGGGAGCCAACACAGAAGATGAAACATGGAGCGTAGGCATAAAGCTTTCCTTAGACAGAGGTCAAGGACATGAACTCTTGTAGAGGCAAGAGCATGATCATGTTGTTCAATAAGTCCTTCATTCTGATGGAGTGGACTCATCTTACATGGTGCCAAAGACGAAGGAAGCTTCTGGGCACATGCACCTTATCTCGGAGAAGCATTTGATGGAGGAACTAAGGTGACTCAACTTGCGGAGGCGAAGTTGGGTTTAGAAGGCCTTGGCACGGGGTAAGAGGACACGAAGGTGCGTACTCTTGAAGAATATGCCACAGTGTTGCCATGAAGGAAGCAGTGCACAGCGGAGATTGTGTTGGTAAGGGCAGAGGCCCAGGATCCAAACAACGGTGCACCATTTTCAACGAAATCGATGGACTATGGGAGCTACTAGGCAATGGACTGTCCTAGAGCAGTGCTTTATCTAGGTGTGACCCAAGAGTGGGTGGATGAAGGTCGATTGCTAATGGAGCGAATAAAATCGAAGGTGGAAGAGACCTTGCGATGTATTGGCTGAGGCCACACATGAAGGGATCATAATTCGAGTTCATCATCCCACAAGGATTAGAATGCAATGGAGATGTCACCAGGAAGTGACATGGTCCAGCGGATTATGGTGGAACAGTTCATGACAATGCGATACACACGACATAGTCTCATGAGGGACTAGATCATACGGAGGTATGATCAGGAGCTACTGGGAGCTCCACTTCGGTGAACAACACGATGGTAAAAAGGACTACGGATTCAAAGAGTGAAAGCTATGGTACCGCAGAGGCGGGTCTTCTGTGCGTGCATTGAATTTTGCATCGGATGAAAGCCATGGTTATCAGCATATGGGAGCTATTTTCCACCAAGGGAAAAGTTAGAATGCAAGTACCAGTGAGTCCCATGGGAGGGACTTTTTTTTTTTTTTTTTTTGGTGAGTCCCATGGGAGGGACTTGATCATGCAAAGGTATGATCGAAGCAACTAGAGAGTTGGATTACTCTAGAGCCCATATTCATTTAAGGGAGCCCGACAAGTCAAAGGACAAGGTCGTGTATGCGAACGTTGCTACCAAGGAAGCTAAGGAGAACAGAATCGGTGCAAACCCTACAACATGATGGTAGAGGCCATGTATGGGAGTTGCAGTCTGTCTTTTCATCGACTAAGGCAAACTACTTGGAGAACACAGAGGTGTTGAAGCAGGGGGTCGAAAGGGGCAAGGAAGTGATGACGAGTCCAGAGGGACTTAGCTACCCAAAATCAAGCATCAATTAGAATGAAGGTGGACTCGGAGAAGTGCCACAGATATGTATCTACTGATCGTGAATAAAAGGGATGCAGATATGAGGCGATGGATAGTAGGGCCATGGGCATGGCAGCGCCATAGTACCACAGAGGCAGGACTTTTGTGAAAGTCATTGATCCCTTGCTCTCATGAAGGGAGAGTGCTTGGTCATGAAAGGGGTCGAGGAGGCGGAGCATGAAGAGACAAACTCCTAGTACCGAGACAAGACTAAAGGGCAGAGGCCAAGGAACTTCGTAAGACCGGTGTTAATGAGCTTCTCATCAAGATAGCCAAAAGTGAAGGACTTCGAGTCGTGCAAGAGTGCATGACCAAGGAACAAAGCAGGCAGTATACAGTGCTGTACCTTTACTACTCAGTGGAGTAGGCGATAGGGTTGATGGAGAAGACGGTATAATCCCAGAAGTGACCAAAACTATTAGAGACTTACTTCAAGTTAGGGTGAAAACTTCCTGCATTCCAGAAGTTCAATGGCATTGAGAAGGTAAATCACAGTAGCTAACTCAATACAAGGAGTGCAAACACTTCAAGTGCTTCAGAAGTATAAGCAAAGAGTAGGCGAAGGTCAGTAACCAGCTTGATGCATAGAGTAAACCCTTGAGGAGGTGGGCGAAGTCAAATAACCATTGCCTTCTCAACTCTTAAGAGAATGGGCGAAACTGAGTACCCAAATTCTCTTATCTATACAACAGAGGAGCTCTGCATAGGTTCAAAAACCCTTTGAAGATATTAAAAGATAATAGTTGTCAAATCCTCACGAATGGTGATCAGTGCTACTAAGAGTAAATTATCCACTTCATTTCCCAATAGAATGCCAATCGAAAGCAGAAGTAATGCGAATCTACTTGGAAGTGACAACTAAGTGAAAGAAGAGTCAATGGGCAAATTTTATGGAGGAAGGAACCAAAACTTTAGAAGTTTACGAGGCGATGCTCGTTAAAGCTCCAACAAGCATCCACCCAGTTCAGCAGCGCGAGGCATTTGAGAGACTGGTGCATAGTAAGGATAGTCTTTTCCTTCATCTGATGTATCCGTAGGAACCAACAAGGATCAACACAACTCAGTCAACCCCATACTAGAGTTAGAGTCATTGGCGAGTTGAAGCAGCATAGCAGATCAAAGGTTCGACTACTCAAAAATAGTAGCAGAGAGCAGTTGGGAGCCAAAAGGTGCATTACAATTGGAGCAGAAAATTGAAGACTCAGCAAAGGCAAGGAGTTGCAGTGTCAACAAAGGCTTCGACGAGGACGTCAAAGGAATAAGTGGGAGAGAATGTCATGGACAAAGTTCTAAACAGGATGTTTAATGTAATACTTATGTATGTCCACGTCTTTTGGTTTGTTCATGCTTTGCACAACATGTAGAGGGACAGTCGAAGGCTTAACAGCCCCATTTTAGTTGGGTTTGGTGGCCTTCTTAGGCTTGTAAATAAAGGTTGTGTCATGTGGACACTTGTGAGAGATATTCGGTCTATAGTGGACCATTTTGACCCTTTGTTATGCAACCGTTCAGAGCTTGTAAAGTCTGTTTGTAATTTGCATTGTCTATGATGTGTTTCCAGAAATGTTTGCTTGTGGATCCCGAGTGAGGTGCTTTCTCTACCCATTTTCTCTTTTGTAGGTTCTAAGGGACCATGGGAGGTTTCGGGGAGGCTGACCTTTGCAAACAGATACGCAAGGGTGCCGCACGACTTAGGCAAAACCAGCTAAGTCTGTAACAAAGCGATGGTACCATATAGACACAGGCTCCCAGGCAGTGGTACCGCTAGACTGGGTGGTGGTACCATCTAGTGTCAGTGCTACAGGCGGTGGTACCACCTAGCAAAGGTGGTGGTACCGCCAAGACCCGGGAAACCCGAGATGAGATATTTTTAGGCTCCAAGTTTGAATTTACTTGAGGCCTATAAATACCCCTCTTATCCCGGGTTAACTTACACAAGAATTAAGAGTGAAAAAGAAAGAAAATGCTGTTGTAATCTTATGTGAACTCCTCTCAAACTCTAAGTGTTAGAGAAGCTTAAGAGAGGAGGTTGTGGGGGTTGTAAAGGTTCTCTCTTGAACCTATCAAAAGGAGAATCGAGGGTAGTTGATCTTCACCCATTAAAGGAAGATCGTTAGTGGATGTCGGTGGCCTCGACGGAAGAGGAATTGACAGAGTGGATGTAGGTCACGACGACCAAACCATTATAAAACTCACTTTGCATTTTCATTCTTGCAATTTATCTTGACTACAAACTGCCTTACATCCTTATTGTTCTCACTATGCTCCCTATACTCTTTCAAGTTAATATCTTAATGAAACAGTTTTTATCGAAATCGATTTTTATCGTACGAAGATTTTTCGAACTGGTGATTTTATCCACTACACTAATTCACAACCCCCCCCCCCTCTTAGTGTCGACTCATTCCTAATAGAAGCATTGACCTTTATCCTTTGCCGAGTCTTTCTTAGCAACTTTTCTTTACCTAGTCTACCCTTGCCTTTACCCTTCTTAAGGGACTTTTCTGCTTTCCTTTTCTTCCTGGGCTCACCAGTGTAGAGAACTGACTTTTCTTTCTTGATAGTACTCTCTACCTCCCTCAACATATTGAGGAGCTCCGAGAGAGTCACCTCAAGCTTGTTCATATTAAAATCCATTATGAACTGTGAAAATGAATCTAAAAGGGACTGAAGCACAAGATCCACACACAAGTTATCCTTTAGGACCATTTCTAGACCTGTGAGTTTCTCTATCTACTCAATCATCTTTAGGACATGGTTCTGAACCGGTGTCCCCTTAGTCATCCTAGCACAGAAGAGGCTCTTGGATATCTCATATCGCCGAATCCTTCCCTGTTCCTCAAATAGTTTGCGGACATGTAGGAGAATGGATCTGGCATGCATCTTTTCATGTTGTCTCTATAACTCAGGAGTCATGGGGCCCAACATGTAACACTGAGCAAGAGTGGAGTCATCAATGTATTTCACGTAGCGAGCGATCTCATCCTCGCTTGCCCTTTCCTCGGGCGTAGGCATCACTGTATCAAGGACGGATGCGATTTTCTCCACCGTAAGAATAATTCTCAAGTTGCGGAGCCAATTAGTATAATTTAGACTAGTGAGGTGGTTGGCATCAAGTATGCCACGTAAGGGATTTGAAAGTGACATTTCTGAAAATAAAGATGCAGCAGAAATAAATAATATGCAGATTTTGCAAAAATAAACAATCAAGATATGGACTTCTATCTTAATATGCTCCCACTATTTTACTGGCAAGTCACGCGACACCCTCAGCACTTGAAACCGAAGTCTCCGGCAGACTTCTAGTGTGGATTGAGATCCAATCATCATCTTAGTGTAACCTCAAGGGACTTAACCAATCACACTAAGCCCGAAAAGTAGGCAACTCTTGCCGATCACAACTCCTTATGATTCTCATCTTGTTCGGCCTTCAAATCATCATGATCTCGAGGGACTCGACTAACCATGATGTTTAGTTAAGTCAACACCATCGTTACAAGATGAGTCTAATTCAATGATATACCCTCGAGGGACTCGACTATGCATATCATGTCCTCAGGTCACCGGTGACATCTCTATATCGTAGGCAAGATAAGAAATCGCGATATAGGTGAGCCTCGAGGGACTCAACCAACTCAACCTACACCGAGAATCGGTCCATACCTATAACGATGGAAGGCCACGTGGGTCAATCTAATTGCCTCATGTTTACCGACTTAATATTGTCGAGAGAGGGGTTTCTTTTATTTGGCCTCCTAATATGACATGTCACATACATGCATAATATATATCTACATCGCATGCAAATATATATATACATATCTAGTAGGTGTATAAACAATCACATATCACATGAGCAATTACACCAGATGATAATGGATCACAGTCTAATGTGATTAGGCCCGAGCTAGTGGGCCTAATAACTCACATCAAGATCTAATGTGCAGCGGTGCATCTCTATACCTTGTGATCATCCATCTCGTCCTCATCGGTTCTGTCGGTATCTCGATGCATCTCCATGCATCGCGATCGTCCATCTCGTGGGTCCCTCTATCGCTTCCACACTCCTGCTATGCCTCCTCATGTGATTATAACTTAATCATAGGCACGTAGGCCCGATTATAAATGAGAAATAAAATAGAGGCTCATGGGCCCTAATAATAATAATCACAAGTATACACATCACATGGTCTATGATCATCCGTCCACATATCATATATCACATGTATAAATCATCATCATGTAGGACTACTAGATAATAATAAAAAAATAATCAATTAAATATTTTAATTAATTAGTATTTTCCTGAAATCAGGGACATAAGAGGAATTTTTTGAATTTTGAGGGGCATTTTCATAATTTAGGTAAAAGACAAAATCTAGAATTTTTAAAATTTCGAGGGGCAAAACTATTTTTTTACCTAGAAAACCCTAAGCACCTTTCTCCCTCTCCCCTACTACGGCTGCCAGCGGCGGCGGACCCTGTGCGGTGGGGGGCGCAGTGCCAGCAGGCATCGTAGCACTACGACACCTCACACCGCGGGAGCAATGGCCGTAGGCGCCGCTGCCCTCGATGCTGCTGCACGCGGACACAGCGGCCACAAGCACCGCTACCCCGTGACGCCTCTGCACACTGGCTACCAATGGTAGCACCAGCGGTTGTAGGCTGCTGGCCCCCGGTTGCTGGTAGCAAGCCTGCTGCACATAGATGGCAGTGAGGGCAGCAACAGTTGCTACCCTTTCTCACTTTTACGTCAACGATTTTGACGTCAAAGGCTTCTCTAAAACACAACACACAGTTCAAAACCAATTTTCACATGAACAACCTAGCTCTGATACTACTATTGGGGAATCTTGAGGGCGACATCACATGCGTAGCAGAAGAACATAAAACAAAATCCCCAATTCCCAATTATATGTTCATCATCGTGCGAATATTGGTGTGTAAAAATCTGTATAATAGAAAACCACGTGTAAGATAGATTGTGTTACATAGGGAGATCATATATCCCTGAATCCCTGCAGACCTTTTAGAGAGGGTGAAAGATGTCAAGCGCCCTTCTCTCTAGCGGTGATCCACATAGCAGGGTTGCGATAACGCTCCTCAAAGCTGCAGGTCTTCTCTGAGATGGAGAGGGGGAGGAGAATAGGAGATGAAGCAAAAAGCTCTAGCCTATAAACTATTGAAACCCTCTTATTTATAGAGATCCCCTATCAACTTAACCCTAATGGATCCTCCTGTATTGGGTATCGGATCTCCATCCAATTATCCAAGCCTCTTAGATTAGTGGATTGCTATCCAATAATCTCTCATGGGCTCTTATTGGTACTAGTCATAGGTGCCCAACAAGCCAATCACGTGAGTGATGACACATGTGATTTGCAAAGAATCTTTTTGCTTATTATATTTTGGCATTTATCACTTCATATTGACTATCGCATATATGCATATCTATATTGTGATGTCCTTGGATCTATGCAATGGAAATTGGATCGTGATGAGATCACGATAATGAGATCGATTCGCCTTTAAATACAGATCCTAAATAATCCCAGTCATAGGTTACTCGAGAGGGGGCATCGAGATAACCGGACAGGCTAGTGTGCTATATACCCATCCATATGATGGATGTAGCTGGTCTCATAGCTGCTCGTGTGGAGACACTAGGGATACAATACAGGTGCTTATTGGAGAATGAGTTCACTAATTGATCCGCTTACGGAATACTGGATGGTTGATGATACCTTATTGTCAGACAACGATTTCGTAGTCCTAATGGTGTATATGGTCCTTAGACTTGAGACCCCAAGGATGTCCTGTATGAGTGCTCTATTCTTTGATACTAGATTTATAGGTTTGGATGTCCCCGATCTTGTACAACCGGTCATTGGGAGTGGTAGTCAACCTTACGAGGGCTATTGAGTATCGATAGAGGATCATCCACTCTCGGTGTTATGAGAAGAATATCTCATGTGTTCTTGCTCAAATAAATTCCTAGCCAGGGTCATTCGGATTGAGAGAGAAAGAGTTCTCCAAGAGAATCTGATTAGAGCAAAACTCGAGTAGAAATTGTATGGGTCTGATAGGACCATACCCGGTATACGGTCTCTGGGATATTAGATGGATGAGGGACTATAGGTATACGGTAACTGAAGACAGACATGTCCAATAGATTGGATTCTTCTGTATCTCTAGGGACTACGGCGTAGTGGCCTAGTATGTCTGTAGTCGATGAGTCGAGTGAATTATTATAGAGATAATAATTCACTAAGCCAGAAGGAGTTCTAATAGGAATAACTCATAACTAGCTCGATATTGAGCCTAGAGAGTCACACACATATGGTAGGCACTACGATGAGTAGAGGTACAGATATGAGATATCCGTTGAAGCCCCTATCTTATTGGATATCTAATAAGCCCCTTAATTATTGGATCATATGGATGAGATCCAATAAGAGCCCGTGAGAGATTATTGGATAGAGATCCATTAATCTAAGAGGCTTGGGTAGTTGGATGTAGATCCAATACCCAATAGGGGAGGATCCATTAGGGTTTGACAGGAGACCTCTATAAATAAGAACGATTTAGTGGTTCATAGGCTAGAGCTTTTTCTTGCCTCTCCTATTCTCCTCCACCTCTCTGCCTGAGAGTAGGCTTGGAGTTTTGAGGAGCGTCGTCGCAGCTCTGCTATGTGGCTCACCTCTAGAGAGGAGGACACTTGACCTCCTTCACCCTCTCTTAGAGATATGTAAGGAAATAGGGATATACAATCTTCCTAGGTATCACAATATATTCTATACATTGTTTTAAGTTTCACGGATTTTTGCACACCAATCTTCGCACGACGACGAACATCTCTTTGGGAGTAGGGTATTTTATTTTCTGTTCTTCCACTGCGCATGTGATGTTGCCCCCAAAGATTTCCCAACAATGGTATCAGAGCTAAGTTGTTCGTGCGATAAATTGGTTTTGAACTACGTGTATTGTGTTTTGGAAACGCTTTTGGTGTCAAAAACGTTGACGCAAAAGCGAGAAAGGGCAGCAATTGTTGTTGCCCTTGCTGCCAATGGCAGCGTTGCCATCTGCATATAGGCAGGCTACCTGTAGCGGTAGCCGCAAGGCCGGCCACGTGCAGGCAGGCCCCCTGCAGCCGTGCCCGCAGGCCTACGGCCACTTGTGCGTGGGCACTGCACCTATGTGCAACGGCAGCACCTACGGATGCTAGACCCACAGGTAGAGGCACCACGGGGCGAGGCGCCTATGGCCGTGACACCCGTGGGTAGAGGCGTCGCAAGGTGAGGTGCTTGCAGGCTTAACCACTATAGGGAAGCGACGTCTGCGGCCGTTGCTCCCGCGGGCAAAATCCCCCGTAGGGGCGGTCGCCTTGTTCAGCCTTTTATCCAAATTATGAAAATACCCCTAAGAATTCAGAAAATTCCCTACATGTACCAAATTTCAAAAAATATTAATTAATTAAAATATTTAATTGATTATTATTTTATTATTATCTAGTAGTCATATATGATGATGATTTATACATGTGATGTATGATTTGTAGACAGATGATCATGGACCGTGTGATGTGTGTATTTGTGATTATTGTTATTGCAGCCTTCAAGCCTCCATTTTATTTCTCATTTATTGTCGGGCTTGCGTGCTTACGATTAAGTTGTAACCACATGAGGAGGTGCAGTGGGAGTGTGGAAGCGATAGTGGGACCCACGAGATGGACGATCGCGATGCATGAAGATGCGTCGAGTTGCCGACGGAACCGACGAGGACGAGATGGATGATCACAAGGTATAGAGATGCACTACTGCACACATAGATCTTGATGTGAGTAATAGGCCCATTGGCTATGGTTCATGATCATCCGGTGTGATTTCTTATGTGATGTGTGATTGTTTATACACCTACTAGATATGTATATATATATATATATATATATATATATATATATATATATATATATATATATATATATATATATATATATATATATGTGTGTGTGTGTGTGTGTGTGTGTGTGTGTGTGTGTGTGTGTGTGTGTGACATGTCATATTAGGAGACCAAATCATAGAAACCCCACTCTCGATAATATTAAGTCGGTAAACGTGAGGCAATTAGAGTGACCCACATGGCCTTCCATCATTATAGGTAGGGACGGATTCCCGGTGTAGGTTGAGTTGGTCGAGTCCCTCGAGACTCACCTATATCACGATTCGCTATCTTGCCTATGACATAGAGATGTCACCGATGACCTGAGGACATGTTATACTTGGTCGAGTCCCTTGAGGGTATATCATCGAATCAGACTCATCTTGTAACGATGGTGTTGACTTAATCGAACATCATGGTTGGTCGAGTCCCTCGGGACCATGGTGATTCAGAGGTTGAACAGGATGGGAATCACAAGGAGTTGTGATTGGCAAGAGTTGCCCACCTTTTGAGCTTAGTATGATTGATTGAGTCCCTCAAGGTTATACTAAGACATTGATTGGATCCTGATCTCAACTTTCTATCTGCTAGAGACTTCTGTTTCACGTGTTGAGGGTGTTGCGTGACTCACAAGTAAAATAGTGGGAGCATATTAAGATAGAAATCCATACTTGATTATTTATTTCTATAAAATCTGCATGTTATTTATTTCTACAACATTTTTATTTTTAGAAAATGTCGTTTTCAAATCCTTTACGTGGCATACTTGATGTCAATCACCTCACTGGTCCAAATTATACGAATTGGCTCCGCAACTTGAGAATTATTCTCATGATAGAGAAAATCACATACGTCCTTGATACAGTGATGCCTATACCCGAGAAAGGGGCAAGCGAGGATGAGATCGCTTATTATGTGAAGTACATTGATGACTCCACTCTTGTTCAGTGTTACTTGTTGGGCTCTATGACTCCTGAGTTATAGAGACAATATGAAAAGATGGATGCCAAATCTATTCTCCTACATGTCCGCAAACTGTTTGAGGAACAAGGAAGGACTCAGCGATATGAGATATCCAAGAGCCTCTTCCACGCTAGGATGACTGAGCGGACACTGGTTCACAACCATGTTCTAAAATGATTGAGTGGATAGAGAAACTCAGAGGTCTAGAAATGGTTCTAGAGGATAACTTGTGTTTGGACATTGTGCTTCAATTCCTACCAGATTCCTTTTCATAGTTCATAATGAATTTTAATATGAACAAGCTTAAGGTGACTCTCCCGGAGCTCCTCAATATGTTGAGGGAGGCAGAGAGCACTATCAAGAAAGAGAAGCCAGTTCTCTACACTAGTGAGACCAGAAAGAAAAGGAAAGCAGAAAAATCCCTTAAGAAAGGCAAGGGCAGACCAGGTAAAACAAAGGTTGCTAAGAAAGACCCGGCAAAGGACAAAGGCTAGTGCTTCCATAGTGACAAATATTGGCACTGGAAGAGGAACTACAAAGAGTACCTTGTAGAGAGGGCGAAATAGAAGCTTGGAGAAGCTTCAGGTACATTCATGACCGGTCTCTAGTTATCATATTTTTGTGATAGTGCATGGTATTGGATACTAGTAGTGCTTATCACATCTATAATTTGTTGCAAATTATGGCAAAACCTAGGAGATTGGCTTAAGGATCTTTGCATAATGATTTATTTATGCTAGATACTACTACTCCACATATCATGAATGTAAGTGCGTCTAAGAGGAAATGAGATGAGGTGAACAATCCACACCTGTTGCATTGTAGGCTAGGTCACATCTATGAGGGAAGGATTCAAAAGTTACTAAATGATGGATATCTAGATTCATTCGACTATGAGTCATGTTAGTGTAAACACCTTTTTTCTATTTAGTGTAAACACCCTTTTTCTTAGCCGTGACCCGGGAGGTCGTCTCGGCTCGTTCGGGGGTCCGAATGGCGGGGATCTCCCTGGGGCGATACTCGTCTCCACCGGGGTGGTCGGGTGCGGCCTCGGACTCGGGGCGATGCGGCGACTCTTCCCGAGGCGGGGATTGCTGGCGCGTCCTGGTCGGGAGACCTCGGCTCGGTACCTGCACAACGGTCGGGTGCGGCCTCGGACTCGGGGCGATGCGGGGACTCTTCCCGAGCGGGGATTGCCGGCGCGTCCCGGTCGGGAGACCTCGGCTTGATACCTGCACAATGGTCGGGTGCGCTCGACCCGACCCCTCCGACGATCAAGTTAGAGAGATGCGGTGGCGGTTGTTTTGGGGGGAATTCAGCCTTACCTTTCCCTTCAGGCTTGGGGACGTTTATAGGGAACTCGGCATCCTCGGCAGCGCCATCCCGTCGGTCGGGGCCGTACCTCTGATGGCGTCCGACATCGCTGAGGACGTTGCGTATGGGAACGGGGAATCGCAGGGTATGGGCCAGCTTCAACCGCTACCCACTCCTGTCTCGTCCTACTGTGCTGGGTCAACTGAAGGGGCTGCGGGCTCCGCGAGGCTAACGTCCGGACGCAGGCTGTTGCCCTCGTTGCTCTCCCTGGGGCGCCGCGCCTGTCCACGTGCGGGGGAAGTTGCCGGGGGTGGGGTTTACCATTTTTTGCCATATCATATCCCCCCCCCAAAGTAAGCCATGACTCGGCATCGGACGGTGGGGATTCGAGGCATGGCTTTTGATCGGTAAGCGACGGTTCTTTTTGTGGGTCGCGACTGGGACTCATGTTCGGGGCGAGCAGGCCGCGCGGCGTAGGTGCTTTGGTCGGGGAGCGCGTCTCGGGCGGGCTGGCCGCGCCGAGGAGGTGGTTTCGGGAGACATGCGGCCGAGGAGCGCGTCTCGGGCGGGCTGGCCGCGCCGAGGAGGTGGTATCGGGGAGCATGCGGCCGAGGAGCACGTCTCGGGCGAGCTGGCCGCGCCGAGGAGGTGGTCTCGGGGAGCATGCGGCCGAGGAGCACGTCTCGGGCGGGCTGGCCGCGCCGAGGAGGTGGTCTCGGGAAATATGCGGCCGAGGAGCACGTCTCGGGCGGGCTGGCTGCGCCGAGGAGGTGGTCTCGGGAAACATGTGGCCGAGGAGCACGTCTCGGGCGTGCTGGCCGCGCCGAGGAGGTGGTCTCGGGGAGCATGCGGTCGAGGAGCACGTCTCGGGCGGGCTGGCCGCGCCGAGGAGGTGGTCTCGGGAAACATGCGGCCGAGGAGCACGTCTCGGGCGGGCTGGCCGCGCCGAGGAGGTGGTCTCGGGAAACATGCGGCCGAGGAGCACGTCTCGGGCGGGCTGGCCGCGCCGAGGAGGTGGTCTCGGGGAGCATGCGGTCGAGGAGCACGTCTCGGGCGGGCTGGCCGCGCCGAGGAGGTGGTCTCGGGAAACATGCGGCCGAGGAGCACGTCTCGGGCGGGCTGGCCGCGCCGAGGAGGTGGTCTCGGGAAACATGTGGCCGAGGAGCACGTCTCGGGCGGGCTGGCCGCGCCGAGGAGGTGGTCTCGGGAAACATGCGGCCGAGGAGCACGTCTCGGGCGGGCTGGCCGCGCCGAGGAGGTGGTCTCGGGGAGCATGCGGTCGAGGAGCACGTCTCGGGCGGGCTGGCCGCGCCGAGGAGGTGGTCTCGGGAAACATGCGGCCGAGGAGCACGTCTCGGGCGGGCTGGCCGCGCCGAGGAGGTAGTCTCGGGAAACATGTGGCCGAGGAGCACGTCTCGGGCGGGCTGGCCGCGCCGAGGAGGTGGTCTCGGGGAGCATGTGGCCGAGGAGCACGTCTCGGGCGGGCTGGCCGCGCCGAGGAGGTGGTCTCGGGAAACATGTGGCCGAGGAGCACGTCTCGGGCGGGCTGGCCGCGCCGAGGAGGTGGTCTCGGGGAGCATGCGACCGAGGAGCACGTCTCGGGCGGGCTGGCCGCGCCGAGGAGGTGGTCTCGGGGAGCATGCGGCCGAGGAGCACGTCTCGGGCGGGCTGGCCGCGCCGAGGAGGTGGTCTCGGGAAATGTGAGGCAAGATCGTCGTTCTTTTTAGGCGTCGAGAAGTCGTAGTGGCCGTTCTCTACGTTGCTTCTTGCAGCGGCTTTGGGTCCGCATTTATGACGGGGTGTCCGTTGGTCTTCCCTGATGCGAGCGGGTGTGCGGATGAGCTGTCGGCCGCTAGGGGGAGACGAAGGGACGTCTCTTTCGGCGGGTTTTTCCTTACATAAATGGCGTGTCCTGTCCGTTTCGTGACTTCTGCTGCTGAGTCTTGGGCCTCGTCGTTTCTTTCTGCCATCGCTCCTTCTCCTCTCCCACGCTACCATCCCACCGTCGCTCCCTCTTGTTCGTTCCAAGAGCCGGTAAGGAATGTCCTTCTCACCTGTCCCTTCGCCTTCGTCCCTCGACAGAGTCCGGGAGAGCATGCCTCCGTCTTCCCCGGACGAGGAGGCGGCGCGAGCCCTTGAGGCGCTAATGTGGCCGCACGACCTCGACTCGGTGGTGAGCGGGTCGTCGCTGGAAAAGCTCCGGGAGCGTTATTACATCCCGGAGGAGTTTGTCCTGGTTGCCCCTGATCCGGGGCAGCGGTCATACGACCCGGTCCCCCGAGGTTTTGCGCTGACCCAAGATGCCCTAGAGGCTGGGTTGCGCCTTCCCCTTCACCCCCTTATTGTTTCCTGCCTATCTCTCTGGCGGATTTCGCCTTCCCAGGTGACGCCTAACTCATGGCGGTACCTGGTAGCGTTCTTGGGGGAGTGTTACTATGCTAACATCACCCCTACCCGAAACCTCTTTCTTTCATGTTTCCGCCTTCTCAAGGGGCCGGGGGGCTATTTCGTGTCGGCCCGGACTGGCTTTCGCGTCGGGGGAGCCCCTTCGAGTAATAAAGGGTGGAAGGGGCGGTTTTTTTACGTCAGCTGGCCGAGGGATTGGGGCTTCGGGGTTCGGTGGGCGGTGAGGGTGATAGATAACACCGTCCCGGATTTGAACGACGAGGAGTGTCGGGATTTGAAGAGGCTTCGGGCAATCCTTCCCGGCTCTCAGGCCATCCGAGCTATGACCGAGGAGTGGCTAGCCGAGGCGGGTCTTAGCCCGGCTTTCGGGGGTATGTTTATAGAGGGTGTTCTCCACGTTTTTATTTGTTCCCCCAGTTTGTGACGGTTTCGCTTTTCCTTCGCAGGAATGAAGCTCCTGTCCCTCCGTGGTGGTCGCTCTTCGTCGGCTTCTTCCCCTCGCCAGTCCGCTGCTTCCCCTCCGCGTTCCCCAGCCGACCCGGTGCCCGGTTCGGCGGGTGCCCCATTGGAGATCCCTGCGGGACGTCCGTCCAAGAAGGCGAGGACGACGGGTCCGGGGAAAAACAAGGCGGGGACCACTCCTCCGACAGTCGTGGGTGCCAAGCGGTCCACTCGGGAGGAGGGGCCTTCCCGATTTGAAGGGCCTAGCCAGGGGGCGGCCGGGAAGAGGGCGAACCTGCCCACGGTGGATGATCTGTGCGGGCTACGCGCGGGGGCCGATGAGCCCCTATGGGCAGCGGTGATGGGCGAGCTTCCGACAGGGGAGGCCTCCGACCCGCTGGTCGCCCGATGGAAGGGGCTGTCCCGAGGGGACCGGGTATGGGCTGGAGGAGATCCTTCGGCCGCCTTCCTCCGAGGCGTGCTCCACCCCGACCTGGCTCGGGACCTGTACACTCTGCCCTCGGAGACCATGCTCAGCAAGGCGGGGAGGTTCCTGACATTGGTAAGCATTTCGCTAACTCTGGGTGTCCCTGCAACTGTGCTCTGACCCTTATTTTCTTGTGGCAGGGCCTCCATTATTCGACGGCGCTGATGGATCGAGTGCGCGACGCTGGCCAGATAATCTGGGACTTCAGCGAGCGCAACTCCGAGTTGTGTCGTCAGCTGGAGGAGATCCGGGCTGGGTCGGGCCCCGAGGCGGTAGCGGCTGCGGAAAAGCGCGCGACCTGTTTCGAGGAAGAAGTGGCGCGTTTACGAGCGGAGCTCGAGCGGTCGGGCGATTCGGTCAAGGAGCTCCAGGAGTTCCTTCGTTTGGATCGGGCCGAGCTCCGCCAGTCGAAGTCAGAGGCGCTTGGTCTCTCCAAGAGGGCGGAGAAGGCCGAGGCTGAAGCCCGCGCTGCTTCCGAGGCGTTGGCCGAGGAGCTTCGCCTCCGCCCATCGAAGGACAAGGAGGCGATCGACGCCTACAAGAAGTCCGAGAACTTTGAGCTCGGACTGACCCGAATGGGGCGAGTATCCTACGAGTATGGATACAGGATCGCCCTGGGTCGCTTCGGTTCGTGTCCTCCCGGCTCCGAGGTGGAAAGGGATCCGTTCGCCTCTCACCCTGTGGACCTGGAGGTGGATATGCCGGAGGACGTGCCGTTTGACGACCGCCCGAAGACTCCGGGTGAGGAGTGAGGGTTGTTGTCGGGTCGAGGGTTCTGTATATGGGTTTCGACTTCTGTATCCCCTCCTTAATAAGATGATCTTCCCCTTCGACTTTCCGCGTTTGCGTATTGTCTATTTCTTCAGACGAAATATTTCCTAAGGTTCTGTATGTTCCAAGTCCGGGGCACGGGGTCGCCATCCATTGTTGCGAGCCTGAATGTCCCCGGTCGGGACACTCCGATGACTCGATAGGGTCCCTCCCACTTCGGGGCCAGTTTCCCCCTTACTTGGGTGGGGTGGCTGACCTCGATTTTGCGCAGGACCAGGTCCTCTAACTTTATTGACCGGGGTCGCACGCTCCGGTTGTAGACCCTCGCTACAGCTCTTTTGTACGAAAGGGCTTTCTGGTGTGCGTCGGCCCGTCTTTCCTCGAGCAGGTCCAGGTTCGATCGGAGCCCTTCGCCCGAGGCTTCTTCGCTGTAGTCTGCCGTCCGCGGAGTCGGGACGGCTACCTCGGGTGGTAACACGGCCTCGGTCCCGAACGTGAGGCTATAGGGAGACTCCCCGGTCGGGGTCTTGGGGGTAGTGCGAAGCGCCCACAGGACGCTTGGGAGCTCGTCGATCCAAGCCGATCGGGTAGCGGATACCCTTCTCTTGAGTCCGTCGACGATGGCCCGGTTGGTTACTTCAGCTAGCCCATTCGCCTGGGGGTAGGCCACCGAGCTGAACCTCAGTTGAATTTTGTGCTTGGCGCAAAACTCTTGGAATTTTCTGCCGGCGAACTGCGGTCCATTGTCGGCGACGATGGACTGGGGTAGGCCGAAACGGGTTATGAGGTTTCTCCATACGAACCTTTTCACTTGCGACTCCGTGATGGTCGCTAAGGGCTCGGCTTCGACCCATCTGGTAAAGTAGTCCACTCCCACGATGATGTACTTCCGCTGGCCGGAGGCGGGCGGGAGAGGCCCGAGTATGTCCAGTCCCCATTGCGCGAATGGCCAGGCACAGTCGACGGGGGTGAACAGGACCGCCGGCCGTCGGGAAGCACGGGCGTGCTCCTGGCACGAGCTGCATCGCCGCACGAGAACTTTTGCGTCCTGGCGCATGGTCGGCCAGTAGTACCCCTGTCGGAGTACCTTGTGCGCCAGGGCTCGCTCGCCTATGTGTTCCCCGCAAGCCCCTTCGTGCATGTCGGACAGAACCGTCCAGGCTTCGCTCGGCTCTGTTGAATCTCGGATTTTGATGATGAAGTCAATTGTCATTTGTTATCTAATCTATGTGTTGAGATAAGTGTGCAGGATTAACTACGATGAGAGTAAGACAAGCAGCAGGAGTTGCGCCGGAGTCAAGATCATGATCACGTTGGGAGTTCGAGAGTTCGACGGAAGTTCGGACGGTCGTCGGAGGTTCAGAGAGAACAGATCCGAGAAGTCCAGAAGCTTGCCAAGCGAAGCTCGTCGGAACTCGCCAAGTGGATCGTCGCAAAGTCCAGGAGTATGCCGGATGTCCGCAGAAGGATCACCGAGGGTTATCGGTTGATCGACGGAAGTTGGCCGGAAACTCGCCGGAAGAAGCGATTGACGCATCGGAGCAAAGCTGCAGAAGTTGTCTTAGAGTTAATCGTAGTTAGCATGATGATTAAGCATGAAAATGGGAGGTGACCCCATTAGCTTAATCTTGGGGCAATTGGGCCCCTGAAAAGATTCAAAGTGGGTCGAATGGAGTGAACCATTCGGACCCTGATTGCACCAGGAGGTGCAACCGCCCCAGCCAGGAGGTGCAACCGCCTGGGCTGTGGGGTTGAGAGGTGCAACCGCCCCAGCCAGGAGGTGCAACCGCCTGGGCCGTGGGGGTTGAGAGGTGCAACCGCCTGGGCTGCGAGGCTGGGAGGTGCAACCGCCCCAGCCAAGAGGTTGCACCGCCAGAGCTCAAGTTCCGAGCTCTGCCAGGCGATACAACCACCGAGCTCTGGCAGAGAGGTGCATCAGCCTGAGCTCAGTCTCGAGCTCTGCCAGGTGATGCATTCACCAAGCTCAGTCTTCGAGCTTTGGCAGAGAGGTGGATCAGCCTGAGCTCAGCTTGGAGCTCTGCCAGGTGAGGCAACCACCGAGCTCTGTTTCGAGCTCTGCCAGGTGATGCAATCACCAAGCTCAGTCTTCGAGCTCTGCCAGGTGATGCAACCATCGAGCTCAGTCTTCGAGCTCTGGCAGAGAGAAGCAATCGGCAGAGCTCAGTCTTCGAGCTCTGCCAGGCGGTGCCACCTCTCCAGTCGAGAGGTGCAACCGCCTGATCCCAGAATTTTGGGATTTGATCGATTTGATCGTTTTGAGCTCGAATTTTGAATTGGGTTGGGGCCTATAAATACCCCACCCATTCAGCACTGAAAAGATACAGACCTATACCGAAATCGTGATCTTTTCTGTGAATCTAAAGAGCTCAAAAGTGTTGTAAAGCCTTTAAGTCTCCTCCTTCTGTTCTTCAAGTTTTCAATTGTAAAGTGAGGAGAGAAAGGTCTGTAAAGGTTGTCTCCTAAGCCTGCCAAAAGAGAGAAATTGTAAGAGGGAAGTTTGGCCTTCGCCCATTGAAGGAAGGCACCTAGTTGACGTCGGCAACCTCATCGGTGGAGGAAGCCAAAAGTGGAGTAGGTCAAGGCTGACCGAACCACTCTAAATCTCTGGTTTGCGTTTACTTTCGAGCACTTTATCATTACTGCAAACCTCCCTCATCACTACTGCTCTCTGCGCTTTCACGAACAAGTTCTAAGTGCTGTTCTTCCAAATCTGCTTTCAGACGTAAACTCGTATTTTCATACATTACAGTTTACGTTTACGTTTGATTCTGCAGAACTGTTTTCCGTGCTTTTACGAACGAGCTTCCTTGCAGTTTACGCTTACATTTTAATCCTATTAATAACTGCAATCTGTCCTCTACGATTTTACGAACGAGTTTCAACATTTAGACGTAAAACTGCATTCAGACGTAAATCGGCTTTCTTCGCTCAATCATCAGATTTCAGTTTACGTTTACGTCTTGGTTTCAACTGCATACTGCCTTCTGCGAGTATACAAACGAGTTTCAAAGTTTAGACGTAAATCTGCGTCTAACTGCGTTTAGACGTAAAACTGCGTTTAGACGTAAAACTGCGTTTAGACGTAAAACTACGTTTAGACGTAAAACTGCGTTTAGACGTAAATCTGCGTTTAGACGTAAAACTACGTTTAGACGTAAATCTGCGTTTAGACGTAAATCTGCATTTAGACGTAAAACTACGTTTAGACGTAAAACTGCGTTTAGACGTAAATCTGCGTTTAGACGTAAATCTGCATTTAGACGTAAATCTGAGTTTAGACGCAAAACTGCGCTTAGACGCAAAACTGCGCTTAGACGCAATCTGCGCTTAGACGCAAAACTGCGCTTAGACGCAATCTGCGCTTAGACGCAAACTGCACTTAGATACAAACTGAGAATTTGCTTTTGCATCATAATAGTTTTTGAACAAACGCAGCTTTTGGTTTTTAATCGCTGTAAGATTTCCACTGCACTAATTCACCCCCCCCCTCTTAGTGCTCTCGATCCTAACAATTGGTATCAGAGCAAGGTTAACTCTCTAAAGAATTAAAACCCAAGAGAGATGGCATACGCCGGAAACCAAGAGGGGCATTCAATTACACGTCCACCCATGTTCAGTGGAACGGACTACACTTACTGGAAGACCCGAATGAGGATCTTTCTTATTTCTATGGATTTTGAACTGTGGAACCTTGTTGAAAATGGATTTTCAAAATCTTCTCTTCCAATGATCGATTGGAACGATTTGGAGAAGAAAGCTTTCGCTCTTAATGCAAAGGCTATGAATGCCTTATTTTGCGCACTTGATAAAAACGAGTTTAATCGTGTTTCAACTTGCGAAACTGCTTTTGATATTTGGCACACACTTGAAGTGACCCACGAGGGCACGAGTGAAAGAGTCAAAAATCAA
Source organism: Musa acuminata AAA Group (assembly GCF_036884655.1). Classification (NCBI taxonomy): domain Eukaryota; kingdom Viridiplantae; phylum Streptophyta; class Magnoliopsida; order Zingiberales; family Musaceae; genus Musa; species Musa acuminata. The sequence continues at coordinate 20,900,112 of NC_088352.1, read as the reverse complement.
TCTGTTGCTGCATTCTTTTGAACTTTTCCGAATGAAACCGAGTGAAACCATTGGCGACATGTTTACCCGTTTCACGGATGTCGTCAACGGTCTAAAAGGACTCGGAAAGAGCTTTTCGGATTTTGAGCTTGTTAATAAGATACTAAGATCCCTTCCTAAGAGTTGGGATCCTAAAGTCACCGCCATTCAAGAGGCAAAAGATCTGTGAAATTTCCCTCTTGAAGAACTAGTCGGGTCATTAATGACCTACGAAATGACTTGCAAAGCTCATGAAGAGCAAGAAGACATCCTTCCAAAGAACAGGAAGGATATGGCACTTAAAACTTCTGAATGCCACTTGAGAGAAAACTCAAGTGATGAGGACTGTGATGATGACTTGGCACTTTTGACAAGAAAGTTTAAAAAATTCTTCAAAAGAAACAAGTTTAAAAACGATGTGAAAAATAAACTTGAACCTAAGAAGGACCAAGTGATCTGCTATGAATGTAAAAAGCCGGGACATTACAAAAGTGATTGTCCCCAAGTCAAGAAAAGAACAACAAAGAAGAAGGCGCTCCAAGCAACATGGGATGATTCGAGCGCATCCGAGGAAGAAGAATCCAACACCGAGCAAGTTGCTCATTACGCCTTTATGGCCATCGAAGAGGAGGTAACGGATTTATTAGATGCTGATTTATCTTTCGATGAATTATTAAATGCCTTCCATGATTTATTTGATGAATGCAAAGTTATAAATAGAAAATACAAGTTGCTAAAAAGGGTACATGATAATCTTACTTGTGAGTTTGATAAGTTAAAAGTCGAACATCATGATAGTTTAAACTCATGTATCAAATGTCATGATTTAGAAACTATACAAAAAGAAAACTTGCTGCTTAAGGACACCTTGAAGAAATTCGAGGTTGGTAGTAAGTCATTAAACATGATCCTTACAAACAAGGGTCATGCTCCCAAAAGAAGTGGGATTGGATTTGTGAGGAGTCCTCACCGAAATCCAACTACCTTTGTAAAAGGCCCCATCTTACATGTTCAAAACCAAACCAAGTGCAACTTTTGTTGCAAATCTGGACACAAGACACATTGTTGTCCATTTAAGAAAATAAGTCCAAACAAATTAATTTGGGTTCCTAAAGGAACCATGATAAACTCTATGCAACATGATAGAAAATGTAGATCTATTTATGAGGCACCCAAAAGCAAATGGGTTCCTAAAGATCATTCGTTCCTATAAAAACATTAAAAGTCTAGGCCGGAGCAAGAAATAATGTTCTGCTCCTTGACTCTCAATCGTCATAAACCAAGAATCAAAATGGGACTCGCAACGCTTAAGTAACAAGTGGAAGCTATGAAATCACAAATACGATACAATTAGAAATATATCATATCCAAATTCACATACCTCCCTGATCTTCAAAACCTGTTCATCTACGAATTAAATTCTTGTAGAAACTAAATATGTCATGATCTTAAAAGGGACACCAAACAAACATACGTACGCACGTTAAAAGATCTATCTTACAAAGAGCTTCTTCCTTAAATAAAAACTCATACGAAATCATGTAACAAACATCAAATTGCTCTGAAACTCTCCTCAAGGCAAAGGCTCCCTAATCAAATCATCTTAAGAACTCACCTGCTGCAGGCGGTGGCACCTCTCCAGCTGGCGGTTGCACCTCCAGCCATCACGGGTTGCCAGAGGTTGCACCGCTCCAGCCAGAGGTGCAACCGCCAGCAGCTCTGATCTTTAAAATCACGCTAGGGCCGGCTTAGGAACCGACCCCAACTCACCCCCATTTCCTCCTCTACTCTTCCAAGTCTCCTCCATTCCCATTTCACTCCTCTAAGCCTTCCAAATACCTCTTATTTCGGAGCAAAACATCAAGAATCCTTCCTTCTCTTAAAGATTTCACAAAGGTACTCTCTAAGAAGCTCTTAAATTCTGTTTTGTTCTTCATTTACTTTAGCTCATCATCATCCCTCTAAACAGCAGTAGTAATGGGATCTAGAAGATCCTCAAGGGACAAGGGAAAGAGGAGAGTAGTAGAAGAGTTTGATCTCACTCTTTTTGATTCCAAAAACCATGCTGAAAAATTTCTCTCCTTCGAACTAAGAAGCATCAATAAGGGAAAATACGTAGATCTGAATGAACTAAGAGATGTAGAGACTATCCATTGGTTTGCAAACCTAAATCTACTTCCCATTTTGCAGATCAACGAACCCATTTATCCTAGACTAGTTAGATTGTTTTATAACAACATGCAAAAAGATGATGAAGAAAGGATATCAACCTATCTCTTAGGACAACACATTTCAATCACTGATAGATTCATTTGTGATATGATAGGTATTCCCATGAAAAGCATAGGACTTTACTTCAAAGGATCATGGGATGAAAAAACTATTGAAACATCCTACGTTGAAGCCTTAGGAACAATCCTTGCCAATCCTAACGTAGAATCTATTCCTAAAAGTTGTGAACATCTAATGCCCTTTAACACTAAGATACTTCATCATATCATGACTAGTATAATTCTTCCTAAGCAATACCATCATGATGAAGTGAGTCAATTGGAATTAGGAATTATGTACCTAATTATGAAAGAACGTGACATTTGTCTTGGCTATCTGATCCAACAAAACATGTTGGAATTATCTACGAAAGATATGATGCTCCCATATGGTGGAATTATTACTAGAATAATGAAAGCTTACGACATTCAAATACCACTAGAAGAAGAAGTAATGAAATCAGATAGATACAGCATAATAAACAAAAATCTACTTCACCGACTAAGATGTCACTATAGAAACGGTAACTGGGTTAGAATGCCTAGAAGAACTAATCCCCCTGAACCTGAACCTGAACCAGAGCCGGAAACCCCAGTCTTTAGGAGTACCCACTCTCCTCCAATCTGTCCCTTTGAGGAAACACATCCGGTTGAGCAAACTCACACATCATCCATCGAAGATATTGGGATTCGGATGGACCGATTTGAGCAACGACAAGAACGGCTTGAACTTCGACAAGATCAAATCCTAACCGAGCTACAACAAATCCATCGACAATTTGACTCTTTACTTAGGCACTTTAATCTTCCACCTCATGAATAAGCTTGTATAAACATCTGATGTTTTTGATATGACATGTTGTAAACTCCTTATGTTATTCATGAAGGACTTTGTCCTTATGGTTACCTGATATGATGTACATATGTTACCCTGATATGGTTATCTTTGTCTGTGTAAGCATATTTGCAAACATCTCTTGTTGTTTATCTCGGTTTTTGCACTGAAACTAAAAAGGTTTAAAAGCCTATGCCTTGAAAATATGAAGCAACATACCAATGTAAGTTGATAAGTCAGCAGTATGACATTGATATGGTTGCTATTGCTAATATGATTGCTATCATGCCATGTATCAAACAAAATGTGCATCATACGAGCTGATATCTTACCATGTGATGCAATGCTACACTTGCTGAAATAAAAATCCTGCTATGCAATATGATATAATGCTGCACTTGAAATAATTGTGTTACTACATCAAAATTATTTTTCGAATGTTATTACTATTACATGCCTTGACAACGCTTGATCAAATAACATGTTGCAAATTATGTGACAAATATTTTTAACCAAATGCATGTAAGAAGTTCATTTTTCGGGTTGTATGCTAAAAATGGGATGTTCCCGTACACTCTTATGAAAACTCTTTGGAAAATGACTTTCCTCCGTCAAGCAAAAAACAATAAAGAGATATATGTGTCATGACTTCCTTTATATGCTTGATAATGCTATCATGCTTTTTGTTGATGACAAAGGGGGAGAAAAATATGAATTGATAAACACTATGTCATAGCTGAACTGCCATAATCATATCTATGTCATAATTGCAAATAGTTGAGTGATGCTATAAACAATGTTATGCCATCCTTGCATCACCAAGAGATATGTGAACATGTACTATAGTTTGCATCATATCTTGAGTTGATATTGTGAAGAAAATGCAAACTTACTAGAAAATCTCAAATGTGAGCATCATGTAAAAAGTCCTTCGTAGCTTTATATGATTACATGATGAATGGTTACAAACACAATCATACAAACTTGATGATGTATGTCATGCCTTGACATAATTCTTGAAGAGATACATCATGATAGGCATCATGATGGGAGCATTGATAAGTTTAACTGATCTAACTTATCAATACGTCACTTGAATTCTTAGGTCTTGGATTCAAGGTTGACTTATCTCAACTATGGCATATAGATAGGGGGAGTTAAGGACAACTCCTTTATCAATTGATTGTCATCATCAAAAAGGGGGAGATTGTTGAATCTCGGATTTTGATGATGAAGTCAATTGTCATTTGTTATCTAATCTATGTGTTGAGATAAGTGTGCAGGATTAACTACGATGAGAGTAAGACAAGCAGCAGGAGTTGCGCCGGAGTCAAGATCATGATCACGTTGGGAGTTCGAGAGTTCGACGAAAGTTCGGACGGTCGTCGGAGGTTCAGAGAGAACAGATCCGAGAAGTCCAGAAGCTTGCCAAGCGAAGCTCGTCGGAACTCGCCAAGTGGATCGTCGCAAAGTCCAGGAGTATGCCGGATGTCCGCAGAAGGATCACCGAGGGTTATCGGTTGATCGACGGAAGTTGGCCGGAAACTCGCCGGAAGAAGCGATTGACGCATCGGAGCAAAGCTGCAGAAGTTGTCTTAGAGTTAATCGTAGTTAGCATGATGATTAAGCATGAAAATGGGAGGTGACCCCATTAGCTTAATCTTGGGGCAATTGGGCCCCTGAAAAGATTCAAAGTGGGTCGAATGGAGTGAACCATTCGGACCCTGATTGCACCAGGAGGTGCAACCGCCCCAGCCAGGAGGTGCAACCGCCTGGGCTGTGGGGTTGAGAGGTGCAACCGCCCCAGCCAGGAGGTGCAACCGCCTGGGCTGTGGGGGTTGAGAGGTGCAACCGCCTGGGCTGCGAGGCTGGGAGGTGCAACCGCCCCAGCCAAGAGGTTGCACCGCCAGAGCTCAAGTTCCGAGCTCTGCCAGGCGATACAACCACCGAGCTCAGTCTTCGAGCTCTGGCAGAGAGGTGCATCAGCCTGAGCTCAGTCTCGAGCTCTGCCAGGTGATGCATTCACCAAGCTCAGTCTTCGAGCTTTGGCAGAGAGGTGGATCAGCCTGAGCTCAGCTTGGAGCTCTGCCAGGTGAGGCAACCACCGAGCTCTGTTTCGAGCTCTGCCAGGTGATGCAATCACCAAGCTCAGTCTTCGAGCTCTGCCAGGTGATGCAACCATCGAGCTCAGTCTTCGAGCTCTGGCAGAGAGAAGCAATCGGCAGAGCTCAGTCTTCGAGCTCTGCCAGGCGGTGCCACCTCTCCAGTCGAGAGGTGCAACCGCCTGATCCCAGAATTCTGGGATTTGATCGATTTGATCGTTTTGAGCTCGAATTTTGAATTGGGTTGGGGCCTATAAATACCCCACCCATTCAGCACTGAAAAGATACAGACCTATACCGAAATCGTGATCTTTTCTGTGAATCTAAAGAGCTCAAAAGTGTTGTAAAGCCTTTAAGTCTCCTCCTTCTGTTCTTCAAGTTTTCAATTGTAAAGTGAGGAGAGAAAGGTCTGTAAAGGTTGTCTCCTAAGCCTGCCAAAAGGAGAGAAATTGTAAGAGGGAAGTTTGGCCTTCGCCCATTGAAGGAAGGCACCTAGTTGACGTCGGCAACCTCATCGGTGGAGGAAGCCAAAAGTGGAGTAGGTCAAGGCTGACCGAACCACTCTAAATCTCTGGTTTGCGTTTACTTTCGAGCACTTTATCATTACTGCAAACCTCCCTCATCACTACTGCTCTCTGCGCTTTCACGAACAAGTTCTAAGTGCTGTTCTTCCAAATCTGCTTTCAGACGTAAACTCGTATTTTCATACATTACAGTTTACGTTTACGTTTGATTCTGCAGAACTGTTTTCCGTGCTTTTACGAACGAGCTTCCTTGCAGTTTACGCTTACATTTTAATCCTATTAATAACTGCAATCTGTCATCTACGATTTTACGAACGAGTTTCAACATTTAGACGTAAAACTGCATTCAGACGTAAATCGGCTTTCTTCGCTCAATCATCAGATTTCAGTTTACGTTTACGTCTTGGTTTCAACTGCATACTGCCTTCTGCGAGTATACAAACGAGTTTCAAAGTTTAGACGTAAATCTGCGTCTAACTGCGTTTAGACGTAAATCTGCGTTTAGACGTAAAACTGCGTTTAGACGTAAAACTGCGTTTAGACGTAAAACTACGTTTAGACGTAAAACTGCGTTTAGACGTAAATCTGCGTTTAGACGTAAAACTACGTTTAGACGTAAATCTGCGTTTAGACGTAAATCTGCATTTAGACGTAAAACTACGTTTAGACGTAAAACTGCGTTTAGACGTAAATCTGCGTTTAGACGTAAATCTGCATTTAGACGTAAATCTGAGTTTAGACGCAAAACTGCGCTTAGACGCAAAACTGCGCTTAGACGCAATCTGCGCTTAGACGCAAAACTGCACTTAGACGCAATCTGCGCTTAGACGCAAACTGCACTTAGATACAAACTGAGAATTTGCTTTTGCATCATAATAGTTTTTGAACAAACGCAGCTTTTGGTTTTTAATCGCTGTAAGATTTCCACTGCACTAATTCACCCCCCCCCTCTTAGTGCTCTCGATCCTAACAATTGGTATCAGAGCAAGGTTAACTCTCTAAAGAATTAAAACCCAAGAGAGATGGCATACGCCGGAAACCAAGAGGGGCATTCAATTACACGTCCACCCATGTTCAGTGGAACGGACTACACTTACTGGAAGACCCGAATGAGGATCTTTCTTATTTCTATGGATTTTGAACTGTGGAACCTTGTTGAAAATGGATTTTCAAAATCTTCTCTTCCAATGATCGATTGGAACGATTTGGAGAAGAAAGCTTTCGCTCTTAATGCAAAGGCTATGAATGCCTTATTTTGCGCACTTGATAAAAACGAGTTTAATCGTGTTTCAACTTGCGAAACTGCTTTTGATATTTGGCACACACTTGAAGTGACCCACGAGGGCACGAGTGAAAGAGTCAAAAATCAATCTGTTGCTGCATTCTTTTGAACTTTTCCGAATGAAACCGAGTGAAACCATTGGCGACATGTTTACCCGTTTCACGGATGTCGTCAACGGTCTAAAAGGACTCGGAAAGAGCTTTTCGGATTTTGAGCTTGTTAATAAGATACTAAGATCCCTTCCTAAGAGTTGGGATCCTAAAGTCACCGCCATTCAAGAGGCAAAAGATCTGCGAAATTTCCCTCTTGAAGAACTAGTCGGGTCATTAATGACCTACGAAATGACTTGCAAAGCTCATGAAGAGCAAGAAGACATCCTTCCAAAGAACAGGAAGGATATGGCACTTAAAACTTCTGAATGCCACTTGAGAGAAAACTCAAGTGATGAGAACTGTGATGATGACTTGGCACTTTTGACAAGAAAGTTTAAAAAATTCTTCAAAAGAAACAAGTTTAAAAACGATGTGAAAAATAAACTTGAACCTAAGAAGGACCAAGTGATCTGCTATGAATGTAAAAAGCCGGGACATTACAAAAGTGATTGTCCCCAAGTCAAGAAAAGAACAACAAAGAAGAAGGCGCTCCAAGCAACATGGGATGATTCGAGCGCATCCGAGGAAGAAGAATCCAACACCGAGCAAGTTGCTCATTACGCCTTTATGGCCATCGAAGAGGAGGTAACGGATTTATTAGATGCTGATTTATCTTTCGATGAATTATTAAATGCCTTCCATGATTTATTTGATGAATGCAAAGTTATAAATAGAAAATACAAGTTGCTAAAAAGGGTACATGATAATCTTACTTGTGAGTTTGATAAGTTAAAAGTCGAACATCATGATAGTTTAAACTCATGTATCAAATGTCATGATTTAGAAACTATACAAAAAGAAAACTTGCTGCTTAAGGACACCTTGAAGAAATTCGAGGTTGGTAGCAAGTCATTAAACATGATCCTTACAAACAAGGGTCATGCTCCCAAAAGAAGTGGGATTGGATTTGTGAGGAGTCCTCACCGAAATCCAACTACCTTTGTAAAATGCCCCATCTTACATGTTCAAAACCAAACCAAGTGCAACTTTTGTTGCAAATCTGGACACAAGACACATTGTTGTCCATTTAAGAAAATAAGTCCAAACAAATTAATTTGGGTTCCTAAAGGAACCATGATAAACTCTATGCAACATGATAGAAAATGTAGATCTATTTATGAGGCACCCAAAAGCAAATGGGTTCCTAAAGATCATTCGTTCCTATAAAAACATTAAAAGTCTAGGCCGGAGCAAGAAATAATGTTCTGCTCCTTGACTCTCAATCGTCATAAACCAAGAATCAAAATGGGACTCGCAACGCTTAAGTAACAAGTGGAAGCTATGAAATCACAAATACGATACAATTAGAAATATATCATATCCAAATTCACATACCTCCCTGATCTTCAAAACCTGTTCATCTACGAATTAAATTCTTGTAGAAACTAAATATGTCATGATCTTAAAAGGGACACCAAACAAACATACGTACGCACGTTAAAAGATCTATCTTACAAAGAGCTTCTTCCTTAAATAAAAACTCATACGAAATCATGTAACAAACATCAAATTGCTCTGAAACTCTCCTCAAGGCAAAGGCTCCCTAATCAAATCATCTTAAGAACTCACCTGCTGCAGGCGGTGGCACCTCTCCAGCTGGCGGTTGCACCTCCAGCCATCACGGGTTGCCAGAGGTTGCACCGCTCCAGCCAGAGGTGCAACCGCCAGCAGCTCTGATCTTTTAAAATCACGCTAGGGCCGGCTTAGGAACCGACCCCAACTCACCCCCATTTCCTCCTCTACTCTTCCAAGTCTCCTCCATTCCCATTTCACTCCTCTAAGCCTTCCAAATACCTCTTATTTCGGAGCAAAACATCAAGAATCCTTCCTTCTCTTAAAGATTTCACAAAGGTACTCTCTAAGAAGCTCTTAAATTCTGTTTTGTTCTTCATTTACTTTAGCTCATCATCATCCCTCTAAACAGCAGTAGTAATGGGATCTAGAAGATCCTCAAGGGACAAGGGAAAGAGGAGAGTAGTAGAAGAGTTTGATCTCACTCTTTTTGATTCCAAAAACCATGCTGAAAAATTTCTCTCCTTCGAACTAAGAAGCATCAATAAGGGAAAATACGTAGATCTGAATGAACTAAGAGATGTAGAGACTATCCATTGGTTTGCAAACCTAAATCTACTTCCCATTTTGCAGATCAACGAACCCATTTATCCTAGACTAGTTAGATTGTTTTATAACAACATGCAAAAAGATGATGAAGAAAGGATATCAACCTATCTCTTAGGACAACACATTTCAATCACTGATAGATTCATTTGTGATATGATAGGTATTCCCATGAAAAGCATAGGACTTTACTTCAAAGGATCATGGGATGAAAAAACTATTGAAACATCCTACGTTGAAGCCTTAGGAACAATCCTTGCCAATCCTAACGTAGAATCTATTCCTAAAAGTTGTGAACATCTAATGCCCTTTAACACTAAGATACTTCATCATATCATGACTAGTATAATTCTTCCTAAGCAATACCATCATGATGAAGTGAGTCAATTGGAATTAGGAATTATGTACCTAATTATGAAAGAACGTGACATTTGTCTTGGCTATCTGATCCAACAAAACATGTTGGAATTATCTACGAAAGATATGATGCTCCCATATGGTGGAATTATTACTAGAATAATGAAAGCTTACGACATTCAAATACCACTAGAAGAAGAAGTAATGAAATCAGATAGATACAGCATAATAAACAAAAATCTACTTCACCGACTAAGATGTCACTATAGAAACGGTAACTGGGTTAGAATGCCTAGAAGAACTAATCCCCCTGAACCTGAACCTGAACCAGAGCCGGAAACCCCAGTCTTTAGGAGTACCCACTCTCCTCCAATCTGTCCCTTTGAGGAAACACATCCGGTTGAGCAAACTCACACATCATCCATCGAAGATATTGGGATTCGGATGGACCGATTTGAGCAACGACAAGAACGGCTTGAACTTCGACAAGATCAAATCCTAACCGAGCTACAACAAATCCATCGACAATTTGACTCTTTACTTAGGCACTTTAATCTTCCACCTCATGAATAAGCTTGTATAAACATCTGATGTTTTTGATATGACATGTTGTAAACTCCTTATGTTATTCATGAAGGACTTTGTCCTTATGGTTACCTGATATGATGTACATATGTTACCCTGATATGGTTATCTTTGTCTGTGTAAGCATATTTGCAAACATCTCTTGTTGTTTATCTCGGTTTTTGCACTGAAACTAAAAAGGTTTAAAAGCCTATGCCTTGAAAATATGAAGCAACATACCAATGTAAGTTGATAAGTCAGCAGTATGACATTGATATGGTTGCTATTGCTAATATGATTGCTATCATGCCATGTATCAAACAAAATGTGCATCATACGAGCTGATATCTTACCATGTGATGCAATGCTACACTTGCTGAAATAAAAATCCTGCTATGCAATATGATATAATGCTGCACTTGAAATAATTGTGTTACTACATCAAAATTATTTTTCGAATGTTATTACTATTACATGCCTTGACAACGCTTGATCAAATAACATGTTGCAAATTATGTGACAAATATTTTTAACCAAATGCATGTAAGAAGTTCATTTTTCGGGTTGTATGCTAAAAATGGGATGTTCCCGTACACTCTTATGAAAACTCTTTGGAAAATGACTTTCCTCCGTCAAGCAAAAAACAATAAAGAGATATATGTGTCATGACTTCCTTTATATGCTTGATAATGCTATCATGCTTTTTGTTGATGACAAAGGGGGAGAAAAATATGAATTGATAAACACTATGTCATAGCTGAACTGCCATAATCATATCTATGTCATAATTGCAAATAGTTGAGTGATGCTATAAACAATGTTATGCCATCCTTGCATCACCAAGAGATATGTGAACATGTACTATAGTTTGCATCATATCTTGAGTTGATATTGTGAAGAAAATGCAAACTTACTAGAAAATCTCAAATGTGAGCATCATGTAAAAAGTCCTTCGTAGCTTTATATGATTACATGATGAATGGTTACAAACACAATCATACAAACTTGATGATGTATGTCATGCCTTGACATAATTCTTGAAGAGATACATCATGATAGGCATCATGATGGGAGCATTGATAAGTTTAACTGATCTAACTTATCAATACGTCACTTGAATTCTTAGGTCTTGGATTCAAGGTTGACTTATCTCAACTATGGCATATAGATAGGGGGAGTTAAGGACAACTCCTTTATCAATTGATTGTCATCATCAAAAAGGGGGAGATTGTTGAATCTCGGATTTTGATGATGAAGTCAATTGTCATTTGTTATCTAATCTATGTGTTGAGATAAGTGTGCAGGATTAACTACGATGAGAGTAAGACAAGCAGCAGGAGTTGCGCCGGAGTCAAGATCATGATCACGTTGGGAGTTCGAGAGTTCGACGAAAGTTCGGACGGTCGTCGGAGGTTCAGAGAGAACAGATCCGAGAAGTCCAGAAGCTTGCCAAGCGAAGCTCGTCGGAACTCGCCAAGTGGATCGTCGCAAAGTCCAGGAGTATGCCGGATGTCCGCAGAAGGATCACCGAGGGTTATCGGTTGATCGACGGAAGTTGGCCGGAAACTCGCCGGAAGAAGCGATTGACGCATCGGAGCAAAGCTGCAGAAGTTGTCTTAGAGTTAATCGTAGTTAGCATGATGATTAAGCATGAAAATGGGAGGTGACCCCATTAGCTTAATCTTGGGGCAATTGGGCCCCTGAAAAGATTCAAAGTGGGTCGAATGGAGTGAACCATTCGGACCCTGATTGCACCAGGAGGTGCAACCGCCCCAGCCAGGAGGTGCAACCGCCTGGGCTGTGGGGTTGAGAGGTGCAACCGCCCCAGCCAGGAGGTGCAACCGCCTGGGCTGTGGGGGTTGAGAGGTGCAACCGCCTGGGCTGCGAGGCTGGGAGGTGCAACCGCCCCAGCCAAGAGGTTGCACCGCCAGAGCTCAAGTTCCGAGCTCTGCCAGGCGATACAACCACCGAGCTCAGTCTTCGAGCTCTGGCAGAGAGGTGCATCAGCCTGAGCTCAGTCTCGAGCTCTGCCAGGTGATGCATTCACCAAGCTCAGTCTTCGAGCTTTGGCAGAGAGGTGGATCAGCCTGAGCTCAGCTTGGAGCTCTGCCAGGTGAGGCAACCACCGAGCTCTGTTTCGAGCTCTGCCAGGTGATGCAATCACCAAGCTCAGTCTTCGAGCTCTGCCAGGTGATGCAACCATCGAGCTCAGTCTTCGAGCTCTGGCAGAGAGAAGCAATCGGCAGAGCTCAGTCTTCGAGCTCTGCCAGGCGGTGCCACCTCTCCAGTCGAGAGGTGCAACCGCCTGATCCCAGAATTCTGGGATTTGATCGATTTGATCGTTTTGAGCTCGAATTTTGAATTGGGTTGGGGCCTATAAATACCCCACCCATTCAGCACTGAAAAGATACAGACCTATACCGAAATCGTGATCTTTTCTGTGAATCTAAAGAGCTCAAAAGTGTTGTAAAGCCTTTAAGTCTCCTCCTTCTGTTCTTCAAGTTTTCAATTGTAAAGTGAGGAGAGAAAGGTCTGTAAAGGTTGTCTCCTAAGCCTGCCAAAAGAGAGAAATTGTAAGAGGGAAGTTTGGCCTTCGCCCATTGAAGGAAGGCACCTAGTTGACGTCGGCAACCTCATCGGTGGAGGAAGCCAAAAGTGGAGTAGGTCAAGGCTGACCGAACCACTCTAAATCTCTGGTTTGCGTTTACTTTCGAGCACTTTATCATTACTGCAAACCTCCCTCATCACTACTGCTCTCTGCGCTTTCACGAACAAGTTCTAAGTGCTGTTCTTCCAAATCTGCTTTCAGACGTAAACTCGTATTTTCATACATTACAGTTTACGTTTACGTTTGATTCTGCAGAACTGTTTTCCGTGCTTTTACGAACGAGCTTCCTTGCAGTTTACGCTTACATTTTAATCCTATTAATAACTGCAATCTGTCCTCTACGATTTTACGAACGAGTTTCAACATTTAGACGTAAAACTGCATTCAGACGTAAATCGGCTTTCTTCGCTCAATCATCAGATTTCAGTTTACGTTTACGTCTTGGTTTCAACTGCATACTGCCTTCTGCGAGTATACAAACGAGTTTCAAAGTTTAGACGTAAATCTGCGTCTAACTGCGTTTAGACGTAAATCTGCGTTTAGACGTAAAACTGCGTTTAGACGTAAAACTGCGTTTAGACGTAAAACTACGTTTAGACGTAAAACTGCGTTTAGACGTAAATCTGCGTTTAGACGTAAAACTACGTTTAGACGTAAATCTGCGTTTAGACGTAAATCTGCATTTAGACGTAAAACTACGTTTAGACGTAAAACTGCGTTTAGACGTAAATCTGCGTTTAGACGTAAATCTGCATTTAGACGTAAATCTGAGTTTAGACGCAAAACTGCGCTTAGACGCAATCTGCGCTTAGACGCAAAACTGCACTTAGACGCAATCTGCGCTTAGACGCAAACTGCACTTAGATACAAACTGAGAATTTGCTTTTGCATCATAATAGTTTTTGAACAAACGCAGCTTTTGGTTTTTAATCGCTGTAAGATTTCCGCTGCACTAATTCACCCCCCCCCTCTTAGTGCTCTCGATCCTAACAATTGGTATCAGAGCAAGGTTAACTCTCTAAAGAATTAAAACCCAAGAGAGATGGCATACGCCGGAAACCAAGAGGGGCATTCAATTACACGTCCACCCATGTTCAGTGGAACGGACTACACTTACTGGAAGACCCGAATGAGGATCTTTCTTATTTCTATGGATTTTGAACTGTGGAACCTTGTTGAAAATGGATTTTCAAAATCTTCTCTTCCAATGATCGATTGGAACGATTTGGAGAAGAAAGCTTTCGCTCTTAATGCAAAGGCTATGAATGCCTTATTTTGCGCACTTGATAAAAACGAGTTTAATCGTGTTTCAACTTGCGAAACTGCTTTTGATATTTGGCACACACTTGAAGTGACCCACGAGGGCACGAGTGAAAGAGTCAAAAATCAATCTGTTGCTGCATTCTTTTGAACTTTTCCGAATGAAACCGAGTGAAACCATTGGCGACATGTTTACCCGTTTCACGGATGTCGTCAACGGTCTAAAAGGACTCGGAAAGAGCTTTTCGGATTTTGAGCTTGTTAATAAGATACTAAGATCCCTTCCTAAGAGTTGGGATCCTAAAGTCACCGCCATTCAAGAGGCAAAAGATCTGCGAAATTTCCCTCTTGAAGAACTAGTCGGGTCATTAATGACCTACGAAATGACTTGCAAAGCTCATGAAGAGCAAGAAGACATCCTTCCAAAGAACAGGAAGGATATGGCACTTAAAACTTCTGAATGCCACTTGAGAGAAAACTCAAGTGATGAGAACTGTGATGATGACTTGGCACTTTTGACAAGAAAGTTTAAAAAATTCTTCAAAAGAAACAAGTTTAAAAACGATGTGAAAAATAAACTTGAACCTAAGAAGGACCAAGTGATCTGCTATGAATGTAAAAAGCCGGGACATTACAAAAGTGATTGTCCCCAAGTCAAGAAAAGAACAACAAAGAAGAAGGCGCTCCAAGCAACATGGGATGATTCGAGCGCATCCGAGGAAGAAGAATCCAACACCAAGCAAGTTGCTCATTACGCCTTTATGGCCATCGAAGAGGAGGTAACGGATTTATTAGATGCTGATTTATCTTTCGATGAATTATTAAATGCCTTCCATGATTTATTTGATGAATGCAAAGTTATAAATAGAAAATACAAGTTGCTAAAAAGGGTACATGATAATCTTACTTGTGAGTTTGATAAGTTAAAAGTCGAACATCATGATAGTTTAAACTCATGTATCAAATGTCATGATTTAGAAACTATACAAAAAGAAAACTTGCTGCTTAAGGACACCTTGAAGAAATTCGAGGTTGGTAGCAAGTCATTAAACATGATCCTTACAAACAAGGGTCATGCTCCCAAAAGAAGTGGGATTGGATTTGTGAGGAGTCCTCACCGAAATCCAACTACCTTTGTAAAAGGCCCCATCTTACATGTTCAAAACCAAACCAAGTGCAACTTTTGTTGCAAATCTGGACACAAGACACATTGTTGTCCATTTAAGAAAATAAGTCCAAACAAATTAATTTGGGTTCCTAAAGGAACCATGATAAACTCTATGCAACATGATAGAAAATGTAGATCTATTTATGAGGCACCCAAAAGCAAATGGGTTCCTAAAGATCATTCGTTCCTATAAAAACATTAAAAGTCTAGGCCGGAGCAAGAAATAATGTTCTGCTCCTTGATTCTCAATCGTCATAAACCAAGAATCAAAATGGGACTCGCAACGCTTAAGTAACAAGTGGAAGCTATGAAATCACAAATACGATACAATTAGAAATATATCATATCCAAATTCACATACCTCCCTGATCTTCAAAACCTGTTCATCTACGAATTAAATTCTTGTAGAAACTAAATATGTCATGATCTTAAAAGGGACACCAAACAAACATACGTACGCACGTTAAAAGATCTATCTTACAAAGAGCTTCTTCCTTAAATAAAAACTCATACGAAATCATGTAACAAACATCAAATTGCTCTGAAACTCTCCTCAAGGCAAAGGCTCCCTAATCAAATCATCTTAAGAACTCACCTGCTGCAGGCGGTGGCACCTCTCCAGCTGGCGGTTGCACCTCCAGCCATCACGGGTTGCCAGAGGTTGCACCGCTCCAGCCAGAGGTGCAACCGCCAGCAGCTCTGATCTTTTAAAATCACGCTAGGGCCGGCTTAGGAACCGACCCCAACTCACCCCCATTTCCTCCTCTACTCTTCCAAGTCTCCTCCATTCCCATTTCACTCCTCTAAGCCTTCCAAATACCTCTTATTTCGGAGCAAAACATCAAGAATCCTTCCTTCTCTTAAAGATTTCACAAAGGTACTCTCTAAGAAGCTCTTAAATTCTGTTTTGTTCTTCATTTACTTTAGCTCATCATCATCCCTCTAAACAGCAGTAGTAATGGGATCTAGAAGATCCTCAAGGGACAAGGGAAAGAGGAGAGTAGTAGAAGAGTTTGATCTCACTCTTTTTGATTCCAAAAACCATGCTGAAAAATTTCTCTCCTTCGAACTAAGAAGCATCAATAAGGGAAAATACGTAG
The DNA here is from genome assembly GCF_036884655.1 of Musa acuminata AAA Group. Lineage (NCBI taxonomy): Eukaryota > Viridiplantae > Streptophyta > Magnoliopsida > Zingiberales > Musaceae > Musa > Musa acuminata. Next base: position 20,883,754 of record NC_088352.1, on the reverse strand, counting down.
ATCTGAATGAACTAAGAGATGTAGAGACTATCCATTGGTTTGCAAACCTAAATCTACTTCCCATTTTGCAGATCAACGAACCCATTTATCCTAGACTAGTTAGATTGTTTTATAACAACATGCAAAAAGATGATGAAGAAAGGATATCAACCTATCTCTTAGGACAACACATTTCAATCACTGATAGATTCATTTGTGATATGATAGGTATTCCCATGAAAAGCATAGGACTTTACTTCAAAGGATCATGGGATGAAAAAACTATTGAAACATCCTACGTTGAAGCCTTAGGAACAATCCTTGCCAATCCTAACGTAGAATCTATTCCTAAAAGTTGTGAACATCTAATGCCCTTTAACACTAAGATACTTCATCATATCATGACTAGTATAATTCTTCCTAAGCAATACCATCATGATGAAGTGAGTCAATTGGAATTAGGAATTATGTACCTAATTATGAAAGAACGTGACATTTGTCTTGGCTATCTGATCCAACAAAACATGTTGGAATTATCTACGAAAGATATGATGCTCCCATATGGTGGAATTATTACTAGAATAATGAAAGCTTACGACATTCAAATACCACTAGAAGAAGAAGTAATGAAATCAGATAGATACAGCATAATAAACAAAAATCTACTTCACCGACTAAGATGTCACTATAGAAACGGTAACTGGGTTAGAATGCCTAGAAGAACTAATCCCCCTGAACCTGAACCTGAACCAGAGCCGGAAACCCCAGTCTTTAGGAGTACCCACTCTCCTCCAATCTGTCCCTTTGAGGAAACACATCCGGTTGAGCAAACTCACACATCATCCATCGAAGATATTGGGATTCGGATGGACCGATTTGAGCAACGACAAGAACGGCTTGAACTTCGACAAGATCAAATCCTAACCGAGCTACAACAAATCCATCGACAATTTGACTCTTTACTTAGGCACTTTAATCTTCCACCTCATGAATAAGCTTGTATAAACATCTGATGTTTTTGATATGACATGTTGTAAACTCCTTATGTTATTCATGAAGGACTTTGTCCTTATGGTTACCTGATATGATGTACATATGTTACCCTGATATGGTTATCTTTGTCTGTGTAAGCATATTTGCAAACATCTCTTGTTGTTTATCTCGGTTTTTGCACTGAAACTAAAAAGGTTTAAAAGCCTATGCCTTGAAAATATGAAGCAACATACCAATGTAAGTTGATAAGTCAGCAGTATGACATTGATATGGTTGCTATTGCTAATATGATTGCTATCATGCCATGTATCAAACAAAATGTGCATCATACGAGCTGATATCTTACCATGTGATGCAATGCTACACTTGCTGAAATAAAAATCCTGCTATGCAATATGATATAATGCTGCACTTGAAATAATTGTGTTACTACATCAAAATTATTTTTCGAATGTTATTACTATTACATGCCTTGACAACGCTTGATCAAATAACATGTTGCAAATTATGTGACAAATATTTTTAACCAAATGCATGTAAGAAGTTCATTTTTCGGGTTGTATGCTAAAAATGGGATGTTCCCGTACACTCTTATGAAAACTCTTTGGAAAATGACTTTCCTCCGTCAAGCAAAAAACAATAAAGAGATATATGTGTCATGACTTCCTTTATATGCTTGATAATGCTATCATGCTTTTTGTTGATGACAAAGGGGGAGAAAAATATGAATTGATAAACACTATGTCATAGCTGAACTGCCATAATCATATCTATGTCATAATTGCAAATAGTTGAGTGATGCTATAAACAATGTTATGCCATCCTTGCATCACCAAGAGATATGTGAACATGTACTATAGTTTGCATCATATCTTGAGTTGATATTGTGAAGAAAATGCAAACTTACTAGAAAATCTCAAATGTGAGCATCATGTAAAAAGTCCTTCGTAGCTTTATATGATTACATGATGAATGGTTACAAACACAATCATACAAACTTGATGATGTATGTCATGCCTTGACATAATTCTTGAAGAGATACATCATGATAGGCATCATGATGGGAGCATTGATAAGTTTAACTGATCTAACTTATCAATACGTCACTTGAATTCTTAGGTCTTGGATTCAAGGTTGACTTATCTCAACTATGGCATATAGATAGGGGGAGTTAAGGACAACTCCTTTATCAATTGATTGTCATCATCAAAAAGGGGGAGATTGTTGAATCTCGGATTTTGATGATGAAGTCAATTGTCATTTGTTATCTAATCTATGTGTTGAGATAAGTGTGCAGGATTAACTACGATGAGAGTAAGACAAGCAGCAGGAGTTGCGCCGGAGTCAAGATCATGATCACGTTGGGAGTTCGAGAGTTCGACGAAAGTTCGGACGGTCGTCGGAGGTTCAGAGAGAACAGATCCGAGAAGTCCAGAAGCTTGCCAAGCGAAGCTCGTCGGAACTCGCCAAGTGGATCGTCGCAAAGTCCAGGAGTATGCCGGATGTCCGCAGAAGGATCACCGAGGGTTATCGGTTGATCGACGGAAGTTGGCCGGAAACTCGCCGGAAGAAGCGATTGACGCATCGGAGCAAAGCTGCAGAAGTTGTCTTAGAGTTAATCGTAGTTAGCATGATGATTAAGCATGAAAATGGGAGGTGACCCCATTAGCTTAATCTTGGGGCAATTGGGCCCCTGAAAAGATTCAAAGTGGGTCGAATGGAGTGAACCATTCGGACCCTGATTGCACCAGGAGGTGCAACCGCCCCAGCCAGGAGGTGCAACCGCCTGGGCTGTGGGGTTGAGAGGTGCAACCGCCCCAGCCAGGAGGTGCAACCGCCTGGGCTGTGGGGGTTGAGAGGTGCAACCGCCTGGGCTGCGAGGCTGGGAGGTGCAACCGCCCCAGCCAAGAGGTTGCACCGCCAGAGCTCAAGTTCCGAGCTCTGCCAGGCGATACAACCACCGAGCTCTGGCAGAGAGGTGCATCAGCCTGAGCTCAGTCTCGAGCTCTGCCAGGTGATGCATTCACCAAGCTCAGTCTTCGAGCTTTGGCAGAGAGGTGGATCAGCCTGAGCTCAGCTTGGAGCTCTGCCAGGTGAGGCAACCACCGAGCTCTGTTTCGAGCTCTGCCAGGTGATGCAATCACCAAGCTCAGTCTTCGAGCTCTGCCAGGTGATGCAACCATCGAGCTCAGTCTTCGAGCTCTGGCAGAGAGAAGCAATCGGCAGAGCTCAGTCTTCGAGCTCTGCCAGGCGGTGCCACCTCTCCAGTCGAGAGGTGCAACCGCCTGATCCCAGAATTCTGGGATTTGATCGATTTGATCGTTTTGAGCTCGAATTTTGAATTGGGTTGGGGCCTATAAATACCCCACCCATTCAGCACTGAAAAGATACAGACCTATACCGAAATCGTGATCTTTTCTGTGAATCTAAAGAGCTCAAAAGTGTTGTAAAGCCTTTAAGTCTCCTCCTTCTGTTCTTCAAGTTTTCAATTGTAAAGTGAGGAGAGAAAGGTCTGTAAAGGTTGTCTCCTAAGCCTGCCAAAAGGAGAGAAATTGTAAGAGGGAAGTTTGGCCTTCGCCCATTGAAGGAAGGCACCTAGTTGACGTCGGCAACCTCATCGGTGGAGGAAGCCAAAAGTGGAGTAGGTCAAGGCTGACCGAACCACTCTAAATCTCTGGTTTGCGTTTACTTTCGAGCACTTTATCATTACTGCAAACCTCCCTCATCACTACTGCTCTCTGCGCTTTCACGAACAAGTTCTAAGTGCTGTTCTTCCAAATCTGCTTTCAGACGTAAACTCGTATTTTCATACATTACAGTTTACGTTTACGTTTGATTCTGCAGAACTGTTTTCCGTGCTTTTACGAACGAGCTTCCTTGCAGTTTACGCTTACATTTTAATCCTATTAATAACTGCAATCTGTCCTCTACGATTTTACGAACGAGTTTCAACATTTAGACGTAAAACTGCATTCAGACGTAAATCGGCTTTCTTCGCTCAATCATCAGATTTCAGTTTACGTTTACGTCTTGGTTTCAACTGCATACTGCCTTCTGCGAGTATACAAACGAGTTTCAAAGTTTAGACGTAAATCTGCGTCTAACTGCGTTTAGACGTAAATCTGCGTTTAGACGTAAAACTGCGTTTAGACGTAAAACTGCGTTTAGACGTAAAACTACGTTTAGACGTAAAACTGCGTTTAGACGTAAATCTGCGTTTAGACGTAAAACTACGTTTAGACGTAAATCTGCGTTTAGACGTAAATCTGCATTTAGACGTAAAACTACGTTTAGACGTAAAACTGCGTTTAGACGTAAATCTGCGTTTAGACGTAAATCTGCATTTAGACGTAAATCTGAGTTTAGACGCAAAACTGCGCTTAGACGCAAAACTGCGCTTAGACGCAATCTGCGCTTAGACGCAAAACTGCACTTAGACGCAATCTGCGCTTAGACGCAAACTGCACTTAGATACAAACTGAGAATTTGCTTTTGCATCATAATAGTTTTTGAACAAACGCAGCTTTTGGTTTTTAATCGCTGTAAGATTTCCGCTGCACTAATTCACCCCCCCCCTCTTAGTGCTCTCGATCCTAACAATTGGTATCAGAGCAAGGTTAACTCTCTAAAGAATTAAAACCCAAGAGAGATGGCATACGCCGGAAACCAAGAGGGGCATTCAATTACACGTCCACCCATGTTCAGTGGAACGGACTACACTTACTGGAAGACCCGAATGAGGATCTTTCTTATTTCTATGGATTTTGAACTGTGGAACCTTGTTGAAAATGGATTTTCAAAATCTTCTCTTCCAATGATCGATTGGAACGATTTGGAGAAGAAAGCTTTCGCTCTTAATGCAAAGGCTATGAATGCCTTATTTTGCGCACTTGATAAAAACGAGTTTAATCGTGTTTCAACTTGCGAAACTGCTTTTGATATTTGGCACACACTTGAAGTGACCCACGAGGGCACGAGTGAAAGAGTCAAAAATCAATCTGTTGCTGCATTCTTTTGAACTTTTCCGAATGAAACCGAGTGAAACCATTGGCGACATGTTTACCCGTTTCACGGATGTCGTCAACGGTCTAAAAGGACTCGGAAAGAGCTTTTCGGATTTTGAGCTTGTTAATAAGATACTAAGATCCCTTCCTAAGAGTTGGGATCCTAAAGTCACCGCCATTCAAGAGGCAAAAGATCTGCGAAATTTCCCTCTTGAAGAACTAGTCGGGTCATTAATGACCTACGAAATGACTTGCAAAGCTCATGAAGAGCAAGAAGACATCCTTCCAAAGAACAGGAAGGATATGGCACTTAAAACTTCTGAATGCCACTTGAGAGAAAACTCAAGTGATGAGAACTGTGATGATGACTTGGCACTTTTGACAAGAAAGTTTAAAAAATTCTTCAAAAGAAACAAGTTTAAAAACGATGTGAAAAATAAACTTGAACCTAAGAAGGACCAAGTGATCTGCTATGAATGTAAAAAGCCGGGACATTACAAAAGTGATTGTCCCCAAGTCAAGAAAAGAACAACAAAGAAGAAGGCGCTCCAAGCAACATGGGATGATTCGAGCGCATCCGAGGAAGAAGAATCCAACACCGAGCAAGTTGCTCATTACGCCTTTATGGCCATCGAAGAGGAGGTAACGGATTTATTAGATGCTGATTTATCTTTCGATGAATTATTAAATGCCTTCCATGATTTATTTGATGAATGCAAAGTTATAAATAGAAAATACAAGTTGCTAAAAAGGGTACATGATAATCTTACTTGTGAGTTTGATAAGTTAAAAGTCGAACATCATGATAGTTTAAACTCATGTATCAAATGTCATGATTTAGAAACTATACAAAAAGAAAACTTGCTGCTTAAGGACACCTTGAAGAAATTCGAGGTTGGTAGCAAGTCATTAAACATGATCCTTACAAACAAGGGTCATGCTCCCAAAAGAAGTGGGATTGGATTTGTGAGGAGTCCTCACCGAAATCCAACTACCTTTGTAAAAGGCCCCATCTTACATGTTCAAAACCAAACCAAGTGCAACTTTTGTTGCAAATCTGGACACAAGACACATTGTTGTCCATTTAAGAAAATAAGTCCAAACAAATTAATTTGGGTTCCTAAAGGAACCATGATAAACTCTATGCAACATGATAGAAAATGTAGATCTATTTATGAGGCACCCAAAAGCAAATGGGTTCCTAAAGATCATTCGTTCCTATAAAAACATTAAAAGTCTAGGCCGGAGCAAGAAATAATGTTCTGCTCCTTGACTCTCAATCGTCATAAACCAAGAATCAAAATGGGACTCGCAACGCTTAAGTAACAAGTGGAAGCTATGAAATCACAAATACGATACAATTAGAAATATATCATATCCAAATTCACATACCTCCCTGATCTTCAAAACCTGTTCATCTACGAATTAAATTCTTGTAGAAACTAAATATGTCATGATCTTAAAAGGGACACCAAACAAACATACGTACGCACGTTAAAAGATCTATCTTACAAAGAGCTTCTTCCTTAAATAAAAACTCATACGAAATCATGTAACAAACATCAAATTGCTCTGAAACTCTCCTCAAGGCAAAGGCTCCCTAATCAAATCATCTTAAGAACTCACCTGCTGCAGGCGGTGGCACCTCTCCAGCTGGCGGTTGCACCTCCAGCCATCACGGGTTGCCAGAGGTTGCACCGCTCCAGCCAGAGGTGCAACCGCCAGCAGCTCTGATCTTTTAAAATCACGCTAGGGCCGGCTTAGGAACCGACCCCAACTCACCCCCATTTCCTCCTCTACTCTTCCAAGTCTCCTCCATTCCCATTTCACTCCTCTAAGCCTTCCAAATACCTCTTATTTCGGAGCAAAACATCAAGAATCCTTCCTTCTCTTAAAGATTTCACAAAGGTACTCTCTAAGAAGCTCTTAAATTCTGTTTTGTTCTTCATTTACTTTAGCTCATCATCATCCCTCTAAACAGCAGTAGTAATGGGATCTAGAAGATCCTCAAGGGACAAGGGAAAGAGGAGAGTAGTAGAAGAGTTTGATCTCACTCTTTTTGATTCCAAAAACCATGCTGAAAAATTTCTCTCCTTCGAACTAAGAAGCATCAATAAGGGAAAATACGTAGATCTGAATGAACTAAGAGATGTAGAGACTATCCATTGGTTTGCAAACCTAAATCTACTTCCCATTTTGCAGATCAACGAACCCATTTATCCTAGACTAGTTAGATTGTTTTATAACAACATGCAAAAAGATGATGAAGAAAGGATATCAACCTATCTCTTAGGACAACACATTTCAATCACTGATAGATTCATTTGTGATATGATAGGTATTCCCATGAAAAGCATAGGACTTTACTTCAAAGGATCATGGGATGAAAAAACTATTGAAACATCCTACGTTGAAGCCTTAGGAACAATCCTTGCCAATCCTAACGTAGAATCTATTCCTAAAAGTTGTGAACATCTAATGCCCTTTAACACTAAGATACTTCATCATATCATGACTAGTATAATTCTTCCTAAGCAATACCATCATGATGAAGTGAGTCAATTGGAATTAGGAATTATGTACCTAATTATGAAAGAACGTGACATTTGTCTTGGCTATCTGATCCAACAAAACATGTTGGAATTATCTACGAAAGATATGATGCTCCCATATGGTGGAATTATTACTAGAATAATGAAAGCTTACGACATTCAAATACCACTAGAAGAAGAAGTAATGAAATCAGATAGATACAGCATAATAAACAAAAATCTACTTCACCGACTAAGATGTCACTATAGAAACGGTAACTGGGTTAGAATGCCTAGAAGAACTAATCCCCCTGAACCTGAACCTGAACCAGAGCCGGAAACCCCAGTCTTTAGGAGTACCCACTCTCCTCCAATCTGTCCCTTTGAGGAAACACATCCGGTTGAGCAAACTCACACATCATCCATCGAAGATATTGGGATTCGGATGGACCGATTTGAGCAACGACAAGAACGGCTTGAACTTCGACAAGATCAAATCCTAACCGAGCTACAACAAATCCATCGACAATTTGACTCTTTACTTAGGCACTTTAATCTTCCACCTCATGAATAAGCTTGTATAAACATCTGATGTTTTTGATATGACATGTTGTAAACTCCTTATGTTATTCATGAAGGACTTTGTCCTTATGGTTACCTGATATGATGTACATATGTTACCCTGATATGGTTATCTTTGTCTGTGTAAGCATATTTGCAAACATCTCTTGTTGTTTATCTCGGTTTTTGCACTGAAACTAAAAAGGTTTAAAAGCCTATGCCTTGAAAATATGAAGCAACATACCAATGTAAGTTGATAAGTCAGCAGTATGACATTGATATGGTTGCTATTGCTAATATGATTGCTATCATGCCATGTATCAAACAAAATGTGCATCATACGAGCTGATATCTTACCATGTGATGCAATGCTACACTTGCTGAAATAAAAATCCTGCTATGCAATATGATATAATGCTGCACTTGAAATAATTGTGTTACTACATCAAAATTATTTTTCGAATGTTATTACTATTACATGCCTTGACAACGCTTGATCAAATAACATGTTGCAAATTATGTGACAAATATTTTTAACCAAATGCATGTAAGAAGTTCATTTTTCGGGTTGTATGCTAAAAATGGGATGTTCCCGTACACTCTTATGAAAACTCTTTGGAAAATGACTTTCCTCCGTCAAGCAAAAAACAATAAAGAGATATATGTGTCATGACTTCCTTTATATGCTTGATAATGCTATCATGCTTTTTGTTGATGACAAAGGGGGAGAAAAATATGAATTGATAAACACTATGTCATAGCTGAACTGCCATAATCATATCTATGTCATAATTGCAAATAGTTGAGTGATGCTATAAACAATGTTATGCCATCCTTGCATCACCAAGAGATATGTGAACATGTACTATAGTTTGCATCATATCTTGAGTTGATATTGTGAAGAAAATGCAAACTTACTAGAAAATCTCAAATGTGAGCATCATGTAAAAAGTCCTTCGTAGCTTTATATGATTACATGATGAATGGTTACAAACACAATCATACAAACTTGATGATGTATGTCATGCCTTGACATAATTCTTGAAGAGATACATCATGATAGGCATCATGATGGGAGCATTGATAAGTTTAACTGATCTAACTTATCAATACGTCACTTGAATTCTTAGGTCTTGGATTCAAGGTTGACTTATCTCAACTATGGCATATAGATAGGGGGAGTTAAGGACAACTCCTTTATCAATTGATTGTCATCATCAAAAAGGGGGAGATTGTTGAATCTCGGATTTTGATGATGAAGTCAATTGTCATTTGTTATCTAATCTATGTGTTGAGATAAGTGTGCAGGATTAACTACGATGAGAGTAAGACAAGCAGCAGGAGTTGCGCCGGAGTCAAGATCATGATCACGTTGGGAGTTCGAGAGTTCGACGAAAGTTCGGACGGTCGTCGGAGGTTCAGAGAGAACAGATCCGAGAAGTCCAGAAGCTTGCCAAGCGAAGCTCGTCGGAACTCGCCAAGTGGATCGTCGCAAAGTCCAGGAGTATGCCGGATGTCCGCAGAAGGATCACCGAGGGTTATCGGTTGATCGACGGAAGTTGGCCGGAAACTCGCCGGAAGAAGCGATTGACGCATCGGAGCAAAGCTGCAGAAGTTGTCTTAGAGTTAATCGTAGTTAGCATGATGATTAAGCATGAAAATGGGAGGTGACCCCATTAGCTTAATCTTGGGGCAATTGGGCCCCTGAAAAGATTCAAAGTGGGTCGAATGGAGTGAACCATTCGGACCCTGATTGCACCAGGAGGTGCAACCGCCCCAGCCAGGAGGTGCAACCGCCTGGGCTGTGGGGTTGAGAGGTGCAACCGCCCCAGCCAGGAGGTGCAACCGCCTGGGCTGTGGGGGTTGAGAGGTGCAACCGCCTGGGCTGCGAGGCTGGGAGGTGCAACCGCCCCAGCCAAGAGGTTGCACCGCCAGAGCTCAAGTTCCGAGCTCTGCCAGGCGATACAACCACCGAGCTCAGTCTTCGAGCTCTGGCAGAGAGGTGCATCAGCCTGAGCTCAGTCTCGAGCTCTGCCAGGTGATGCATTCACCAAGCTCAGTCTTCGAGCTTTGGCAGAGAGGTGGATCAGCCTGAGCTCAGCTTGGAGCTCTGCCAGGTGAGGCAACCACCGAGCTCTGTTTCGAGCTCTGCCAGGTGATGCAATCACCAAGCTCAGTCTTCGAGCTCTGCCAGGTGATGCAACCATCGAGCTCAGTCTTCGAGCTCTGGCAGAGAGAAGCAATCGGCAGAGCTCAGTCTTCGAGCTCTGCCAGGCGGTGCCACCTCTCCAGTCGAGAGGTGCAACCGCCTGATCCCAGAATTCTGGGATTTGATCGATTTGATCGTTTTGAGCTCGAATTTTGAATTGGGTTGGGGCCTATAAATACCCCACCCATTCAGCACTGAAAAGATACAGACCTATACCGAAATCGTGATCTTTTCTGTGAATCTAAAGAGCTCAAAAGTGTTGTAAAGCCTTTAAGTCTCCTCCTTCTGTTCTTCAAGTTTTCAATTGTAAAGTGAGGAGAGAAAGGTCTGTAAAGGTTGTCTCCTAAGCCTGCCAAAAGGAGAGAAATTGTAAGAGGGAAGTTTGGCCTTCGCCCATTGAAGGAAGGCACCTAGTTGACGTCGGCAACCTCATCGGTGGAGGAAGCCAAAAGTGGAGTAGGTCAAGGCTGACCGAACCACTCTAAATCTCTGGTTTGCGTTTACTTTCGAGCACTTTATCATTACTGCAAACCTCCCTCATCACTACTGCTCTCTGCGCTTTCACGAACAAGTTCTAAGTGCTGTTCTTCCAAATCTGCTTTCAGACGTAAACTCGTATTTTCATACATTACAGTTTACGTTTACGTTTGATTCTGCAGAACTGTTTTCCGTGCTTTTACGAACGAGCTTCCTTGCAGTTTACGCTTACATTTTAATCCTATTAATAACTGCAATCTGTCCTCTACGATTTTACGAACGAGTTTCAACATTTAGACGTAAAACTGCATTCAGACGTAAATCGGCTTTCTTCGCTCAATCATCAGATTTCAGTTTACGTTTACGTCTTGGTTTCAACTGCATACTGCCTTCTGCGAGTATACAAACGAGTTTCAAAGTTTAGACGTAAATCTGCGTCTAACTGCATTTAGACGTAAATCTGCGTTTAGACGTAAAACTGCGTTTAGACGTAAAACTGCGTTTAGACGTAAAACTACGTTTAGACGTAAAACTGCGTTTAGACGTAAATCTGCGTTTAGACGTAAAACTACGTTTAGACGTAAATCTGCGTTTAGACGTAAATCTGCATTTAGACGTAAAACTACGTTTAGACGTAAAACTGCGTTTAGACGTAAATCTGCGTTTAGACGTAAATCTGCATTTAGACGTAAATCTGAGTTTAGACGCAAAACTGCGCTTAGACGCAAAACTGCGCTTAGACGCAATCTGCGCTTAGACGCAAAACTGCACTTAGACGCAATCTGCGCTTAGACGCAAACTGCACTTAGATACAAACTGAGAATTTGCTTTTGCATCATAATAGTTTTTGAACAAACGCAGCTTTTGGTTTTTAATCGCTGTAAGATTTCCGCTGCACTAATTCACCCCCCCCCTCTTAGTGCTCTCGATCCTAACAATTGGTATCAGAGCAAGGTTAACTCTCTAAAGAATTAAAACCCAAGAGAGATGGCATACGCCGGAAACCAAGAGGGGCATTCAATTACACGTCCACCCATGTTCAGTGGAACGGACTACACTTACTGGAAGACCCGAATGAGGATCTTTCTTATTTCTATGGATTTTGAACTGTGGAACCTTGTTGAAAATGGATTTTCAAAATCTTCTCTTCCAATGATCGATTGGAACGATTTGGAGAAGAAAGCTTTCGCTCTTAATGCAAAGGCTATGAATGCCTTATTTTGCGCACTTGATAAAAACGAGTTTAATCGTGTTTCAACTTGCGAAACTGCTTTTGATATTTGGCACACACTTGAAGTGACCCACGAGGGCACGAGTGAAAGAGTCAAAAATCAATCTGTTGCTGCATTCTTTTGAACTTTTCCGAATGAAACCGAGTGAAACCATTGGCGACATGTTTACCCGTTTCACGGATGTCGTCAACGGTCTAAAAGGACTCGGAAAGAGCTTTTCGGATTTTGAGCTTGTTAATAAGATACTAAGATCCCTTCCTAAGAGTTGGGATCCTAAAGTCACCGCCATTCAAGAGGCAAAAGATCTGCGAAATTTCCCTCTTGAAGAACTAGTCGGGTCATTAATGACCTACGAAATGACTTGCAAAGCTCATGAAGAGCAAGAAGACATCCTTCCAAAGAACAGGAAGGATATGGCACTTAAAACTTCTGAATGCCACTTGAGAGAAAACTCAAGTGATGAGAACTGTGATGATGACTTGGCACTTTTGACAAGAAAGTTTAAAAAATTCTTCAAAAGAAACAAGTTTAAAAACGATGTGAAAAATAAACTTGAACCTAAGAAGGACCAAGTGATCTGCTATGAATGTAAAAAGCCGGGACATTACAAAAGTGATTGTCCCCAAGTCAAGAAAAGAACAACAAAGAAGAAGGCGCTCCAAGCAACATGGGATGATTCGAGCGCATCCGAGGAAGAAGAATCCAACACCGAGCAAGTTGCTCATTACGCCTTTATGGCCATCGAAGAGGAGGTAACGGATTTATTAGATGCTGATTTATCTTTCGATGAATTATTAAATGCCTTCCATGATTTATTTGATGAATGCAAAGTTATAAATAGAAAATACAAGTTGCTAAAAAGGGTACATGATAATCTTACTTGTGAGTTTGATAAGTTAAAAGTCGAACATCATGATAGTTTAAACTCATGTATCAAATGTCATGATTTAGAAACTATACAAAAAGAAAACTTGCTGCTTAAGGACACCTTGAAGAAATTCGAGGTTGGTAGCAAGTCATTAAACATGATCCTTACAAACAAGGGTCATGCTCCCAAAAGAAGTGGGATTGGATTTGTGAGGAGTCCTCACCGAAATCCAACTACCTTTGTAAAAGGCCCCATCTTACATGTTCAAAACCAAACCAAGTGCAACTTTTGTTGCAAATCTGGACACAAGACACATTGTTGTCCATTTAAGAAAATAAGTCCAAACAAATTAATTTGGGTTCCTAAAGGAACCATGATAAACTCTATGCAACATGATAGAAAATGTAGATCTATTTATGAGGCACCCAAAAGCAAATGGGTTCCTAAAGATCATTCGTTCCTATAAAAACATTAAAAGTCTAGGCCGGAGCAAGAAATAATGTTCTGCTCCTTGACTCTCAATCGTCATAAACCAAGAATCAAAATGGGACTCGCAACGCTTAAGTAACAAGTGGAAGCTATGAAATCACAAATACGATACAATTAGAAATATATCATATCCAAATTCACATACCTCCCTGATCTTCAAAACCTGTTCATCTACGAATTAAATTCTTGTAGAAACTAAATATGTCATGATCTTAAAAGGGACACCAAACAAACATACGTACGCACGTTAAAAGATCTATCTTACAAAGAGCTTCTTCCTTAAATAAAAACTCATACGAAATCATGTAACAAACATCAAATTGCTCTGAAACTCTCCTCAAGGCAAAGGCTCCCTAATCAAATCATCTTAAGAACTCACCTGCTGCAGGCGGTGGCACCTCTCCAGCTGGCGGTTGCACCTCCAGCCATCACGGGTTGCCAGAGGTTGCACCGCTCCAGCCAGAGGTGCAACCGCCAGCAGCTCTGATCTTTTAAAATCACGCTAGGGCCGGCTTAGGAACCGACCCCAACTCACCCCCATTTCCTCCTCTACTCTTCCAAGTCTCCTCCATTCCCATTTCACTCCTCTAAGCCTTCCAAATACCTCTTATTTCGGAGCAAAACATCAAGAATCCTTCCTTCTCTTAAAGATTTCACAAAGGTACTCTCTAAGAAGCTCTTAAATTCTGTTTTGTTCTTCATTTACTTTAGCTCATCATCATCCCTCTAAACAGCAGTAGTAATGGGATCTAGAAGATCCTCAAGGGACAAGGGAAAGAGGAGAGTAGTAGAAGAGTTTGATCTCACTCTTTTTGATTCCAAAAACCATGCTGAAAAATTTCTCTCCTTCGAACTAAGAAGCATCAATAAGGGAAAATACGTAGATCTGAATGAACTAAGAGATGTAGAGACTATCCATTGGTTTGCAAACCTAAATCTACTTCCCATTTTGCAGATCAACGAACCCATTTATCCTAGACTAGTTAGATTGTTTTATAACAACATGCAAAAAGATGATGAAGAAAGGATATCAACCTATCTCTTAGGACAACACATTTCAATCACTGATAGATTCATTTGTGATATGATAGGTATTCCCATGAAAAGCATAGGACTTTACTTCAAAGGATCATGGGATGAAAAAACTATTGAAACATCCTACGTTGAAGCCTTAGGAACAATCCTTGCCAATCCTAACGTAGAATCTATTCCTAAAAGTTGTGAACATCTAATGCCCTTTAACACTAAGATACTTCATCATATCATGACTAGTATAATTCTTCCTAAGCAATACCATCATGATGAAGTGAGTCAATTGGAATTAGGAATTATGTACCTAATTATGAAAGAACGTGACATTTGTCTTGGCTATCTGATCCAACAAAACATGTTGGAATTATCTACGAAAGATATGATGCTCCCATATGGTGGAATTATTACTAGAATAATGAAAGCTTACGACATTCAAATACCACTAGAAGAAGAAGTAATGAAATCAGATAGATACAGCATAATAAACAAAAATCTACTTCACCGACTAAGATGTCACTATAGAAACGGTAACTGGGTTAGAATGCCTAGAAGAACTAATCCCCCTGAACCTGAACCTGAACCAGAGCCGGAAACCCCAGTCTTTAGGAGTACCCACTCTCCTCCAATCTGTCCCTTTGAGGAAACACATCCGGTTGAGCAAACTCACACATCATCCATCGAAGATATTGGGATTCGGATGGACCGATTTGAGCAACGACAAGAACGGCTTGAACTTCGACAAGATCAAATCCTAACCGAGCTACAACAAATCCATCGACAATTTGACTCTTTACTTAGGCACTTTAATCTTCCACCTCATGAATAAGCTTGTATAAACATCTGATGTTTTTGATATGACATGTTGTAAACTCCTTATGTTATTCATGAAGGACTTTGTCCTTATGGTTACCTGATATGATGTACATATGTTACCCTGATATGGTTATCTTTGTCTGTGTAAGCATATTTGCAAACATCTCTTGTTGTTTATCTCGGTTTTTGCACTGAAACTAAAAAGGTTTAAAAGCCTATGCCTTGAAAATATGAAGCAACATACCAATGTAAGTTGATAAGTCAGCAGTATGACATTGATATGGTTGCTATTGCTAATATGATTGCTATCATGCCATGTATCAAACAAAATGTGCATCATACGAGCTGATATCTTACCATGTGATGCAATGCTACACTTGCTGAAATAAAAATCCTGCTATGCAATATGATATAATGCTGCACTTGAAATAATTGTGTTACTACATCAAAATTATTTTTCGAATGTTATTACTATTACATGCCTTGACAACGCTTGATCAAATAACATGTTGCAAATTATGTGACAAATATTTTTAACCAAATGCATGTAAGAAGTTCATTTTTCGGGTTGTATGCTAAAAATGGGATGTTCCCGTACACTCTTATGAAAACTCTTTGGAAAATGACTTTCCTCCGTCAAGCAAAAAACAATAAAGAGATATATGTGTCATGACTTCCTTTATATGCTTGATAATGCTATCATGCTTTTTGTTGATGACAAAGGGGGAGAAAAATATGAATTGATAAACACTATGTCATAGCTGAACTGCCATAATCATATCTATGTCATAATTGCAAATAGTTGAGTGATGCTATAAACAATGTTATGCCATCCTTGCATCACCAAGAGATATGTGAACATGTACTATAGTTTGCATCATATCTTGAGTTGATATTGTGAAGAAAATGCAAACTTACTAGAAAATCTCAAATGTGAGCATCATGTAAAAAGTCCTTCGTAGCTTTATATGATTACATGATGAATGGTTACAAACACAATCATACAAACTTGATGATGTATGTCATGCCTTGACATAATTCTTGAAGAGATACATCATGATAGGCATCATGATGGGAGCATTGATAAGTTTAACTGATCTAACTTATCAATACGTCACTTGAATTCTTAGGTCTTGGATTCAAGGTTGACTTATCTCAACTATGGCATATAGATAGGGGGAGTTAAGGACAACTCCTTTATCAATTGATTGTCATCATCAAAAAGGGGGAGATTGTTGAATCTCGGATTTTGATGATGAAGTCAATTGTCATTTGTTATCTAATCTATGTGTTGAGATAAGTGTGCAGGATTAACTACGATGAGAGTAAGACAAGCAGCAGGAGTTGCGCCGGAGTCAAGATCATGATCACGTTGGGAGTTCGAGAGTTCGACGAAAGTTCGGACGGTCGTCGGAGGTTCAGAGAGAACAGATCCGAGAAGTCCAGAAGCTTGCCAAGCGAAGCTCGTCGGAACTCGCCAAGTGGATCGTCGCAAAGTCCAGGAGTATGCCGGATGTCCGCAGAAGGATCACCGAGGGTTATCGGTTGATCGACGGAAGTTGGCCGGAAACTCGCCGGAAGAAGCGATTGACGCATCGGAGCAAAGCTGCAGAAGTTGTCTTAGAGTTAATCGTAGTTAGCATGATGATTAAGCATGAAAATGGGAGGTGACCCCATTAGCTTAATCTTGGGGCAATTGGGCCCCTGAAAAGATTCAAAGTGGGTCGAATGGAGTGAACCATTCGGACCCTGATTGCACCAGGAGGTGCAACCGCCCCAGCCAGGAGGTGCAACCGCCTGGGCTGTGGGGTTGAGAGGTGCAACCGCCCCAGCCAGGAGGTGCAACCGCCTGGGCTGCGAGGCTGGGAGGTGCAACCGCCCCAGCCAAGAGGTTGCACCGCCAGAGCTCAAGTTCCGAGCTCTGCCAGGCGATACAACCACCGAGCTCAGTCTTCGAGCTCTGGCAGAGAGGTGCATCAGCCTGAGCTCAGTCTCGAGCTCTGCCAGGTGATGCATTCACCAAGCTCAGTCTTCGAGCTTTGGCAGAGAGGTGGATCAGCCTGAGCTCAGCTTGGAGCTCTGCCAGGTGAGGCAACCACCGAGCTCTGTTTCGAGCTCTGCCAGGTGATGCAATCACCAAGCTCAGTCTTCGAGCTCTGCCAGGTGATGCAACCATCGAGCTCAGTCTTCGAGCTCTGGCAGAGAGAAGCAATCGGCAGAGCTCAGTCTTCGAGCTCTGCCAGGCGGTGCCACCTCTCCAGTCGAGAGGTGCAACCGCCTGATCCCAGAATTCTGGGATTTGATCGATTTGATCGTTTTGAGCTCGAATTTTGAATTGGGTTGGGGCCTATAAATACCCCACCCATTCAGCACTGAAAAGATACAGACCTATACCGAAATCGTGATCTTTTCTGTGAATCTAAAGAGCTCAAAAGTGTTGTAAAGCCTTTAAGTCTCCTCCTTCTGTTCTTCAAGTTTTCAATTGTAAAGTGAGGAGAGAAAGGTCTGTAAAGGTTGTCTCCTAAGCCTGCCAAAAGGAGAGAAATTGTAAGAGGGAAGTTTGGCCTTCGCCCATTGAAGGAAGGCACCTAGTTGACGTCGGCAACCTCATCGGTGGAGGAAGCCAAAAGTGGAGTAGGTCAAGGCTGACCGAACCACTCTAAATCTCTGGTTTGCGTTTACTTTCGAGCACTTTATCATTACTGCAAACCTCCCTCATCACTACTGCTCTCTGCGCTTTCACGAACAAGTTCTAAGTGCTGTTCTTCCAAATCTGCTTTCAGACGTAAACTCGTATTTTCATACATTACAGTTTACGTTTACGTTTGATTCTGCAGAACTGTTTTCCGTGCTTTTACGAACGAGCTTCCTTGCAGTTTACGCTTACATTTTAATCCTATTAATAACTGCAATCTGTCCTCTACGATTTTACGAACGAGTTTCAACATTTAGACGTAAAACTGCATTCAGACGTAAATCGGCTTTCTTCGCTCAATCATCAGATTTCAGTTTACGTTTACGTCTTGGTTTCAACTGCATACTGCCTTCTGCGAGTATACAAACGAGTTTCAAAGTTTAGACGTAAATCTGCGTCTAACTGCGTTTAGACGTAAATCTGCGTTTAGACGTAAAACTGCGTTTAGACGTAAAACTGCGTTTAGACGTAAAACTACGTTTAGACGTAAAACTGCGTTTAGACGTAAATCTGCGTTTAGACGTAAAACTACGTTTAGACGTAAATCTGCGTTTAGACGTAAATCTGCATTTAGACGTAAAACTACGTTTAGACGTAAAACTGCGTTTAGACGTAAATCTGCGTTTAGACGTAAATCTGCATTTAGACGTAAATCTGAGTTTAGACGCAAAACTGCGCTTAGACGCAAAACTGCGCTTAGACGCAATCTGCGCTTAGACGCAAAACTGCACTTAGACGCAATCTGCGCTTAGACGCAAACTGCACTTAGATACAAACTGAGAATTTGCTTTTGCATCATAATAGTTTTTGAACAAACGCAGCTTTTGGTTTTTAATCGCTGTAAGATTTCCGCTGCACTAATTCACCCCCCCCCCTCTTAGTGCTCTCGATCCTAACAATTGGTATCAGAGCAAGGTTAACTCTCTAAAGAATTAAAACCCAAGAGAGATGGCATACGCCGGAAACCAAGAGGGGCATTCAATTACACGTCCACCCATGTTCAGTGGAACGGACTACACTTACTGGAAGACCCGAATGAGGATCTTTCTTATTTCTATGGATTTTGAACTGTGGAACCTTGTTGAAAATGGATTTTCAAAATCTTCTCTTCCAATGATCGATTGGAACGATTTGGAGAAGAAAGCTTTCGCTCTTAATGCAAAGGCTATGAATGCCTTATTTTGCGCACTTGATAAAAACGAGTTTAATCGTGTTTCAACTTGCGAAACTGCTTTTGATATTTGGCACACACTTGAAGTGACCCACGAGGGCACGAGTGAAAGAGTCAAAAATCAATCTGTTGCTGCATTCTTTTGAACTTTTCCGAATGAAACCGAGTGAAACCATTGGCGACATGTTTACCCGTTTCACGGATGTCGTCAACGGTCTAAAAGGACTCGGAAAGAGCTTTTCGGATTTTGAGCTTGTTAATAAGATACTAAGATCCCTTCCTAAGAGTTGGGATCCTAAAGTCACCGCCATTCAAGAGGCAAAAGATCTGCGAAATTTCCCTCTTGAAGAACTAGTCGGGTCATTAATGACCTACGAAATGACTTGCAAAGCTCATGAAGAGCAAGAAGACATCCTTCCAAAGAACAGGAAGGATATGGCACTTAAAACTTCTGAATGCCACTTGAGAGAAAACTCAAGTGATGAGAACTGTGATGATGACTTGGCACTTTTGACAAGAAAGTTTAAAAAATTCTTCAAAAGAAACAAGTTTAAAAACGATGTGAAAAATAAACTTGAACCTAAGAAGGACCAAGTGATCTGCTATGAATGTAAAAAGCCGGGACATTACAAAAGTGATTGTCCCCAAGTCAAGAAAAGAACAACAAAGAAGAAGGCGCTCCAAGCAACATGGGATGATTCGAGCGCATCCGAGGAAGAAGAATCCAACACCGAGCAAGTTGCTCATTACGCCTTTATGGCCATCGAAGAGGAGGTAACGGATTTATTAGATGCTGATTTATCTTTCGATGAATTATTAAATGCCTTCCATGATTTATTTGATGAATGCAAAGTTATAAATAGAAAATACAAGTTGCTAAAAAGGGTACATGATAATCTTACTTGTAAGTTTGATAAGTTAAAAGTCGAACATCATGATAGTTTAAACTCATGTATCAAATGTCATGATTTAGAAACTATACAAAAAGAAAACTTGCTGCTTAAGGACACCTTGAAGAAATTCGAGGTTGGTAGCAAGTCATTAAACATGATCCTTACAAACAAGGGTCATGCTCCCAAAAGAAGTGGGATTGGATTTGTGAGGAGTCCTCACCGAAATCCAACTACCTTTGTAAAAGGCCCCATCTTACATGTTCAAAACCAAACCAAGTGCAACTTTTGTTGCAAATCTGGACACAAGACACATTGTTGTCCATTTAAGAAAATAAGTCCAAACAAATTAATTTGGGTTCCTAAAGGAACCATGATAAACTCTATGCAACATGATAGAAAATGTAGATCTATTTATGAGGCACCCAAAAGCAAATGGGTTCCTAAAGATCATTCGTTCCTATAAAAACATTAAAAGTCTAGGCCGGAGCAAGAAATAATGTTCTGCTCCTTGACTCTCAATCGTCATAAACCAAGAATCAAAATGGGACTCGCAACGCTTAAGTAACAAGTGGAAGCTATGAAATCACAAATACGATACAATTAGAAATATATCATATCCAAATTCACATACCTCCCTGATCTTCAAAACCTGTTCATCTACGAATTAAATTCTTGTAGAAACTAAATATGTCATGATCTTAAAAGGGACACCAAACAAACATACGTACGCACGTTAAAAGATCTATCTTACAAAGAGCTTCTTCCTTAAATAAAAACTCATACGAAATCATGTAACAAACATCAAATTGCTCTGAAACTCTCCTCAAGGCAAAGGCTCCCTAATCAAATCATCTTAAGAACTCACCTGCTGCAGGCGGTGGCACCTCTCCAGCTGGCGGTTGCACCTCCAGCCATCACGGGTTGCCAGAGGTTGCACCGCTCCAGCCAGAGGTGCAACCGCCAGCAGCTCTGATCTTTTAAAATCACGCTAGGGCCGGCTTAGGAACCGACCCCAACTCACCCCCATTTCCTCCTCTACTCTTCCAAGTCTCCTCCATTCCCATTTCACTCCTCTAAGCCTTCCAAATACCTCTTATTTCGGAGCAAAACATCAAGAATCCTTCCTTCTCTTAAAGATTTCACAAAGGTACTCTCTAAGAAGCTCTTAAATTCTGTTTTGTTCTTCATTTACTTTAGCTCATCATCATCCCTCTAAACAGCAGTAGTAATGGGATCTAGAAGATCCTCAAGGGACAAGGGAAAGAGGAGAGTAGTAGAAGAGTTTGATCTCACTCTTTTTGATTCCAAAAACCATGCTGAAAAATTTCTCTCCTTCGAACTAAGAAGCATCAATAAGGGAAAATACGTAGATCTGAATGAACTAAGAGATGTAGAGACTATCCATTGGTTTGCAAACCTAAATCTACTTCCCATTTTGCAGATCAACGAACCCATTTATCCTAGACTAGTTAGATTGTTTTATAACAACATGCAAAAAGATGATGAAGAAAGGATATCAACCTATCTCTTAGGACAACACATTTCAATCACTGATAGATTCATTTGTGATATGATAGGTATTCCCATGAAAAGCATAGGACTTTACTTCAAAGGATCATGGGATGAAAAAACTATTGAAACATCCTACGTTGAAGCCTTAGGAACAATCCTTGCCAATCCTAACGTAGAATCTATTCCTAAAAGTTGTGAACATCTAATGCCCTTTAACACTAAGATACTTCATCATATCATGACTAGTATAATTCTTCCTAAGCAATACCATCATGATGAAGTGAGTCAATTGGAATTAGGAATTATGTACCTAATTATGAAAGAACGTGACATTTGTCTTGGCTATCTGATCCAACAAAACATGTTGGAATTATCTACGAAAGATATGATGCTCCCATATGGTGGAATTATTACTAGAATAATGAAAGCTTACGACATTCAAATACCACTAGAAGAAGAAGTAATGAAATCAGATAGATACAGCATAATAAACAAAAATCTACTTCACCGACTAAGATGTCACTATAGAAACGGTAACTGGGTTAGAATGCCTAGAAGAACTAATCCCCCTGAACCTGAACCTGAACCAGAGCCGGAAACCCCAGTCTTTAGGAGTACCCACTCTCCTCCAATCTGTCCCTTTGAGGAAACACATCCGGTTGAGCAAACTCACACATCATCCATCGAAGATATTGGGATTCGGATGGACCGATTTGAGCAACGACAAGAACGGCTTGAACTTCGACAAGATCAAATCCTAACCGAGCTACAACAAATCCATCGACAATTTGACTCTTTACTTAGGCACTTTAATCTTCCACCTCATGAATAAGCTTGTATAAACATCTGATGTTTTTGATATGACATGTTGTAAACTCCTTATGTTATTCATGAAGGACTTTGTCCTTATGGTTACCTGATATGATGTACATATGTTACCCTGATATGGTTATCTTTGTCTGTGTAAGCATATTTGCAAACATCTCTTGTTGTTTATCTCGGTTTTTGCACTGAAACTAAAAAGGTTTAAAAGCCTATGCCTTGAAAATATGAAGCAACATACCAATGTAAGTTGATAAGTCAGCAGTATGACATTGATATGGTTGCTATTGCTAATATGATTGCTATCATGCCATGTATCAAACAAAATGTGCATCATACGAGCTGATATCTTACCATGTGATGCAATGCTACACTTGCTGAAATAAAAATCCTGCTATGCAATATGATATAATGCTGCACTTGAAATAATTGTGTTACTACATCAAAATTATTTTTCGAATGTTATTACTATTACATGCCTTGACAACGCTTGATCAAATAACATGTTGCAAATTATGTGACAAATATTTTTAACCAAATGCATGTAAGAAGTTCATTTTTCGGGTTGTATGCTAAAAATGGGATGTTCCCGTACACTCTTATGAAAACTCTTTGGAAAATGACTTTCCTCCGTCAAGCAAAAAACAATAAAGAGATATATGTGTCATGACTTCCTTTATATGCTTGATAATGCTATCATGCTTTTTGTTGATGACAAAGGGGGAGAAAAATATGAATTGATAAACACTATGTCATAGCTGAACTGCCATAATCATATCTATGTCATAATTGCAAATAGTTGAGTGATGCTATAAACAATGTTATGCCATCCTTGCATCACCAAGAGATATGTGAACATGTACTATAGTTTGCATCATATCTTGAGTTGATATTGTGAAGAAAATGCAAACTTACTAGAAAATCTCAAATGTGAGCATCATGTAAAAAGTCCTTCGTAGCTTTATATGATTACATGATGAATGGTTACAAACACAATCATACAAACTTGATGATGTATGTCATGCCTTGACATAATTCTTGAAGAGATACATCATGATAGGCATCATGATGGGAGCATTGATAAGTTTAACTGATCTAACTTATCAATACGTCACTTGAATTCTTAGGTCTTGGATTCAAGGTTGACTTATCTCAACTATGGCATATAGATAGGGGGAGTTAAGGACAACTCCTTTATCAATTGATTGTCATCATCAAAAAGGGGGAGATTGTTGAATCTCGGATTTTGATGATGAAGTCAATTGTCATTTGTTATCTAATCTATGTGTTGAGATAAGTGTGCAGGATTAACTACGATGAGAGTAAGACAAGCAGCAGGAGTTGCGCCGGAGTCAAGATCATGATCACGTTGGGAGTTCGAGAGTTCGACGAAAGTTCGGACGGTCGTCGGAGGTTCAGAGAGAACAGATCCGAGAAGTCCAGAAGCTTGCCAAGCGAAGCTCGTCGGAACTCGCCAAGTGGATCGTCGCAAAGTCCAGGAGTATGCCGGATGTCCGCAGAAGGATCACCGAGGGTTATCGGTTGATCGACGGAAGTTGGCCGGAAACTCGCCGGAAGAAGCGATTGACGCATCGGAGCAAAGCTGCAGAAGTTGTCTTAGAGTTAATCGTAGTTAGCATGATGATTAAGCATGAAAATGGGAGGTGACCCCATTAGCTTAATCTTGGGGCAATTGGGCCCCTGAAAAGATTCAAAGTGGGTCGAATGGAGTGAACCATTCGGACCCTGATTGCACCAGGAGGTGCAACCGCCCCAGCCAGGAGGTGCAACCGCCTGGGCTGTGGGGTTGAGAGGTGCAACCGCCCCAGCCAGGAGGTGCAACCGCCTGGGCTGTGGGGGTTGAGAGGTGCAACCGCCTGGGCTGCGAGGCTGGGAGGTGCAACCGCCCCAGCCAAGAGGTTGCACCGCCAGAGCTCAAGTTCCGAGCTCTGCCAGGCGATACAACCACCGAGCTCAGTCTTCGAGCTCTGGCAGAGAGGTGCATCAGCCTGAGCTCAGTCTCGAGCTCTGCCAGGTGATGCATTCACCAAGCTCAGTCTTCAAGCTTTGGCAGAGAGGTGGATCAGCCTGAGCTCAGCTTGGAGCTCTGCCAGGTGAGGCAACCACCGAGCTCTGTTTCGAGCTCTGCCAGGTGATGCAATCACCAAGCTCAGTCTTCGAGCTCTGCCAGGTGATGCAACCATCGAGCTCAGTCTTCGAGCTCTGGCAGAGAGAAGCAATCGGCAGAGCTCAGTCTTCGAGCTCTGCCAGGCGGTGCCACCTCTCCAGTCGAGAGGTGCAACCGCCTGATCCCAGAATTCTGGGATTTGATCGATTTGATCGTTTTGAGCTCGAATTTTGAATTGGGTTGGGGCCTATAAATACCCCACCCATTCAGCACTGAAAAGATACAGACCTATACCGAAATCGTGATCTTTTCTGTGAATCTAAAGAGCTCAAAAGTGTTGTAAAGCCTTTAAGTCTCCTCCTTCTGTTCTTCAAGTTTTCAATTGTAAAGTGAGGAGAGAAAGGTCTGTAAAGGTTGTCTCCTAAGCCTGCCAAAAGGAGAGAAATTGTAAGAGGGAAGTTTGGCCTTCGCCCATTGAAGGAAGGCACCTAGTTGACGTCGGCAACCTCATCGGTGGAGGAAGCCAAAAGTGGAGTAGGTCAAGGCTGACCGAACCACTCTAAATCTCTGGTTTGCGTTTACTTTCGAGCACTTTATCATTACTGCAAACCTCCCTCATCACTACTGCTCTCTGCGCTTTCACGAACAAGTTCTAAGTGCTGTTCTTCCAAATCTGCTTTCAGACGTAAACTCGTATTTTCATACATTACAGTTTACGTTTACGTTTGATTCTGCAGAACTGTTTTCCGTGCTTTTACGAACGAGCTTCCTTGCAGTTTACGCTTACATTTTAATCCTATTAATAACTGCAATCTGTCCTCTACGATTTTACGAACGAGTTTCAACATTTAGACGTAAAACTGCATTCAGACGTAAATCGGCTTTCTTCGCTCAATCATCAGATTTCAGTTTACGTTTACGTCTTGGTTTCAACTGCATACTGCCTTCTGCGAGTATACAAACGAGTTTCAAAGTTTAGACGTAAATCTGCGTCTAACTGCGTTTAGACGTAAATCTGCGTTTAGACGTAAAACTGCGTTTAGACGTAAAACTGCGTTTAGACGTAAAACTACGTTTAGACGTAAAACTGCGTTTAGACGTAAATCTGCGTTTAGACGTAAAACTACGTTTAGACGTAAATCTGCGTTTAGACGTAAATCTGCATTTAGACGTAAAACTACGTTTAGACGTAAAACTGCGTTTAGACGTAAATCTGCGTTTAGACGTAAATCTGCATTTAGACGTAAATCTGAGTTTAGACGCAAAACTGCGCTTAGACGCAAAACTGCGCTTAGACGCAATCTGCGCTTAGACGCAAAACTGCACTTAGACGCAATCTGCGCTTAGACGCAAACTGCACTTAGATACAAACTGAGAATTTGCTTTTGCATCATAATAGTTTTTGAACAAACGCAGCTTTTGGTTTTTAATCGCTGTAAGATTTCCGCTGCACTAATTCACCCCCCCCCTCTTAGTGCTCTCGATCCTAACAATTGGTATCAGAGCAAGGTTAACTCTCTAAAGAATTAAAACCCAAGAGAGATGGCATACGCCGGAAACCAAGAGGGGCATTCAATTACACGTCCACCCATGTTCAGTGGAACGGACTACACTTACTGGAAGACCCGAATGAGGATCTTTCTTATTTCTATGGATTTTGAACTGTGGAACCTTGTTGAAAATGGATTTTCAAAATCTTCTCTTCCAATGATCGATTGGAACGATTTGGAGAAGAAAGCTTTCGCTCTTAATGCAAAGGCTATGAATGCCTTATTTTGCGCACTTGATAAAAACGAGTTTAATCGTGTTTCAACTTGCGAAACTGCTTTTGATATTTGGCACACACTTGAAGTGACCCACGAGGGCACGAGTGAAAGAGTCAAAAATCAATCTGTTGCTGCATTCTTTTGAACTTTTCCGAATGAAACCGAGTGAAACCATTGGCGACATGTTTACCCGTTTCACGGATGTCGTCAACGGTCTAAAAGGACTCGGAAAGAGCTTTTCGGATTTTGAGCTTGTTAATAAGATACTAAGATCCCTTCCTAAGAGTTGGGATCCTAAAGTCACCGCCATTCAAGAGGCAAAAGATCTGCGAAATTTCCCTCTTGAAGAACTAGTCGGGTCATTAATGACCTACGAAATGACTTGCAAAGCTCATGAAGAGCAAGAAGACATCCTTCCAAAGAACAGGAAGGATATGGCACTTAAAACTTCTGAATGCCACTTGAGAGAAAACTCAAGTGATGAGGACTGTGATGATGACTTGGCACTTTTGACAAGAAAGTTTAAAAAATTCTTCAAAAGAAACAAGTTTAAAAACGATGTGAAAAATAAACTTGAACCTAAGAAGGACCAAGTGATCTGCTATGAATATAAAAAGCCGGGACATTACAAAAGTGATTGTCCCCAAGTCAAGAAAAGAACAACAAAGAAGAAGGCGCTCCAAGCAACATGGGATGATTCGAGCGCATCCGAGGAAGAAGAATCCAACACCGAGCAAGTTGCTCATTACGCCTTTATGGCCATCGAAGAGGAGGTAACGGATTTATTAGATGCTGATTTATCTTTCGATGAATTATTAAATGCCTTCCATGATTTATTTGATGAATGCAAAGTTATAAATAGAAAATACAAGTTGCTAAAAAGGGTACATGATAATCTTACTTGTGAGTTTGATAAGTTAAAAGTCGAACATCATGATAGTTTAAACTCATGTATCAAATGTCATGATTTAGAAACTATACAAAAAGAAAACTTGCTGCTTAAGGACACCTTGAAGAAATTCGAGGTTGGTAGCAAGTCATTAAACATGATCCTTACAAACAAGGGTCATGCTCCCAAAAGAAGTGGGATTGGATTTGTGAGGAGTCCTCACCGAAATCCAACTACCTTTGTAAAAGGCCCCATCTTACATGTTCAAAACCAAACCAAGTGCAACTTTTGTTGCAAATCTGGACACAAGACACATTGTTGTCCATTTAAGAAAATAAGTCCAAACAAATTAATTTGGGTTCCTAAAGGAACCATGATAAACTCTATGCAACATGATAGAAAATGTAGATCTATTTATGAGGCACCCAAAAGCAAATGGGTTCCTAAAGATCATTCGTTCCTATAAAAACATTAAAAGTCTAGGCCGGAGCAAGAAATAATGTTCTGCTCCTTGACTCTCAATCGTCATAAACCAAGAATCAAAATGGGACTCGCAACGCTTAAGTAACAAGTGGAAGCTATGAAATCACAAATACGATACAATTAGAAATATATCATATCCAAATTCACATACCTCCCTGATCTTCAAAACCTGTTCATCTACGAATTAAATTCTTGTAGAAACTAAATATGTCATGATCTTAAAAGGGACACCAAACAAACATACGTACGCACGTTAAAAGATCTATCTTACAAAGAGCTTCTTCCTTAAATAAAAACTCATACGAAATCATGTAACAAACATCAAATTGCTCTGAAACTCTCCTCAAGGCAAAGGCTCCCTAATCAAATCATCTTAAGAACTCACCTGCTGCAGGCGGTGGCACCTCTCCAGCTGGCGGTTGCACCTCCAGCCATCACGGGTTGCCAGAGGTTGCACCGCTCCAGCCAGAGGTGCAACCGCCAGCAGCTCTGATCTTTAAAATCACGCTAGGGCCGGCTTAGGAACCGACCCCAACTCACCCCCATTTCCTCCTCTACTCTTCCAAGTCTCCTCCATTCCCATTTCACTCCTCTAAGCCTTCCAAATACCTCTTATTTCGGAGCAAAACATCAAGAATCCTTCCTTCTCTTAAAGATTTCACAAAGGTACTCTCTAAGAAGCTCTTAAATTCTGTTTTGTTCTTCATTTACTTTAGCTCATCATCATCCCTCTAAACAGCAGTAGTAATGGGATCTAGAAGATCCTCAAGGGACAAGGGAAAGAGGAGAGTAGTAGAAGAGTTTGATCTCACTCTTTTTGATTCCAAAAACCATGCTGAAAAATTTCTCTCCTTCGAACTAAGAAGCATCAATAAGGGAAAATACGTAGATCTGAATGAACTAAGAGATGTAGAGACTATCCATTGGTTTGCAAACCTAAATCTACTTCCCATTTTGCAGATCAACGAACCCATTTATCCTAGACTAGTTAGATTGTTTTATAACAACATGCAAAAAGATGATGAAGAAAGGATATCAACCTATCTCTTAGGACAACACATTTCAATCACTGATAGATTCATTTGTGATATGATAGGTATTCCCATGAAAAGCATAGGACTTTACTTCAAAGGATCATGGGATGAAAAAACTATTGAAACATCCTACGTTGAAGCCTTAGGAACAATCCTTGCCAATCCTAACGTAGAATCTATTCCTAAAAGTTGTGAACATCTAATGCCCTTTAACACTAAGATACTTCATCATATCATGACTAGTATAATTCTTCCTAAGCAATACCATCATGATGAAGTGAGTCAATTGGAATTAGGAATTATGTACCTAATTATGAAAGAACGTGACATTTGTCTTGGCTATCTGATCCAACAAAACATGTTGGAATTATCTACGAAAGATATGATGCTCCCATATGGTGGAATTATTACTAGAATAATGAAAGCTTACGACATTCAAATACCACTAGAAGAAGAAGTAATGAAATCAGATAGATACAGCATAATAAACAAAAATCTACTTCACCGACTAAGATGTCACTATAGAAACGGTAACTGGGTTAGAATGCCTAGAAGAACTAATCCCCCTGAACCTGAACCTGAACCAGAGTCGGAAACCCCAGTCTTTAGGAGTACCCACTCTCCTCCAATCTGTCCCTTTGAGGAAACACATCCGGTTGAGCAAACTCACACATCATCCATCGAAGATATTGGGATTCGGATGGACCGATTTGAGCAACGACAAGAACGGCTTGAACTTCGACAAGATCAAATCCTAACCGAGCTACAACAAATCCATCGACAATTTGACTCTTTACTTAGGCACTTTAATCTTCCACCTCATGAATAAGCTTGTATAAACATCTGATGTTTTTGATATGACATGTTGTAAACTCCTTATGTTATTCATGAAGGACTTTGTCCTTATGGTTACCTGATATGATGTACATATGTTACCCTGATATGGTTATCTTTGTCTGTGTAAGCATATTTGCAAACATCTCTTGTTGTTTATCTCGGTTTTTGCACTGAAACTAAAAAGGTTTAAAAGCCTATGCCTTGAAAATATGAAGCAACATACCAATGTAAGTTGATAAGTCAGCAGTATGACATTGATATGGTTGCTATTGCTAATATGATTGCTATCATGCCATGTATCAAACAAAATGTGCATCATACGAGCTGATATCTTACCATGTGATGCAATGCTACACTTGCTGAAATAAAAATCCTGCTATGCAATATGATATAATGCTGCACTTGAAATAATTGTGTTACTACATCAAAATTATTTTTCGAATGTTATTACTATTACATGCCTTGACAACGCTTGATCAAATAACATGTTGCAAATTATGTGACAAATATTTTTAACCAAATGCATGTAAGAAGTTCATTTTTCGGGTTGTATGCTAAAAATGGGATGTTCCCGTACACTCTTATGAAAACTCTTTGGAAAATGACTTTCCTCCGTCAAGCAAAAAACAATAAAGAGATATATGTGTCATGACTTCCTTTATATGCTTGATAATGCTATCATGCTTTTTGTTGATGACAAAGGGGGAGAAAAATATGAATTGATAAACACTATGTCATAGCTGAACTGCCATAATCATATCTATGTCATAATTGCAAATAGTTGAGTGATGCTATAAACAATGTTATGCCATCCTTGCATCACCAAGAGATATGTGAACATGTACTATAGTTTGCATCATATCTTGAGTTGATATTGTGAAGAAAATGCAAACTTACTAGAAAATCTCAAATGTGAGCATCATGTAAAAAGTCCTTCGTAGCTTTATATGATTACATGATGAATGGTTACAAACACAATCATACAAACTTGATGATGTATGTCATGCCTTGACATAATTCTTGAAGAGATACATCATGATAGGCATCATGATGGGAGCATTGATAAGTTTAACTGATCTAACTTATCAATACGTCACTTGAATTCTTAGGTCTTGGATTCAAGGTTGACTTATCTCAACTATGGCATATAGATAGGGGGAGTTAAGGACAACTCCTTTATCAATTGATTGTCATCATCAAAAAGGGGGAGATTGTTGAATCTCGGATTTTGATGATGAAGTCAATTGTCATTTGTTATCTAATCTATGTGTTGAGATAAGTGTGCAGGATTAACTACGATGAGAGTAAGACAAGCAGCAGGAGTTGCGCCGGAGTCAAGATCATGATCACGTTGGGAGTTCGAGAGTTCGACGAAAGTTCGGACGGTCGTCGGAGGTTCAGAGAGAACAGATCCGAGAAGTCCAGAAGCTTGCCAAGCGAAGCTCGTCGGAACTCGCCAAGTGGATCGTCGCAAAGTCCAGGAGTATGCCGGATGTCCGCAGAAGGATCACCGAGGGTTATCGGTTGATCGACGGAAGTTGGCCGGAAACTCGCCGGAAGAAGCGATTGACGCATCGGAGCAAAGCTGCAGAAGTTGTCTTAGAGTTAATCGTAGTTAGCATGATGATTAAGCATGAAAATGGGAGGTGACCCCATTAGCTTAATCTTGGGGCAATTGGGCCCCTGAAAAGATTCAAAGTGGGTCGAATGGAGTGAACCATTCGGACCCTGATTGCACCAGGAGGTGCAACCGCCCCAGCCAGGAGGTGCAACCGCCTGGGCTGTGGGGTTGAGAGGTGCAACCGCCCCAGCCAGGAGGTGCAACCGCCTGGGCTGTGGGGGTTGAGAGGTGCAACCGCCTGGGCTGCGAGGCTGGGAGGTGCAACCGCCCCAGCCAAGAGGTTGCACCGCCAGAGCTCAAGTTCCGAGCTCTGCCAGGCGATACAACCACCGAGCTCAGTCTTCGAGCTCTGGCAGAGAGGTGCATCAGCCTGAGCTCAGTCTCGAGCTCTGCCAGGTGATGCATTCACCAAGCTCAGTCTTCGAGCTTTGGCAGAGAGGTGGATCAGCCTGAGCTCAGCTTGGAGCTCTGCCAGGTGAGGCAACCACCGAGCTCTGTTTCGAGCTCTGCCAGGTGATGCAATCACCAAGCTCAGTCTTCGAGCTCTGCCAGGTGATGCAACCATCGAGCTCAGTCTTCGAGCTCTGGCAGAGAGAAGCAATCGGCAGAGCTCAGTCTTCGAGCTCTGCCAGGCGGTGCCACCTCTCCAGTCGAGAGGTGCAACCGCCTGATCCCAGAATTCTGGGATTTGATCGATTTGATCGTTTTGAGCTCGAATTTTGAATTGGGTTGGGGCCTATAAATACCCCACCCATTCAGCACTGAAAAGATACAGACCTATACCGAAATCGTGATCTTTTCTGTGAATCTAAAGAGCTCAAAAGTGTTGTAAAGCCTTTAAGTCTCCTCCTTCTGTTCTTCAAGTTTTCAATTGTAAAGTGAGGAGAGAAAGGTCTGTAAAGGTTGTCTCCTAAGCCTGCCAAAAGGAGAGAAATTGTAAGAGGGAAGTTTGGCCTTCGCCCATTGAAGGAAGGCACCTAGTTGACGTCGGCAACCTCATCGGTGGAGGAAGCCAAAAGTGGAGTAGGTCAAGGCTTACCGAACCACTCTAAATCTCTGGTTTGCGTTTACTTTCGAGCACTTTATCATTACTGCAAACCTCCCTCATCACTACTGCTCTCTGCGCTTTCACGAACAAGTTCTAAGTGCTGTTCTTCCAAATCTGCTTTCAGACGTAAACTCGTATTTTCATACATTACAGTTTACGTTTACGTTTGATTCTGCAGAACTGTTTTCCGTGCTTTTACGAACGAGCTTCCTTGCAGTTTACGCTTACATTTTAATCCTATTAATAACTGCAATCTGTCCTCTACGATTTTACGAACGAGTTTCAACATTTAGACGTAAAACTGCATTCAGACGTAAATCGGCTTTCTTCGCTCAATCATCAGATTTCAGTTTACGTTTACGTCTTGGTTTCAACTGCATACTGCCTTCTGCGAGTATACAAACGAGTTTCAAAGTTTAGACGTAAATCTGCGTCTAACTGCGTTTAGACGTAAATCTGCGTTTAGACGTAAAACTGCGTTTAGACGTAAAACTGCGTTTAGACGTAAAACTACGTTTAGACGTAAAACTGCGTTTAGACGTAAATCTGCGTTTAGACGTAAAACTACGTTTAGACGTAAATCTGCGTTTAGACGTAAATCTGCATTTAGACGTAAAACTACGTTTAGACGTAAAACTGCGTTTAGACGTAAATCTGCGTTTAGACGTAAATCTGCATTTAGACGTAAATCTGAGTTTAGACGCAAAACTGCGCTTAGACGCAAAACTGCGCTTAGACGCAATCTGCGCTTAAACGCAAAACTGCGCTTAGACGCAATCTGCGCTTAGACGCAAACTGCACTTAGATACAAACTGAGAATTTGCTTTTGCATCATAATAGTTTTTGAACAAACGCAGCTTTTGGTTTTTAATCGCTGTAAGATTTCCGCTGCACTAATTCACCCCCCCCCTCTTAGTGCTCTCGATCCTAACAATTGGTATCAGAGCAAGGTTAACTCTCTAAAGAATTAAAACCCAAGAGAGATGGCATACGCCGGAAACCAAGAGGGGCATTCAATTACACGTCCACCCATGTTCAGTGGAACGGACTACACTTACTGGAAGACCCGAATGAGGATCTTTCTTATTTCTATGGATTTTGAACTGTGGAACCTTGTTGAAAATGGATTTTCAAAATCTTCTCTTCCAATGATCGATTGGAACGATTTGGAGAAGAAAGCTTTCGCTCTTAATGCAAAGGCTATGAATGCCTTATTTTGCGCACTTGATAAAAACGAGTTTAATCGTGTTTCAACTTGCGAAACTGCTTTTGATATTTGGCACACACTTGAAGTGACCCACGAGGGCACGAGTGAAAGAGTCAAAAATCAATCTGTTGCTGCATTCTTTTGAACTTTTCCGAATGAAACCGAGTGAAACCATTGGCGACATGTTTACCCGTTTCACGGATGTCGTCAACGGTCTAAAAGGACTCGGAAAGAGCTTTTCGGATTTTGAGCTTGTTAATAAGATACTAAGATCCCTTCCTAAGAGTTGGGATCCTAAAGTCACCGCCATTCAAGAGGCAAAAGATCTGCGAAATTTCCCTCTTGAAGAACTAGTCGGGTCATTAATGACCTACGAAATGACTTGCAAAGCTCATGAAGAGCAAGAAGACATCCTTCCAAAGAACAGGAAGGATATGGCACTTAAAACTTCTGAATGCCACTTGAGAGAAAACTCAAGTGATGAGGACTGTGATGATGACTTGGCACTTTTGACAAGAAAGTTTAAAAAATTCTTCAAAAGAAACAAGTTTAAAAACGATGTGAAAAATAAACTTGAACCTAAGAAGGACCAAGTGATCTGCTATGAATGTAAAAAGCCGGGACATTACAAAAGTGATTGTCCCCAAGTCAAGAAAAGAACAACAAAGAAGAAGGCGCTCCAAGCAACATGGGATGATTCGAGCGCATCCGAGGAAGAAGAATCCAACACCGAGCAAGTTGCTCATTACGCCTTTATGGCCATCGAAGAGGAGGTAACGGATTTATTAGATGCTGATTTATCTTTCGATGAATTATTAAATGCCTTCCATGATTTATTTGATGAATGCAAAGTTATAAATAGAAAATACAAGTTGCTAAAAAGGGTACATGATAATCTTACTTGTGAGTTTGATAAGTTAAAAGTCGAACATCATGATAGTTTAAACTCATGTATCAAATGTCATGATTTAGAAACTATACAAAAAGAAAACTTGCTGCTTAAGGACACCTTGAAGAAATTCGAGGTTGGTAGCAAGTCATTAAACATGATCCTTACAAACAAGGGTCATGCTCCCAAAAGAAGTGGGATTGGATTTGTGAGGAGTCCTCACCGAAATCCAACTACCTTTGTAAAAGGCCCCATCTTACATGTTCAAAACCAAACCAAGTGCAACTTTTGTTGCAAATCTGGACACAAGACACATTGTTGTCCATTTA
This sequence comes from Musa acuminata AAA Group, assembly GCF_036884655.1. Lineage (NCBI taxonomy): Eukaryota > Viridiplantae > Streptophyta > Magnoliopsida > Zingiberales > Musaceae > Musa > Musa acuminata. The sequence goes on along the minus strand of NC_088352.1, from coordinate 20,849,242 downwards.
AGAAAATAAGTCCAAACAAATTAATTTGGGTTCCTAAAGGAACCATGATAAACTCTATGCAACATGATAGAAAATGTAGATCTATTTATGAGGCACCCAAAAGCAAATGGGTTCCTAAAGATCATTCGTTCCTATAAAAACATTAAAAGTCTAGGCCGGAGCAAGAAATAATGTTCTGCTCCTTGACTCTCAATCGTCATAAACCAAGAATCAAAATGGGACTCGCAACGCTTAAGTAACAAGTGGAAGCTATGAAATCACAAATACGATACAATTAGAAATATATCATATCCAAATTCACATACCTCCCTGATCTTCAAAACCTGTTCATCTACGAATTAAATTCTTGTAGAAACTAAATATGTCATGATCTTAAAAGGGACACCAAACAAACATACGTACGCACGTTAAAAGATCTATCTTACAAAGAGCTTCTTCCTTAAATAAAAACTCATACGAAATCATGTAACAAACATCAAATTGCTCTGAAACTCTCCTCAAGGCAAAGGCTCCCTAATCAAATCATCTTAAGAACTCACCTGCTGCAGGCGGTGGCACCTCTCCAGCTGGCGGTTGCACCTCCAGCCATCACGGGTTGCCAGAGGTTGCACCGCTCCAGCCAGAGGTGCAACCGCCAGCAGCTCTGATCTTTAAAATCACGCTAGGGCCGGCTTAGGAACCGACCCCAACTCACCCCCATTTCCTCCTCTACTCTTCCAAGTCTCCTCCATTCCCATTTCACTCCTCTAAGCCTTCCAAATACCTCTTATTTCGGAGCAAAACATCAAGAATCCTTCCTTCTCTTAAAGATTTCACAAAGGTACTCTCTAAGAAGCTCTTAAATTCTGTTTTGTTCTTCATTTACTTTAGCTCATCATCATCCCTCTAAACAGCAGTAGTAATGGGATCTAGAAGATCCTCAAGGGACAAGGGAAAGAGGAGAGTAGTAGAAGAGTTTGATCTCACTCTTTTTGATTCCAAAAACCATGCTGAAAAATTTCTCTCCTTCGAACTAAGAAGCATCAATAAGGGAAAATACGTAGATCTGAATGAACTAAGAGATGTAGAGACTATCCATTGGTTTGCAAACCTAAATCTACTTCCCATTTTGCAGATCAACGAACCCATTTATCCTAGACTAGTTAGATTGTTTTATAACAACATGCAAAAAGATGATGAAGAAAGGATATCAACCTATCTCTTAGGACAACACATTTCAATCACTGATAGATTCATTTGTGATATGATAGGTATTCCCATGAAAAGCATAGGACTTTACTTCAAAGGATCATGGGATGAAAAAACTATTGAAACATCCTACGTTGAAGCCTTAGGAACAATCCTTGCCAATCCTAACGTAGAATCTATTCCTAAAAGTTGTGAACATCTAATGCCCTTTAACACTAAGATACTTCATCATATCATGACTAGTATAATTCTTCCTAAGCAATACCATCATGATGAAGTGAGTCAATTGGAATTAGGAATTATGTACCTAATTATGAAAGAACGTGACATTTGTCTTGGCTATCTGATCCAACAAAACATGTTGGAATTATCTACGAAAGATATGATGCTCCCATATGGTGGAATTATTACTAGAATAATGAAAGCTTACGACATTCAAATACCACTAGAAGAAGAAGTAATGAAATCAGATAGATACAGCATAATAAACAAAAATCTACTTCACCGACTAAGATGTCACTATAGAAACGGTAACTGGGTTAGAATGCCTAGAAGAACTAATCCCCCTGAACCTGAACCTGAACCAGAGCCGGAAACCCCAGTCTTTAGGAGTACCCACTCTCCTCCAATCTGTCCCTTTGAGGAAACACATCCGGTTGAGCAAACTCACACATCATCCATCGAAGATATTGGGATTCGGATGGACCGATTTGAGCAACGACAAGAACGGCTTGAACTTCGACAAGATCAAATCCTAACCGAGCTACAACAAATCCATCGACAATTTGACTCTTTACTTAGGCACTTTAATCTTCCACCTCATGAATAAGCTTGTATAAACATCTGATGTTTTTGATATGACATGTTGTAAACTCCTTATGTTATTCATGAAGGACTTTGTCCTTATGGTTACCTGATATGATGTACATATGTTACCCTGATATGGTTATCTTTGTCTGTGTAAGCATATTTGCAAACATCTCTTGTTGTTTATCTCGGTTTTTGCACTGAAACTAAAAAGGTTTAAAAGCCTATGCCTTGAAAATATGAAGCAACATACCAATGTAAGTTGATAAGTCAGCAGTATGACATTGATATGGTTGCTATTGCTAATATGATTGCTATCATGCCATGTATCAAACAAAATGTGCATCATACGAGCTGATATCTTACCATGTGATGCAATGCTACACTTGCTGAAATAAAAATCCTGCTATGCAATATGATATAATGCTGCACTTGAAATAATTGTGTTACTACATCAAAATTATTTTTCGAATGTTATTACTATTACATGCCTTGACAACGCTTGATCAAATAACATGTTGCAAATTATGTGACAAATATTTTTAACCAAATGCATGTAAGAAGTTCATTTTTCGGGTTGTATGCTAAAAATGGGATGTTCCCGTACACTCTTATGAAAACTCTTTGGAAAATGACTTTCCTCCGTCAAGCAAAAAACAATAAAGAGATATATGTGTCATGACTTCCTTTATATGCTTGATAATGCTATCATGCTTTTTGTTGATGACAAAGGGGGAGAAAAATATGAATTGATAAACACTATGTCATAGCTGAACTGCCATAATCATATCTATGTCATAATTGCAAATAGTTGAGTGATGCTATAAACAATGTTATGCCATCCTTGCATCACCAAGAGATATGTGAACATGTACTATAGTTTGCATCATATCTTGAGTTGATATTGTGAAGAAAATGCAAACTTACTAGAAAATCTCAAATGTGAGCATCATGTAAAAAGTCCTTCGTAGCTTTATATGATTACATGATGAATGGTTACAAACACAATCATACAAACTTGATGATGTATGTCATGCCTTGACATAATTCTTGAAGAGATACATCATGATAGGCATCATGATGGGAGCATTGATAAGTTTAACTGATCTAACTTATCAATACGTCACTTGAATTCTTAGGTCTTGGATTCAAGGTTGACTTATCTCAACTATGGCATATAGATAGGGGGAGTTAAGGACAACTCCTTTATCAATTGATTGTCATCATCAAAAAGGGGGAGATTGTTGAATCTCGGATTTTGATGATGAAGTCAATTGTCATTTGTTATCTAATCTATGTGTTGAGATAAGTGTGCAGGATTAACTACGATGAGAGTAAGACAAGCAGCAGGAGTTGCGCCGGAGTCAAGATCATGATCACGTTGGGAGTTCGAGAGTTCGACGAAAGTTCGGACGGTCGTCGGAGGTTCAGAGAGAACAGATCCGAGAAGTCCAGAAGCTTGCCAAGCGAAGCTCGTCGGAACTCGCCAAGTGGATCGTCGCAAAGTCCAGGAGTATGCCGGATGTCCGCAGAAGGATCACCGAGGGTTATCGGTTGATCGACGGAAGTTGGCCGGAAACTCGCCGGAAGAAGCGATTGACGCATCGGAGCAAAGCTGCAGAAGTTGTCTTAGAGTTAATCGTAGTTAGCATGATGATTAAGCATGAAAATGGGAGGTGACCCCATTAGCTTAATCTTGGGGCAATTGGGCCCCTGAAAAGATTCAAAGTGGGTCGAATGGAGTGAACCATTCGGACCCTGATTGCACCAGGAGGTGCAACCGCCCCAGCCAGGAGGTGCAACCGCCTGGGCTGTGGGGTTGAGAGGTGCAACCGCCCCAGCCAGGAGGTGCAACCGCCTGGGCTGTGGGGGTTGAGAGGTGCAACCGCCTGGGCTGCGAGGCTGGGAGGTGCAACCGCCCCAGCCAAGAGGTTGCACCGCCAGAGCTCAAGTTCCGAGCTCTGCCAGGCGATACAACCACCGAGCTCAGTCTTCGAGCTCTGGCAGAGAGGTGCATCAGCCTGAGCTCAGTCTCGAGCTCTGCCAGGTGATGCATTCACCAAGCTCAGTCTTCGAGCTTTGGCAGAGAGGTGGATCAGCCTGAGCTCAGCTTGGAGCTCTGCCAGGTGAGGCAACCACCGAGCTCTGTTTCGAGCTCTGCCAGGTGATGCAATCACCAAGCTCAGTCTTCGAGCTCTGCCAGGTGATGCAACCATCGAGCTCAGTCTTCGAGCTCTGGCAGAGAGAAGCAATCGGCAGAGCTCAGTCTTCGAGCTCTGCCAGGCGGTGCCACCTCTCCAGTCGAGAGGTGCAACCGCCTGATCCCAGAATTCTGGGATTTGATCGATTTGATCGTTTTGAGCTCGAATTTTGAATTGGGTTGGGGCCTATAAATACCCCACCCATTCAGCACTGAAAAGATACAGACCTATACCGAAATCGTGATCTTTTCTGTGAATCTAAAGAGCTCAAAAGTGTTGTAAAGCCTTTAAGTCTCCTCCTTCTGTTCTTCAAGTTTTCAATTGTAAAGTGAGGAGAGAAAGGTCTGTAAAGGTTGTCTCCTAAGCCTGCCAAAAGGAGAGAAATTGTAAGAGGGAAGTTTGGCCTTCGCCCATTGAAGGAAGGCACCTAGTTGACGTCGGCAACCTCATCGGTGGAGGAAGCCAAAAGTGGAGTAGGTCAAGGCTGACCGAACCACTCTAAATCTCTGGTTTGCGTTTACTTTCGAGCACTTTATCATTACTGCAAACCTCCCTCATCACTACTGCTCTCTGCGCTTTCACGAACAAGTTCTAAGTGCTGTTCTTCCAAATCTGCTTTCAGACGTAAACTCGTATTTTCATACATTACAGTTTACGTTTACGTTTGATTCTGCAGAACTGTTTTCCGTGCTTTTACGAACGAGCTTCCTTGCAGTTTACGCTTACATTTTAATCCTATTAATAACTGCAATCTGTCCTCTACGATTTTACGAACGAGTTTCAACATTTAGACGTAAAACTGCATTCAGACGTAAATCGGCTTTCTTCGCTCAATCATCAGATTTCAGTTTACGTTTACGTCTTGGTTTCAACTGCATACTGCCTTCTGCGAGTATACAAACGAGTTTCAAAGTTTAGACGTAAATCTGCGTCTAACTGCGTTTAGACGTAAATCTGCGTTTAGACGTAAAACTGCGTTTAGACGTAAAACTGCGTTTAGACGTAAAACTACGTTTAGACGTAAAACTGCGTTTAGACGTAAATCTGCGTTTAGACGTAAAACTACGTTTAGACGTAAATCTGCGTTTAGACGTAAATCTGCATTTAGACGTAAAACTACGTTTAGACGTAAAACTGCGTTTAGACGTAAATCTGCGTTTAGACGTAAATCTGCATTTAGACGTAAATCTGAGTTTAGACGCAAAACTGCGCTTAGACGCAAAACTGCGCTTAGACGCAATCTGCGCTTAAACGCAAAACTGCGCTTAGACGCAATCTGCGCTTAGACGCAAACTGCACTTAGATACAAACTGAGAATTTGCTTTTGCATCATAATAGTTTTTGAACAAACGCAGCTTTTGGTTTTTAATCGCTGTAAGATTTCCGCTGCACTAATTCACCCCCCCCCTCTTAGTGCTCTCGATCCTAACAATTGGTATCAGAGCAAGGTTAACTCTCTAAAGAATTAAAACCCAAGAGAGATGGCATACGCCGGAAACCAAGAGGGGCATTCAATTACACGTCCACCCATGTTCAGTGGAACGGACTACACTTACTGGAAGACCCGAATGAGGATCTTTCTTATTTCTATGGATTTTGAACTGTGGAACCTTGTTGAAAATGGATTTTCAAAATCTTCTCTTCCAATGATCGATTGGAACGATTTGGAGAAGAAAGCTTTCGCTCTTAATGCAAAGGCTATGAATGCCTTATTTTGCGCACTTGATAAAAACGAGTTTAATCGTGTTTCAACTTGCGAAACTGCTTTTGATATTTGGCACACACTTGAAGTGACCCACGAGGGCACGAGTGAAAGAGTCAAAAATCAATCTGTTGCTGCATTCTTTTGAACTTTTCCGAATGAAACCGAGTGAAACCATTGGCGACATGTTTACCCGTTTCACGGATGTCGTCAACGGTCTAAAAGGACTCGGAAAGAGCTTTTCGGATTTTGAGCTTGTTAATAAGATACTAAGATCCCTTCCTAAGAGTTGGGATCCTAAAGTCACCGCCATTCAAGAGGCAAAAGATCTGCGAAATTTCCCTCTTGAAGAACTAGTCGGGTCATTAATGACCTACGAAATGACTTGCAAAGCTCATGAAGAGCAAGAAGACATCCTTCCAAAGAACAGGAAGGATATGGCACTTAAAACTTCTGAATGCCACTTGAGAGAAAACTCAAGTGATGAGGACTGTGATGATGACTTGGCACTTTTGACAAGAAAGTTTAAAAAATTCTTCAAAAGAAACAAGTTTAAAAACGATGTGAAAAATAAACTTGAACCTAAGAAGGACCAAGTGATCTGCTATGAATGTAAAAAGCCGGGACATTACAAAAGTGATTGTCCCCAAGTCAAGAAAAGAACAACAAAGAAGAAGGCGCTCCAAGCAACATGGGATGATTCGAGCGCATCCGAGGAAGAAGAATCCAACACCGAGCAAGTTGCTCATTACGCCTTTATGGCCATCGAAGAGGAGGTAACGGATTTATTAGATGCTGATTTATCTTTCGATGAATTATTAAATGCCTTCCATGATTTATTTGATGAATGCAAAGTTATAAATAGAAAATACAAGTTGCTAAAAAGGGTACATGATAATCTTACTTGTGAGTTTGATAAGTTAAAAGTCGAACATCATGATAGTTTAAACTCATGTATCAAATGTCATGATTTAGAAACTATACAAAAAGAAAACTTGCTGCTTAAGGACACCTTGAAGAAATTCGAGGTTGGTAGCAAGTCATTAAACATGATCCTTACAAACAAGGGTCATGCTCCCAAAAGAAGTGGGATTGGATTTGTGAGGAGTCCTCACCGAAATCCAACTACCTTTGTAAAAGGCCCCATCTTACATGTTCAAAACCAAACCAAGTGCAACTTTTGTTGCAAATCTGGACACAAGACACATTGTTGTCCATTTAAGAAAATAAGTCCAAACAAATTAATTTGGGTTCCTAAAGGAACCATGATAAACTCTATGCAACATGATAGAAAATGTAGATCTATTTATGAGGCACCCAAAAGCAAATGGGTTCCTAAAGATCATTCGTTCCTATAAAAACATTAAAAGTCTAGGCCGGAGCAAGAAATAATGTTCTGCTCCTTGACTCTCAATCGTCATAAACCAAGAATCAAAATGGGACTCGCAACGCTTAAGTAACAAGTGGAAGCTATGAAATCACAAATACGATACAATTAGAAATATATCATATCCAAATTCACATACCTCCCTGATCTTCAAAACCTGTTCATCTACGAATTAAATTCTTGTAGAAACTAAATATGTCATGATCTTAAAAGGGACACCAAACAAACATACGTACGCACGTTAAAAGATCTATCTTACAAAGAGCTTCTTCCTTAAATAAAAACTCATACGAAATCATGTAACAAACATCAAATTGCTCTGAAACTCTCCTCAAGGCAAAGGCTCCCTAATCAAATCATCTTAAGAACTCACCTGCTGCAGGCGGTGGCACCTCTCCAGCTGGCGGTTGCACCTCCAGCCATCACGGGTTGCCAGAGGTTGCACCGCTCCAGCCAGAGGTGCAACCGCCAGCAGCTCTGATCTTTAAAATCACGCTAGGGCCGGCTTAGGAACCGACCCCAACTCACCCCCATTTCCTCCTCTACTCTTCCAAGTCTCCTCCATTCCCATTTCACTCCTCTAAGCCTTCCAAATACCTCTTATTTCGGAGCAAAACATCAAGAATCCTTCCTTCTCTTAAAGATTTCACAAAGGTACTCTCTAAGAAGCTCTTAAATTCTGTTTTGTTCTTCATTTACTTTAGCTCATCATCATCCCTCTAAACAGCAGTAGTAATGGGATCTAGAAGATCCTCAAGGGACAAGGGAAAGAGGAGAGTAGTAGAAGAGTTTGATCTCACTCTTTTTGATTCCAAAAACCATGCTGAAAAATTTCTCTCCTTCGAACTAAGAAGCATCAATAAGGGAAAATACGTAGATCTGAATGAACTAAGAGATGTAGAGACTATCCATTGGTTTGCAAACCTAAATCTACTTCCCATTTTGCAGATCAACGAACCCATTTATCCTAGACTAGTTAGATTGTTTTATAACAACATGCAAAAAGATGATGAAGAAAGGATATCAACCTATCTCTTAGGACAACACATTTCAATCACTGATAGATTCATTTGTGATATGATAGGTATTCCCATGAAAAGCATAGGACTTTACTTCAAAGGATCATGGGATGAAAAAACTATTGAAACATCCTACGTTGAAGCCTTAGGAACAATCCTTGCCAATCCTAACGTAGAATCTATTCCTAAAAGTTGTGAACATCTAATGCCCTTTAACACTAAGATACTTCATCATATCATGACTAGTATAATTCTTCCTAAGCAATACCATCATGATGAAGTGAGTCAATTGGAATTAGGAATTATGTACCTAATTATGAAAGAACGTGACATTTGTCTTGGCTATCTGATCCAACAAAACATGTTGGAATTATCTACGAAAGATATGATGCTCCCATATGGTGGAATTATTACTAGAATAATGAAAGCTTACGACATTCAAATACCACTAGAAGAAGAAGTAATGAAATCAGATAGATACAGCATAATAAACAAAAATCTACTTCACCGACTAAGATGTCACTATAGAAACGGTAACTGGGTTAGAATGCCTAGAAGAACTAATCCCCCTGAACCTGAACCTGAACCAGAGCCGGAAACCCCAGTCTTTAGGAGTACCCACTCTCCTCCAATCTGTCCCTTTGAGGAAACACATCCGGTTGAGCAAACTCACACATCATCCATCGAAGATATTGGGATTCGGATGGACCGATTTGAGCAACGACAAGAACGGCTTGAACTTCGACAAGATCAAATCCTAACCGAGCTACAACAAATCCATCGACAATTTGACTCTTTACTTAGGCACTTTAATCTTCCACCTCATGAATAAGCTTGTATAAACATCTGATGTTTTTGATATGACATGTTGTAAACTCCTTATGTTATTCATGAAGGACTTTGTCCTTATGGTTACCTGATATGATGTACATATGTTACCCTGATATGGTTATCTTTGTCTGTGTAAGCATATTTGCAAACATCTCTTGTTGTTTATCTCGGTTTTTGCACTGAAACTAAAAAGGTTTAAAAGCCTATGCCTTGAAAATATGAAGCAACATACCAATGTAAGTTGATAAGTCAGCAGTATGACATTGATATGGTTGCTATTGCTAATATGATTGCTATCATGCCATGTATCAAACAAAATGTGCATCATACGAGCTGATATCTTACCATGTGATGCAATGCTACACTTGCTGAAATAAAAATCCTGCTATGCAATATGATATAATGCTGCACTTGAAATAATTGTGTTACTACATCAAAATTATTTTTCGAATGTTATTACTATTACATGCCTTGACAACGCTTGATCAAATAACATGTTGCAAATTATGTGACAAATATTTTTAACCAAATGCATGTAAGAAGTTCATTTTTCGGGTTGTATGCTAAAAATGGGATGTTCCCGTACACTCTTATGAAAACTCTTTGGAAAATGACTTTCCTCCGTCAAGCAAAAAACAATAAAGAGATATATGTGTCATGACTTCCTTTATATGCTTGATAATGCTATCATGCTTTTTGTTGATGACAAAGGGGGAGAAAAATATGAATTGATAAACACTATGTCATAGCTGAACTGCCATAATCATATCTATGTCATAATTGCAAATAGTTGAGTGATGCTATAAACAATGTTATGCCATCCTTGCATCACCAAGAGATATGTGAACATGTACTATAGTTTGCATCATATCTTGAGTTGATATTGTGAAGAAAATGCAAACTTACTAGAAAATCTCAAATGTGAGCATCATGTAAAAAGTCCTTCGTAGCTTTATATGATTACATGATGAATGGTTACAAACACAATCATACAAACTTGATGATGTATGTCATGCCTTGACATAATTCTTGAAGAGATACATCATGATAGGCATCATGATGGGAGCATTGATAAGTTTAACTGATCTAACTTATCAATACGTCACTTGAATTCTTAGGTCTTGGATTCAAGGTTGACTTATCTCAACTATGGCATATAGATAGGGGGAGTTAAGGACAACTCCTTTATCAATTGATTGTCATCATCAAAAAGGGGGAGATTGTTGAATCTCGGATTTTGATGATGAAGTCAATTGTCATTTGTTATCTAATCTATGTGTTGAGATAAGTGTGCAGGATTAACTACGATGAGAGTAAGACAAGCAGCAGGAGTTGCGCCGGAGTCAAGATCATGATCACGTTGGGAGTTCGAGAGTTCGACGAAAGTTCGGACGGTCGTCGGAGGTTCAGAGAGAACAGATCCGAGAAGTCCAGAAGCTTGCCAAGCGAAGCTCGTCGGAACTCGCCAAGTGGATCGTCGCAAAGTCCAGGAGTATGCCGGATGTCCGCAGAAGGATCACCGAGGGTTATCGGTTGATCGACGGAAGTTGGCCGGAAACTCGCCGGAAGAAGCGATTGACGCATCGGAGCAAAGCTGCAGAAGTTGTCTTAGAGTTAATCGTAGTTAGCATGATGATTAAGCATGAAAATGGGAGGTGACCCCATTAGCTTAATCTTGGGGCAATTGGGCCCCTGAAAAGATTCAAAGTGGGTCGAATGGAGTGAACCATTCGGACCCTGATTGCACCAGGAGGTGCAACCGCCCCAGCCAGGAGGTGCAACCGCCTGGGCTGTGGGGTTGAGAGGTGCAACCGCCCCAGCCAGGAGGTGCAACCGCCTGGGCTGTGGGGGTTGAGAGGTGCAACCGCCTGGGCTGCGAGGCTGGGAGGTGCAACCGCCCCAGCCAAGAGGTTGCACCGCCAGAGCTCAAGTTCCGAGCTCTGCCAGGCGATACAACCACCGAGCTCTGGCAGAGAGGTGCATCAGCCTGAGCTCAGTCTCGAGCTCTGCCAGGTGATGCATTCACCAAGCTCAGTCTTCGAGCTTTGGCAGAGAGGTGGATCAGCCTGAGCTCAGCTTGGAGCTCTGCCAGGTGAGGCAACCACCGAGCTCTGTTTCGAGCTCTGCCAGGTGATGCAATCACCAAGCTCAGTCTTCGAGCTCTGCCAGGTGATGCAACCATCGAGCTCAGTCTTCGAGCTCTGGCAGAGAGAAGCAATCGGCAGAGCTCAGTCTTCGAGCTCTGCCAGGCGGTGCCACCTCTCCAGTCGAGAGGTGCAACCGCCTGATCCCAGAATTCTGGGATTTGATCGATTTGATCGTTTTGAGCTCGAATTTTGAATTGGGTTGGGGCCTATAAATACCCCACCCATTCAGCACTGAAAAGATACAGACCTATACCGAAATCGTGATCTTTTCTGTGAATCTAAAGAGCTCAAAAGTGTTGTAAAGCCTTTAAGTCTCCTCCTTCTGTTCTTCAAGTTTTCAATTGTAAAGTGAGGAGAGAAAGGTCTGTAAAGGTTGTCTCCTAAGCCTGCCAAAAGGAGAGAAATTGTAAGAGGGAAGTTTGGCCTTCGCCCATTGAAGGAAGGCACCTAGTTGACGTCGGCAACCTCATCGGTGGAGGAAGCCAAAAGTGGAGTAGGTCAAGGCTGACCGAACCACTCTAAATCTCTGGTTTGCGTTTACTTTCGAGCACTTTATCATTACTGCAAACCTCCCTCATCACTACTGCTCTCTGCGCTTTCACGAACAAGTTCTAAGTGCTGTTCTTCCAAATCTGCTTTCAGACGTAAACTCGTATTTTCATACATTACAGTTTACGTTTACGTTTGATTCTGCAGAACTGTTTTCCGTGCTTTTACGAACGAGCTTCCTTGCAGTTTACGCTTACATTTTAATCCTATTAATAACTGCAATCTGTCCTCTACGATTTTACGAACGAGTTTCAACATTTAGACGTAAAACTGCATTCAGACGTAAATCGGCTTTCTTCGCTCAATCATCAGATTTCAGTTTACGTTTACGTCTTGGTTTCAACTGCATACTGCCTTCTGCGAGTATACAAACGAGTTTCAAAGTTTAGACGTAAATCTGCGTCTAACTGCGTTTAGACGTAAATCTGCGTTTAGACGTAAAACTGCGTTTAGACGTAAAACTACGTTTAGACGTAAAACTGCGTTTAGACGTAAATCTGCGTTTAGACGTAAAACTACGTTTAGACGTAAATCTGCGTTTAGACGTAAATCTGCATTTAGACGTAAAACTACGTTTAGACGTAAAACTGCGTTTAGACGTAAATCTGCGTTTAGATGTAAATCTGCATTTAGACGTAAATCTGAGTTTAGACGCAAAACTGCGCTTAGACGCAAAACTGCGCTTAGACGCAATCTGCGCTTAGACGCAAAACTGCGCTTAGACGCAATCTGCGCTTAGACGCAAACTGCACTTAGATACAAACTGAGAATTTGCTTTTGCATCATAATAGTTTTTGAACAAACGCAGCTTTTGGTTTTTAATCGCTGTAAGATTTCCGCTGCACTAATTCACCCCCCCCCTCTTAGTGCTCTCGATCCTAACAATTGGTATCAGAGCAAGGTTAACTCTCTAAAGAATTAAAACCCAAGAGAGATGGCATACGCCGGAAACCAAGAGGGGCATTCAATTACACGTCCACCCATGTTCAGTGGAACGGACTACACTTACTGGAAGACCCGAATGAGGATCTTTCTTATTTCTATGGATTTTGAACTGTGGAACCTTGTTGAAAATGGATTTTCAAAATCTTCTCTTCCAATGATCGATTGGAACGATTTGGAGAAGAAAGCTTTCGCTCTTAATGCAAAGGCTATGAATGCCTTATTTTGCGCACTTGATAAAAACGAGTTTAATCGTGTTTCAACTTGCGAAACTGCTTTTGATATTTGGCACACACTTGAAGTGACCCACGAGGGCACGAGTGAAAGAGTCAAAAATCAATCTGTTGCTGCATTCTTTTGAACTTTTCCGAATGAAACCGAGTGAAACCATTGGCGACATGTTTACCCGTTTCACGGATGTCGTCAACGGTCTAAAAGGACTCGGAAAGAGCTTTTCGGATTTTGAGCTTGTTAATAAGATACTAAGATCCCTTCCTAAGAGTTGGGATCCTAAAGTCACCGCCATTCAAGAGGCAAAAGATCTGCGAAATTTCCCTCTTGAAGAACTAGTCGGGTCATTAATGACCTACGAAATGACTTGCAAAGCTCATGAAGAGCAAGAAGACATCCTTCCAAAGAACAGGAAGGATATGGCACTTAAAACTTCTGAATGCCACTTGAGAGAAAACTCAAGTGATGAGGACTGTGATGATGACTTGGCACTTTTGACAAGAAAGTTTAAAAAATTCTTCAAAAGAAACAAGTTTAAAAACGATGTGAAAAATAAACTTGAACCTAAGAAGGACCAAGTGATCTGCTATGAATGTAAAAAGCCGGGACATTACAAAAGTGATTGTCCCCAAGTCAAGAAAAGAACAACAAAGAAGAAGGCGCTCCAAGCAACATGGGATGATTCGAGCGCATCCGAGGAAGAAGAATCCAACACCGAGCAAGTTGCTCATTACGCCTTTATGGCCATCGAAGAGGAGGTAACGGATTTATTAGATGCTGATTTATCTTTCGATGAATTATTAAATGCCTTCCATGATTTATTTGATGAATGCAAAGTTATAAATAGAAAATACAAGTTGCTAAAAAGGGTACATGATAATCTTACTTGTGAGTTTGATAAGTTAAAAGTCGAACATCATGATAGTTTAAACTCATGTATCAAATGTCATGATTTAGAAACTATACAAAAAGAAAACTTGCTGCTTAAGGACACCTTGAAGAAATTCGAGGTTGGTAGCAAGTCATTAAACATGATCCTTACAAACAAGGGTCATGCTCCCAAAAGAAGTGGGATTGGATTTGTGAGGAGTCCTCACCGAAATCCAACTACCTTTGTAAAAGGCCCCATCTTACATGTTCAAAACCGAACCAAGTGCAACTTTTGTTGCAAATCTGGACACAAGACACATTGTTGTCCATTTAAGAAAATAAGTCCAAACAAATTAATTTGGGTTCCTAAAGGAACCATGATAAACTCTATGCAACATGATAGAAAATGTAGATCTATTTATGAGGCACCCAAAAGCAAATGGGTTCCTAAAGATCATTCGTTCCTATAAAAACATTAAAAGTCTAGGCCGGAGCAAGAAATAATGTTCTGCTCCTTGACTCTCAATCGTCATAAACCAAGAATCAAAATGGGACTCGCAACGCTTAAGTAACAAGTGGAAGCTATGAAATCACAAATACGATACAATTAGAAATATATCATATCCAAATTCACATACCTCCCTGATCTTCAAAACCTGTTCATCTACGAATTAAATTCTTGTAGAAACTAAATATGTCATGATCTTAAAAGGGACACCAAACAAACATACGTACGCACGTTAAAAGATCTATCTTACAAAGAGCTTCTTCCTTAAATAAAAACTCATACGAAATCATGTAACAAACATCAAATTGCTCTGAAACTCTCCTCAAGGCAAAGGCTCCCTAATCAAATCATCTTAAGAACTCACCTGCTGCAGGCGGTGGCACCTCTCCAGCTGGCGGTTGCACCTCCAGCCATCACGGGTTGCCAGAGGTTGCACCGCTCCAGCCAGAGGTGCAACCGCCAGCAGCTCTGATCTTTAAAATCACGCTAGGGCCGGCTTAGGAACCGACCCCAACTCACCCCCATTTCCTCCTCTACTCTTCCAAGTCTCCTCCATTCCCATTTCACTCCTCTAAGCCTTCCAAATACCTCTTATTTCGGAGCAAAACATCAAGAATCCTTCCTTCTCTTAAAGATTTCACAAAGGTACTCTCTAAGAAGCTCTTAAATTCTGTTTTGTTCTTCATTTACTTTAGCTCATCATCATCCCTCTAAACAGCAGTAGTAATGGGATCTAGAAGATCCTCAAGGGACAAGGGAAAGAGGAGAGTAGTAGAAGAGTTTGATCTCACTCTTTTTGATTCCAAAAACCATGCTGAAAAATTTCTCTCCTTCGAACTAAGAAGCATCAATAAGGGAAAATACGTAGATCTGAATGAACTAAGAGATGTAGAGACTATCCATTGGTTTGCAAACCTAAATCTACTTCCCATTTTGCAGATCAACGAACCCATTTATCCTAGACTAGTTAGATTGTTTTATAACAACATGCAAAAAGATGATGAAGAAAGGATATCAACCTATCTCTTAGGACAACACATTTCAATCACTGATAGATTCATTTGTGATATGATAGGTATTCCCATGAAAAGCATAGGACTTTACTTCAAAGGATCATGGGATGAAAAAACTATTGAAACATCCTACGTTGAAGCCTTAGGAACAATCCTTGCCAATCCTAACGTAGAATCTATTCCTAAAAGTTGTGAACATCTAATGCCCTTTAACACTAAGATACTTCATCATATCATGACTAGTATAATTCTTCCTAAGCAATACCATCATGATGAAGTGAGTCAATTGGAATTAGGAATTATGTACCTAATTATGAAAGAACGTGACATTTGTCTTGGCTATCTGATCCAACAAAACATGTTGGAATTATCTACGAAAGATATGATGCTCCCATATGGTGGAATTATTACTAGAATAATGAAAGCTTACGACATTCAAATACCACTAGAAGAAGAAGTAATGAAATCAGATAGATACAGCATAATAAACAAAAATCTACTTCACCGACTAAGATGTCACTATAGAAACGGTAACTGGGTTAGAATGCCTAGAAGAACTAATCCCCCTGAACCTGAACCTGAACCAGAGCCGGAAACCCCAGTCTTTAGGAGTACCCACTCTCCTCCAATCTGTCCCTTTGAGGAAACACATCCGGTTGAGCAAACTCACACATCATCCATCGAAGATATTGGGATTCGGATGGACCGATTTGAGCAACGACAAGAACGGCTTGAACTTCGACAAGATCAAATCCTAACCGAGCTACAACAAATCCATCGACAATTTGACTCTTTACTTAGGCACTTTAATCTTCCACCTCATGAATAAGCTTGTATAAACATCTGATGTTTTTGATATGACATGTTGTAAACTCCTTATGTTATTCATGAAGGACTTTGTCCTTATGGTTACCTGATATGATGTACATATGTTACCCTGATATGGTTATCTTTGTCTGTGTAAGCATATTTGCAAACATCTCTTGTTGTTTATCTCGGTTTTTGCACTGAAACTAAAAAGGTTTAAAAGCCTATGCCTTGAAAATATGAAGCAACATACCAATGTAAGTTGATAAGTCAGCAGTATGACATTGATATGGTTGCTATTGCTAATATGATTGCTATCATGCCATGTATCAAACAAAATGTGCATCATACGAGCTGATATCTTACCATGTGATGCAATGCTACACTTGCTGAAATAAAAATCCTGCTATGCAATATGATATAATGCTGCACTTGAAATAATTGTGTTACTACATCAAAATTATTTTTCGAATGTTATTACTATTACATGCCTTGACAACGCTTGATCAAATAACATGTTGCAAATTATGTGACAAATATTTTTAACCAAATGCATGTAAGAAGTTCATTTTTCGGGTTGTATGCTAAAAATGGGATGTTCCCGTACACTCTTATGAAAACTCTTTGGAAAATGACTTTCCTCCGTCAAGCAAAAAACAATAAAGAGATATATGTGTCATGACTTCCTTTATATGCTTGATAATGCTATCATGCTTTTTGTTGATGACAAAGGGGGAGAAAAATATGAATTGATAAACACTATGTCATAGCTGAACTGCCATAATCATATCTATGTCATAATTGCAAATAGTTGAGTGATGCTATAAACAATGTTATGCCATCCTTGCATCACCAAGAGATATGTGAACATGTACTATAGTTTGCATCATATCTTGAGTTGATATTGTGAAGAAAATGCAAACTTACTAGAAAATCTCAAATGTGAGCATCATGTAAAAAGTCCTTCGTAGCTTTATATGATTACATGATGAATGGTTACAAACACAATCATACAAACTTGATGATGTATGTCATGCCTTGACATAATTCTTGAAGAGATACATCATGATAGGCATCATGATGGGAGCATTGATAAGTTTAACTGATCTAACTTATCAATACGTCACTTGAATTCTTAGGTCTTGGATTCAAGGTTGACTTATCTCAACTATGGCATATAGATAGGGGGAGTTAAGGACAACTCCTTTATCAATTGATTGTCATCATCAAAAAGGGGGAGATTGTTGAATCTCGGATTTTGATGATGAAGTCAATTGTCATTTGTTATCTAATCTATGTGTTGAGATAAGTGTGCAGGATTAACTACGATGAGAGTAAGACAAGCAGCAGGAGTTGCGCCGGAGTCAAGATCATGATCACGTTGGGAGTTCGAGAGTTCGACGAAAGTTCGGACGGTCGTCGGAGGTTCAGAGAGAACAGATCCGAGAAGTCCAGAAGCTTGCCAAGCGAAGCTCGTCGGAACTCGCCAAGTGGATCGTCGCAAAGTCCAGGAGTATGCCGGATGTCCGCAGAAGGATCACCGAGGGTTATCGGTTGATCGACGGAAGTTGGCCGGAAACTCGCCGGAAGAAGCGATTGACGCATCGGAGCAAAGCTGCAGAAGTTGTCTTAGAGTTAATCGTAGTTAGCATGATGATTAAGCATGAAAATGGGAGGTGACCCCATTAGCTTAATCTTGGGGCAATTGGGCCCCTGAAAAGATTCAAAGTGGGTCGAATGGAGTGAACCATTCGGACCCTGATTGCACCAGGAGGTGCAACCGCCCCAGCCAGGAGGTGCAACCGCCTGGGCTGTGGGGTTGAGAGGTGCAACCGCCCCAGCCAGGAGGTGCAACCGCCTGGGCTGTGGGGGTTGAGAGGTGCAACCGCCTGGGCTGCGAGGCTGGGAGGTGCAACCGCCCCAGCCAAGAGGTTGCACCGCCAGAGCTCAAGTTCCGAGCTCTGCCAGGCGATACAACCACTGAGCTCAGTCTTCGAGCTCTGGCAGAGAGGTGCATCAGCCTGAGCTCAGTCTCGAGCTCTGCCAGGTGATGCATTCACCAAGCTCAGTCTTCGAGCTTTGGCAGAGAGGTGGATCAGCCTGAGCTCAGCTTGGAGCTCTGCCAGGTGAGGCAACCACCGAGCTCTGTTTCGAGCTCTGCCAGGTGATGCAATCACCAAGCTCAGTCTTCGAGCTCTGCCAGGTGATGCAACCATCGAGCTCAGTCTTCGAGCTCTGGCAGAGAGAAGCAATCGGCAGAGCTCAGTCTTCGAGCTCTGCCAGGCGGTGCCACCTCTCCAGTCGAGAGGTGCAACCGCCTGATCCCAGAATTCTGGGATTTGATCGATTTGATCGTTTTGAGCTCGAATTTTGAATTGGGTTGGGGCCTATAAATACCCCACCCATTCAGCACTGAAAAGATACAGACCTATACCGAAATCGTGATCTTTTCTGTGAATCTAAAGAGCTCAAAAGTGTTGTAAAGCCTTTAAGTCTCCTCCTTCTGTTCTTCAAGTTTTCAATTGTAAAGTGAGGAGAGAAAGGTCTGTAAAGGTTGTCTCCTAAGCCTGCCAAAAGGAGAGAAATTGTAAGAGGGAAGTTTGGCCTTCGCCCATTGAAGGAAGGCACCTAGTTGACGTCGGCAACCTCATCGGTGGAGGAAGCCAAAAGTGGAGTAGGTCAAGGCTGACCGAACCACTCTAAATCTCTGGTTTGCGTTTACTTTCGAGCACTTTATCATTACTGCAAACCTCCCTCATCACTACTGCTCTCTGCGCTTTCACGAACAAGTTCTAAGTGCTGTTCTTCCAAATCTGCTTTCAGACGTAAACTCGTATTTTCATACATTACAGTTTACGTTTACGTTTGATTCTGCAGAACTGTTTTCCGTGCTTTTACGAACGAGCTTCCTTGCAGTTTACGCTTACATTTTAATCCTATTAATAACTGCAATCTGTCCTCTACGATTTTACGAACGAGTTTCAACATTTAGACGTAAAACTGCATTCAGACGTAAATCGGCTTTCTTCGCTCAATCATCAGATTTCAGTTTACGTTTACGTCTTGGTTTCAACTGCATACTGCCTTCTGCGAGTATACAAACGAGTTTCAAAGTTTAGACGTAAATCTGCGTCTAACTGCGTTTAGACGTAAATCTGCGTTTAGACGTAAAACTGCGTTTAGACGTAAAACTGCGTTTAGACGTAAAACTACGTTTAGACGTAAAACTGCGTTTAGACGTAAATCTGCGTTTAGACGTAAAACTACGTTTAGACGTAAATCTGCGTTTAGACGTAAATCTGCATTTAGACGTAAAACTACGTTTAGACGTAAAACTGCGTTTAGACGTAAATCTGCGTTTAGACGTAAAATCTGCATTTAGACGTAAATCTGAGTTTAGACGCAAAACTGCGCTTAGACGCAAAACTGCGCTTAGACGCAATCTGCGCTTAGACGCAAAACTGCGCTTAGACGCAATCTGCGCTTAGACGCAAACTGCACTTAGATACAAACTGAGAATTTGCTTTTGCATCATAATAGTTTTTGAACAAACGCAGCTTTTGGTTTTTAATCGCTGTAAGATTTCCGCTGCACTAATTCACCCCCCCCTCTTAGTGCTCTCGATCCTAACAATTGGTATCAGAGCAAGGTTAACTCTCTAAAGAATTAAAACCCAAGAGAGATGGCATACGCCGGAAACCAAGAGGGGCATTCAATTACACGTCCACCCATGTTCAGTGGAACGGACTACACTTACTGGAAGACCCGAATGAGGATCTTTCTTATTTCTATGGATTTTGAACTGTGGAACCTTGTTGAAAATGGATTTTCAAAATCTTCTCTTCCAATGATCGATTGGAACGATTTGGAGAAGAAAGCTTTCGCTCTTAATGCAAAGGCTATGAATGCCTTATTTTGCGCACTTGATAAAAACGAGTTTAATCGTGTTTCAACTTGCGAAACTGCTTTTGATATTTGGCACACACTTGAAGTGACCCACGAGGGCACGAGTGAAAGAGTCAAAAATCAATCTGTTGCTGCATTCTTTTGAACTTTTCCGAATGAAACCGAGTGAAACCATTGGCGACATGTTTACCCGTTTCACGGATGTCGTCAACGGTCTAAAAGGACTCGGAAAGAGCTTTTCGGATTTTGAGCTTGTTAATAAGATACTAAGATCCCTTCCTAAGAGTTGGGATCCTAAAGTCACCGCCATTCAAGAGGCAAAAGATCTGCGAAATTTCCCTCTTGAAGAACTAGTCGGGTCATTAATGACCTACGAAATGACTTGCAAAGCTCATGAAGAGCAAGAAGACATCCTTCCAAAGAACAGGAAGGATATGGCACTTAAAACTTCTGAATGCCACTTGAGAGAAAACTCAAGTGATGAGGACTGTGATGATGACTTGGCACTTTTGACAAGAAAGTTTAAAAAATTCTTCAAAAGAAACAAGTTTAAAAACGATGTGAAAAATAAACTTGAACCTAAGAAGGACCAAGTGATCTGCTATGAATGTAAAAAGCCGGGACATTACAAAAGTGATTGTCCCCAAGTCAAGAAAAGAACAACAAAGAAGAAGGCGCTCCAAGCAACATGGGATGATTCGAGCGCATCCGAGGAAGAAGAATCCAACACCGAGCAAGTTGCTCATTACGCCTTTATGGCCATCGAAGAGGAGGTAACGGATTTATTAGATGCTGATTTATCTTTCGATGAATTATTAAATGCCTTCCATGATTTATTTGATGAATGCAAAGTTATAAATAGAAAATACAAGTTGCTAAAAAGGGTACATGATAATCTTACTTGTGAGTTTGATAAGTTAAAAGTCGAACATCATGATAGTTTAAACTCATGTATCAAATGTCATGATTTAGAAACTATACAAAAAGAAAACTTGCTGCTTAAGGACACCTTGAAGAAATTCGAGGTTGGTAGCAAGTCATTAAACATGATCCTTACAAACAAGGGTCATGCTCCCAAAAGAAGTGGGATTGGATTTGTGAGGAGTCCTCACCGAAATCCAACTACCTTTGTAAAAGGCCCCATCTTACATGTTCAAAACCAAACCAAGTGCAACTTTTGTTGCAAATCTGGACACAAGACACATTGTTGTCCATTTAAGAAAATAAGTCCAAACAAATTAATTTGGGTTCCTAAAGGAACCATGATAAACTCTATGCAACATGATAGAAAATGTAGATCTATTTATGAGGCACCCAAAAGCAAATGGGTTCCTAAAGATCATTCGTTCCTATAAAAACATTAAAAGTCTAGGCCGGAGCAAGAAATAATGTTCTGCTCCTTGACTCTCAATCGTCATAAACCAAGAATCAAAATGGGACTCGCAACGCTTAAGTAACAAGTGGAAGCTATGAAATCACAAATACGATACAATTAGAAATATATCATATCCAAATTCACATACCTCCCTGATCTTCAAAACCTGTTCATCTACGAATTAAATTCTTGTAGAAACTAAATATGTCATGATCTTAAAAGGGACACCAAACAAACATACGTACGCACGTTAAAAGATCTATCTTACAAAGAGCTTCTTCCTTAAATAAAAACTCATACGAAATCATGTAACAAACATCAAATTGCTCTGAAACTCTCCTCAAGGCAAAGGCTCCCTAATCAAATCATCTTAAGAACTCACCTGCTGCAGGCGGTGGCACCTCTCCAGCTGGCGGTTGCACCTCCAGCCATCACGGGTTGCCAGAGGTTGCACCGCTCCAGCCAGAGGTGCAACCGCCAGCAGCTCTGATCTTTAAAATCACGCTAGGGCCGGCTTAGGAACCGACCCCAACTCACCCCCATTTCCTCCTCTACTCTTCCAAGTCTCCTCCATTCCCATTTCACTCCTCTAAGCCTTCCAAATACCTCTTATTTCGGAGCAAAACATCAAGAATCCTTCCTTCTCTTAAAGATTTCACAAAGGTACTCTCTAAGAAGCTCTTAAATTCTGTTTTGTTCTTCATTTACTTTAGCTCATCATCATCCCTCTAAACAGCAGTAGTAATGGGATCTAGAAGATCCTCAAGGGACAAGGGAAAGAGGAGAGTAGTAGAAGAGTTTGATCTCACTCTTTTTGATTCCAAAAACCATGCTGAAAAATTTCTCTCCTTCGAACTAAGAAGCATCAATAAGGGAAAATACGTAGATCTGAATGAACTAAGAGATGTAGAGACTATCCATTGGTTTGCAAACCTAAATCTACTTCCCATTTTGCAGATCAACGAACCCATTTATCCTAGACTAGTTAGATTGTTTTATAACAACATGCAAAAAGATGATGAAGAAAGGATATCAACCTATCTCTTAGGACAACAATGGATTAATTGGATTCAATCTTGCCTAGAAACTCCAAAGTTTTCGATACTCTTTAATGGCTCACCTATTGGTTTTTTTGGGAGCACGAATGGCATCCGACAAGGTGATCCACTCTCTCCGTATCTCTTTACTATTGCGATGGAAGGACTTAGCTGTATGTTGGAACACGCAGTCTTAAATGGCAGCATTAAGGTACCCAGTGCTGGTTCTGTTCATATATCACATATAACATTTGCAGATGACTTACTTATCTTTCTCCAAAATGAACCAACTTCAGTAAAGAACCTGGCTACTATTATGAATGACTTTGGTATGGTTTCTGGACTTCAGTTAAATCATGCGAAAAGTAAAGTATATATGAGCCCTTACGTTGAGGATAAGGTCTTTATTTCACAAACTTTGGGGGTTAGTGAAGGAAGCTTGCCAGTTCCTTATTTGGGTCTCCCGCTCATATCCACAGGCATTCACAAAACCCACTGTCAACCTATCTTGCAAAAAATAAAGAATAGAATTTCTTCTTGGAAAAATAGGTTTCTATCAAAAGCAGGACGACTCGAACTCATCCGTTCGGTATTGCACTCCTACTCTATATATTGGTGTAATGCATTTCTTCTGCCTGCTGGACTTCTCCAAGATATTGAACGGTTATTAATGAACTTCTTCTGGAATGGCACAAATGAAAAGGCAATGCATATGGTAAATTGGGATAGCATTTGCAAACCAAAAGATGAAGGGGGGCTAAATTTGAGAAATACTAGAGATTGGAATCAAGCATGTTTGGTACAGCAATTGTGGGATCTTTTGCAAAACAAATGTTCCTTATGGTCACATTGGGTTTCTGCTAAGTATCTCTCAAAGGAATCAATATGGGAAATTTCAATAAGAACATACCACTCTGCAGCTTGGAAAGGAATTTTAAAGGCAAGGAATTGGCTAATCAAACACATTTCGTATGCAATCTCTTCTGGAACTAGTACTAATATGTGGTACGATCCTTGGGTGAATGGGAAGAGTATATTTCAATTATATGGCGACAGAATACGAAAAGATCTTGGGGCTCCCAAAGATTGGAAGGTTTCCGAGTTCATCGCTAACGGTACTTGGTGTCTCCCTAATCCTATTTCTCCTGAAATGTTATCACTTTGGCCGACTATCATAGCTATTCGAATCAGGAACAACTCTTCAGATATACTTATTTGGCCTCATGACAATGGTAAATTTAGTGCCACATCCGCATGGAATCAAATTAGGCAAAGAAATAACAAGTGGGTCCCAAGCAGTTGGACATGGGATCGACCGGGATCACAAAGACACTCCTTATGTACATGGCAGGCCCTTCTCAATAAACTACCTACAATAGACAATATGAAAAGAAGAGGTATCTATCATGTTAACCGATGCTCCCTTTGTTTCCAACAAGAAGAAACTGTTGACCACCTCTATTTTGCTTGTGATTATACAAAATGGATATGGAAGGAGATTCTCCAGCGATTTGAACTCAATAGACTGCCGCAACCAAACTTGCACCAAGAACTAGGCGACCTTATGCAATATTTCTCAAGAAAAGGGCCTCTTACACAACTGGCAAAGGTTATTTTCAGATGTGCTATTTGGTGGATGTGGAAGGAGAGATGTAATAGAATCTTTGAATGTCAACACACAAACAATGCTCAGCTCTTGAAAGAGATTATTAGAGACTCAAGATCCTGTATGGAGCATGAACTCAAAACCGAGCACTTCACCCGAAGAGAAAAAGATATTTTTATCAAATTTAATTTTGCTATTAGCTAAAGATCTTGGGAATGATGCCAAATAATGTACCCACAGATAGTTATAGTCTACAGCATGTGTAGTCATAACTATCGCATTAGCACTCTATGAGTTACTTGGCTTTGTCTATGACTTGTATAGATAAAGCTATTTGTAGAAACTTTACACATAATGAATTTTACTTTACTTACCAAAAAAAAAAAACACATTTCAATCACTGATAGATTCATTTGTGATATGATAGGTATTCCCATGAAAAGCATAGGACTTTACTTCAAAGGATCATGGGATGAAAAAACTATTGAAACATCCTACGTTGAAGCCTTAGGAACAATCCTTGCCAATCCTAACGTAGAATCTATTCCTAAAAGTTGTGAACATCTAATGCCCTTTAACACTAAGATACTTCATCATATCATGACTAGTATAATTCTTCCTAAGCAATACCATCATGATGAAGTGAGTCAATTGGAATTAGGAATTATGTACCTAATTATGAAAGAACGTGACATTTGTCTTGGCTATCTGATCCAACAAAACATGTTGGAATTATCTACGAAAGATATGATGCTCCCATATGGTGGAATTATTACTAGAATAATGAAAGCTTACGACATTCAAATACCACTAGAAGAAGAAGTAATGAAATCAGATAGATACAGCATAATAAACAAAAATCTACTTCACCGACTAAGATGTCACTATAGAAACGGTAACTGGGTTAGAATGCCTAGAAGAACTAATCCCCCTGAACCTGAACCTGAACCAGAGCCGGAAACCCCAGTCTTTAGGAGTACCCACTCTCCTCCAATCTGTCCCTTTGAGGAAACACATCCGGTTGAGCAAACTCACACATCATCCATCGAAGATATTGGGATTCGGATGGACCGATTTGAGCAACGACAAGAACGGCTTGAACTTCGACAAGATCAAATCCTAACCGAGCTACAACAAATCCATCGACAATTTGACTCTTTACTTAGGCACTTTAATCTTCCACCTCATGAATAAGCTTGTATAAACATCTGATGTTTTTGATATGACATGTTGTAAACTCCTTATGTTATTCATGAAGGACTTTGTCCTTATGGTTACCTGATATGATGTACATATGTTACCCTGATATGGTTATCTTTGTCTGTGTAAGCATATTTGCAAACATCTCTTGTTGTTTATCTCGGTTTTTGCACTGAAACTAAAAAGGTTTAAAAGCCTATGCCTTGAAAATATGAAGCAACATACCAATGTAAGTTGATAAGTCAGCAGTATGACATTGATATGGTTGCTATTGCTAATATGATTGCTATCATGCCATGTATCAAACAAAATGTGCATCATACGAGCTGATATCTTACCATGTGATGCAATGCTACACTTGCTGAAATAAAAATCCTGCTATGCAATATGATATAATGCTGCACTTGAAATAATTGTGTTACTACATCAAAATTATTTTTCGAATGTTATTACTATTACATGCCTTGACAACGCTTGATCAAATAACATGTTGCAAATTATGTGACAAATATTTTTAACCAAATGCATGTAAGAAGTTCATTTTTCGGGTTGTATGCTAAAAATGGGATGTTCCCGTACACTCTTATGAAAACTCTTTGGAAAATGACTTTCCTCCGTCAAGCAAAAAACAATAAAGAGATATATGTGTCATGACTTCCTTTATATGCTTGATAATGCTATCATGCTTTTTGTTGATGACAAAGGGGGAGAAAAATATGAATTGATAAACACTATGTCATAGCTGAACTGCCATAATCATATCTATGTCATAATTGCAAATAGTTGAGTGATGCTATAAACAATGTTATGCCATCCTTGCATCACCAAGAGATATGTGAACATGTACTATAGTTTGCATCATATCTTGAGTTGATATTGTGAAGAAAATGCAAACTTACTAGAAAATCTCAAATGTGAGCATCATGTAAAAAGTCCTTCGTAGCTTTATATGATTACATGATGAATGGTTACAAACACAATCATACAAACTTGATGATGTATGTCATGCCTTGACATAATTCTTGAAGAGATACATCATGATAGGCATCATGATGGGAGCATTGATAAGTTTAACTGATCTAACTTATCAATACGTCACTTGAATTCTTAGGTCTTGGATTCAAGGTTGACTTATCTCAACTATGGCATATAGATAGGGGGAGTTAAGGACAACTCCTTTATCAATTGATTGTCATCATCAAAAAGGGGGAGATTGTTGAATCTCGGATTTTGATGATGAAGTCAATTGTCATTTGTTATCTAATCTATGTGTTGAGATAAGTGTGCAGGATTAACTACGATGAGAGTAAGACAAGCAGCAGGAGTTGCGCCGGAGTCAAGATCATGATCACGTTGGGAGTTCGAGAGTTCGACGAAAGTTCGGACGGTCGTCGGAGGTTCAGAGAGAACAGATCCGAGAAGTCCAGAAGCTTGCCAAGCGAAGCTCGTCGGAACTCGCCAAGTGGATCGTCGCAAAGTCCAGGAGTATGCCGGATGTCCGCAGAAGGATCACCGAGGGTTATCGGTTGATCGACGGAAGTTGGCCGGAAACTCGCCGGAAGAAGCGATTGACGCATCGGAGCAAAGCTGCAGAAGTTGTCTTAGAGTTAATCGTAGTTAGCATGATGATTAAGCATGAAAATGGGAGGTGACCCCATTAGCTTAATCTTGGGGCAATTGGGCCCCTGAAAAGATTCAAAGTGGGTCGAATGGAGTGAACCATTCGGACCCTGATTGCACCAGGAGGTGCAACCGCCCCAGCCAGGAGGTGCAACCGCCTGGGCTGTGGGGTTGAGAGGTGCAACCGCCCCAGCCAGGAGGTGCAACCGCCTGGGCTGTGGGGGTTGAGAGGTGCAACCGCCTGGGCTGCGAGGCTGGGAGGTGCAACCGCCCCAGCCAAGAGGTTGCACCGCCAGAGCTCAAGTTCCGAGCTCTGCCAGGCGATACAACCACCGAGCTCAGTCTTCGAGCTCTGGCAGAGAGGTGCATCAGCCTGAGCTCAGTCTCGAGCTCTGCCAGGTGATGCATTCACCAAGCTCAGTCTTCGAGCTTTGGCAGAGAGGTGGATCAGCCTGAGCTCAGCTTGGAGCTCTGCCAGGTGAGGCAACCACCGAGCTCTGTTTCGAGCTCTGCCAGGTGATGCAATCACCAAGCTCAGTCTTCGAGCTCTGCCAGGTGATGCAACCATCGAGCTCAGTCTTCGAGCTCTGGCAGAGAGAAGCAATCGGCAGAGCTCAGTCTTCGAGCTCTGCCAGGCGGTGCCACCTCTCCAGTCGAGAGGTGCAACCGCCTGATCCCAGAATTCTGGGATTTGATCGATTTGATCGTTTTGAGCTCGAATTTTGAATTGGGTTGGGGCCTATAAATACCCCACCCATTCAGCACTGAAAAGATACAGACCTATACCGAAATCGTGATCTTTTCTGTGAATCTAAAGAGCTCAAAAGTGTTGTAAAGCCTTTAAGTCTCCTCCTTCTGTTCTTCAAGTTTTCAATTGTAAAGTGAGGAGAGAAAGGTCTGTAAAGGTTGTCTCCTAAGCCTGCCAAAAGGAGAGAAATTGTAAGAGGGAAGTTTGGCCTTCGCCCATTGAAGGAAGGCACCTAGTTGACGTCGGCAACCTCATCGGTGGAGGAAGCCAAAAGTGGAGTAGGTCAAGGCTGACCGAACCACTCTAAATCTCTGGTTTGCGTTTACTTTCGAGCACTTTATCATTACTGCAAACCTCCCTCATCACTACTGCTCTCTGCGCTTTCACGAACAAGTTCTAAGTGCTGTTCTTCCAAATCTGCTTTCAGACGTAAACTCGTATTTTCATACATTACAGTTTACGTTTACGTTTGATTCTGCAGAACTGTTTTCCGTGCTTTTACGAACGAGCTTCCTTGCAGTTTACGCTTACATTTTAATCCTATTAATAACTGCAATCTGTCCTCTACGATTTTACGAACGAGTTTCAACATTTAGACGTAAAACTGCATTCAGACGTAAATCGGCTTTCTTCGCTCAATCATCAGATTTCAGTTTACGTTTACGTCTTGGTTTCAACTGCATACTGCCTTCTGCGAGTATACAAACGAGTTTCAAAGTTTAGACGTAAATCTGCGTCTAACTGCGTTTAGACGTAAATCTGCGTTTAGACGTAAAACTGCGTTTAGACGTAAAACTGCGTTTAGACGTAAAACTACGTTTAGACGTAAAACTGCGTTTAGACGTAAATCTGCGTTTAGACGTAAAACTACGTTTAGACGTAAATCTGCGTTTAGACGTAAATCTGCATTTAGACGTAAAACTACGTTTAGACGTAAAACTGCGTTTAGACGTAAATCTGCGTTTAGACGTAAATCTGCATTTAGACGTAAATCTGAGTTTAGACGCAAAACTGCGCTTAGACGCAAAACTGCGCTTAGACGCAATCTGCGCTTAGACGCAAAACTGCGCTTAGACGCAATCTGCGCTTAGACGCAAACTGCACTTAGATACAAACTGAGAATTTGCTTTTGCATCATAATAGTTTTTGAACAAACGCAGCTTTTGGTTTTTAATCGCTGTAAGATTTCCGCTGCACTAATTCACCCCCCCCCTCTTAGTGCTCTCGATCCTAACAATTGGTATCAGAGCAAGGTTAACTCTCTAAAGAATTAAAACCCAAGAGAGATGGCATACGCCGGAAACCAAGAGGGGCATTCAATTACACGTCCACCCATGTTCAGTGGAACGGACTACACTTACTGGAAGACCCGAATGAGGATCTTTCTTATTTCTATGGATTTTGAACTGTGGAACCTTGTTGAAAATGGATTTTCAAAATCTTCTCTTCCAATGATCGATTGGAACGATTTGGAGAAGAAAGCTTTCGCTCTTAATGCAAAGGCTATGAATGCCTTATTTTGCGCACTTGATAAAAACGAGTTTAATCGTGTTTCAACTTGCGAAACTGCTTTTGATATTTGGCACACACTTGAAGTGACCCACGAGGGCACGAGTGAAAGAGTCAAAAATCAATCTGTTGCTGCATTCTTTTGAACTTTTCCGAATGAAACCGAGTGAAACCATTGGCGACATGTTTACCCGTTTCACGGATGTCGTCAACGGTCTAAAAGGACTCGGAAAGAGCTTTTCGGATTTTGAGCTTGTTAATAAGATACTAAGATCCCTTCCTAAGAGTTGGGATCCTAAAGTCACCGCCATTCAAGAGGCAAAAGATCTGCGAAATTTCCCTCTTGAAGAACTAGTCGGGTCATTAATGACCTACGAAATGACTTGCAAAGCTCATGAAGAGCAAGAAGACATCCTTCCAAAGAACAGGAAGGATATGGCACTTAAAACTTCTGAATGCCACTTGAGAGAAAACTCAAGTGATGAGGACTGTGATGATGACTTGGCACTTTTGACAAGAAAGTTTAAAAAATTCTTCAAAAGAAACAAGTTTAAAAACGATGTGAAAAATAAACTTGAACCTAAGAAGGACCAAGTGATCTGCTATGAATGTAAAAAGCCGGGACATTACAAAAGTGATTGTCCCCAAGTCAAGAAAAGAACAACAAAGAAGAAGGCGCTCCAAGCAACATGGGATGATTCGAGCGCATCCGAGGAAGAAGAATCCAACACCGAGCAAGTTGCTCATTACGCCTTTATGGCCATCGAAGAGGAGGTAACGGATTTATTAGATGCTGATTTATCTTTCGATGAATTATTAAATGCCTTCCATGATT
This sequence comes from Musa acuminata AAA Group, assembly GCF_036884655.1. Lineage (NCBI taxonomy): Eukaryota > Viridiplantae > Streptophyta > Magnoliopsida > Zingiberales > Musaceae > Musa > Musa acuminata. The sequence continues at coordinate 20,819,204 of NC_088352.1, read as the reverse complement.
TATTTGATGAATGCAAAGTTATAAATAGAAAATACAAGTTGCTAAAAAGGGTACATGATAATCTTACTTGTGAGTTTGATAAGTTAAAAGTCGAACATCATGATAGTTTAAACTCATGTATCAAATGTCATGATTTAGAAACTATACAAAAAGAAAACTTGCTGCTTAAGGACACCTTGAAGAAATTCGAGGTTGGTAGCAAGTCATTAAACATGATCCTTACAAACAAGGGTCATGCTCCCAAAAGAAGTGGGATTGGATTTGTGAGGAGTCCTCACCGAAATCCAACTACCTTTGTAAAAGGCCCCATCTTACATGTTCAAAACCAAACCAAGTGCAACTTTTGTTGCAAATCTGGACACAAGACACATTGTTGTCCATTTAAGAAAATAAGTCCAAACAAATTAATTTGGGTTCCTAAAGGAACCATGATAAACTCTATGCAACATGATAGAAAATGTAGATCTATTTATGAGGCACCCAAAAGCAAATGGGTTCCTAAAGATCATTCGTTCCTATAAAAACATTAAAAGTCTAGGCCGGAGCAAGAAATAATGTTCTGCTCCTTGACTCTCAATCGTCATAAACCAAGAATCAAAATGGGACTCGCAACGCTTAAGTAACAAGTGGAAGCTATGAAATCACAAATACGATACAATTAGAAATATATCATATCCAAATTCACATACCTCCCTGATCTTCAAAACCTGTTCATCTACGAATTAAATTCTTGTAGAAACTAAATATGTCATGATCTTAAAAGGGACACCAAACAAACATACGTACGCACGTTAAAAGATCTATCTTACAAAGAGCTTCTTCCTTAAATAAAAACTCATACGAAATCATGTAACAAACATCAAATTGCTCTGAAACTCTCCTCAAGGCAAAGGCTCCCTAATCAAATCATCTTAAGAACTCACCTGCTGCAGGCGGTGGCACCTCTCCAGCTGGCGGTTGCACCTCCAGCCATCACGGGTTGCCAGAGGTTGCACCGCTCCAGCCAGAGGTGCAACCGCCAGCAGCTCTGATCTTTAAAATCACGCTAGGGCCGGCTTAGGAACCGACCCCAACTCACCCCCATTTCCTCCTCTACTCTTCCAAGTCTCCTCCATTCCCATTTCACTCCTCTAAGCCTTCCAAATACCTCTTATTTCGGAGCAAAACATCAAGAATCCTTCCTTCTCTTAAAGATTTCACAAAGGTACTCTCTAAGAAGCTCTTAAATTCTGTTTTGTTCTTCATTTACTTTAGCTCATCATCATCCCTCTAAACAGCAGTAGTAATGGGATCTAGAAGATCCTCAAGGGACAAGGGAAAGAGGAGAGTAGTAGAAGAGTTTGATCTCACTCTTTTTGATTCCAAAAACCATGCTGAAAAATTTCTCTCCTTCGAACTAAGAAGCATCAATAAGGGAAAATACGTAGATCTGAATGAACTAAGAGATGTAGAGACTATCCATTGGTTTGCAAACCTAAATCTACTTCCCATTTTGCAGATCAACGAACCCATTTATCCTAGACTAGTTAGATTGTTTTATAACAACATGCAAAAAGATGATGAAGAAAGGATATCAACCTATCTCTTAGGACAACACATTTCAATCACTGATAGATTCATTTGTGATATGATAGGTATTCCCATGAAAAGCATAGGACTTTACTTCAAAGGATCATGGGATGAAAAAACTATTGAAACATCCTACGTTGAAGCCTTAGGAACAATCCTTGCCAATCCTAACGTAGAATCTATTCCTAAAAGTTGTGAACATCTAATGCCCTTTAACACTAAGATACTTCATCATATCATGACTAGTATAATTCTTCCTAAGCAATACCATCATGATGAAGTGAGTCAATTGGAATTAGGAATTATGTACCTAATTATGAAAGAACGTGACATTTGTCTTGGCTATCTGATCCAACAAAACATGTTGGAATTATCTACGAAAGATATGATGCTCCCATATGGTGGAATTATTACTAGAATAATGAAAGCTTACGACATTCAAATACCACTAGAAGAAGAAGTAATGAAATCAGATAGATACAGCATAATAAACAAAAATCTACTTCACCGACTAAGATGTCACTATAGAAACGGTAACTGGGTTAGAATGCCTAGAAGAACTAATCCCCCTGAACCTGAACCTGAACCAGAGCCGGAAACCCCAGTCTTTAGGAGTACCCACTCTCCTCCAATCTGTCCCTTTGAGGAAACACATCCGGTTGAGCAAACTCACACATCATCCATCGAAGATATTGGGATTCGGATGGACCGATTTGAGCAACGACAAGAACGGCTTGAACTTCGACAAGATCAAATCCTAACCGAGCTACAACAAATCCATCGACAATTTGACTCTTTACTTAGGCACTTTAATCTTCCACCTCATGAATAAGCTTGTATAAACATCTGATGTTTTTGATATGACATGTTGTAAACTCCTTATGTTATTCATGAAGGACTTTGTCCTTATGGTTACCTGATATGATGTACATATGTTACCCTGATATGGTTATCTTTGTCTGTGTAAGCATATTTGCAAACATCTCTTGTTGTTTATCTCGGTTTTTGCACTGAAACTAAAAAGGTTTAAAAGCCTATGCCTTGAAAATATGAAGCAACATACCAATGTAAGTTGATAAGTCAGCAGTATGACATTGATATGGTTGCTATTGCTAATATGATTGCTATCATGCCATGTATCAAACAAAATGTGCATCATACGAGCTGATATCTTACCATGTGATGCAATGCTACACTTGCTGAAATAAAAATCCTGCTATGCAATATGATATAATGCTGCACTTGAAATAATTGTGTTACTACATCAAAATTATTTTTCGAATGTTATTACTATTACATGCCTTGACAACGCTTGATCAAATAACATGTTGCAAATTATGTGACAAATATTTTTAACCAAATGCATGTAAGAAGTTCATTTTTCGGGTTGTATGCTAAAAATGGGATGTTCCCGTACACTCTTATGAAAACTCTTTGGAAAATGACTTTCCTCCGTCAAGCAAAAAACAATAAAGAGATATATGTGTCATGACTTCCTTTATATGCTTGATAATGCTATCATGCTTTTTGTTGATGACAAAGGGGGAGAAAAATATGAATTGATAAACACTATGTCATAGCTGAACTGCCATAATCATATCTATGTCATAATTGCAAATAGTTGAGTGATGCTATAAACAATGTTATGCCATCCTTGCATCACCAAGAGATATGTGAACATGTACTATAGTTTGCATCATATCTTGAGTTGATATTGTGAAGAAAATGCAAACTTACTAGAAAATCTCAAATGTGAGCATCATGTAAAAAGTCCTTCGTAGCTTTATATGATTACATGATGAATGGTTACAAACACAATCATACAAACTTGATGATGTATGTCATGCCTTGACATAATTCTTGAAGAGATACATCATGATAGGCATCATGATGGGAGCATTGATAAGTTTAACTGATCTAACTTATCAATACGTCACTTGAATTCTTAGGTCTTGGATTCAAGGTTGACTTATCTCAACTATGGCATATAGATAGGGGGAGTTAAGGACAACTCCTTTATCAATTGATTGTCATCATCAAAAAGGGGGAGATTGTTGAATCTCGGATTTTGATGATGAAGTCAATTGTCATTTGTTATCTAATCTATGTGTTGAGATAAGTGTGCAGGATTAACTACGATGAGAGTAAGACAAGCAGCAGGAGTTGCGCCGGAGTCAAGATCATGATCACGTTGGGAGTTCGAGAGTTCGACGAAAGTTCGGACGGTCGTCGGAGGTTCAGAGAGAACAGATCCGAGAAGTCCAGAAGCTTGCCAAGCGAAGCTCGTCGGAACTCGCCAAGTGGATCGTCGCAAAGTCCAGGAGTATGCCGGATGTCCGCAGAAGGATCACCGAGGGTTATCGGTTGATCGACGGAAGTTGGCCGGAAACTCGCCGGAAGAAGCGATTGACGCATCGGAGCAAAGCTGCAGAAGTTGTCTTAGAGTTAATCGTAGTTAGCATGATGATTAAGCATGAAAATGGGAGGTGACCCCATTAGCTTAATCTTGGGGCAATTGGGCCCCTGAAAAGATTCAAAGTGGGTCGAATGGAGTGAACCATTCGGACCCTGATTGCACCAGGAGGTGCAACCGCCCCAGCCAGGAGGTGCAACCGCCTGGGCTGTGGGGTTGAGAGGTGCAACCGCCCCAGCCAGGAGGTGCAACCGCCTGGGCTGTGGGGGTTGAGAGGTGCAACCGCCTGGGCTGCGAGGCTGGGAGGTGCAACCGCCCCAGCCAAGAGGTTGCACCGCCAGAGCTCAAGTTCCGAGCTCTGCCAGGCGATACAACCACCGAGCTCAGTCTTCGAGCTCTGGCAGAGAGGTGCATCAGCCTGAGCTCAGTCTCGAGCTCTGCCAGGTGATGCATTCACCAAGCTCAGTCTTCGAGCTTTGGCAGAGAGGTGGATCAGCCTGAGCTCAGCTTGGAGCTCTGCCAGGTGAGGCAACCACCGAGCTCTGTTTCGAGCTCTGCCAGGTGATGCAATCACCAAGCTCAGTCTTCGAGCTCTGCCAGGTGATGCAACCATCGAGCTCAGTCTTCGAGCTCTGGCAGAGAGAAGCAATCGGCAGAGCTCAGTCTTCGAGCTCTGCCAGGCGGTGCCACCTCTCCAGTCGAGAGGTGCAACCGCCTGATCCCAGAATTCTGGGATTTGATCGATTTGATCGTTTTGAGCTCGAATTTTGAATTGGGTTGGGGCCTATAAATACCCCACCCATTCAGCACTGAAAAGATACAGACCTATACCGAAATCGTGATCTTTTCTGTGAATCTAAAGAGCTCAAAAGTGTTGTAAAGCCTTTAAGTCTCCTCCTTCTGTTCTTCAAGTTTTCAATTGTAAAGTGAGGAGAGAAAGGTCTGTAAAGGTTGTCTCCTAAGCCTGCCAAAAGGAGAGAAATTGTAAGAGGGAAGTTTGGCCTTCGCCCATTGAAGGAAGGCACCTAGTTGACGTCGGCAACCTCATCGGTGGAGGAAGCCAAAAGTGGAGTAGGTCAAGGCTGACCGAACCACTCTAAATCTCTGGTTTGCGTTTACTTTCGAGCACTTTATCATTACTGCAAACCTCCCTCATCACTACTGCTCTCTGCGCTTTCACGAACAAGTTCTAAGTGCTGTTCTTCCAAATCTGCTTTCAGACGTAAACTCGTATTTTCATACATTACAGTTTACGTTTACGTTTGATTCTGCAGAACTGTTTTCCGTGCTTTTACGAACGAGCTTCCTTGCAGTTTACGCTTACATTTTAATCCTATTAATAACTGCAATCTGTCCTCTACGATTTTACGAACGAGTTTCAACATTTAGACGTAAAACTGCATTCAGACGTAAATCGGCTTTCTTCGCTCAATCATCAGATTTCAGTTTACGTTTACGTCTTGGTTTCAACTGCATACTGCCTTCTGCGAGTATACAAACGAGTTTCAAAGTTTAGACGTAAATCTGCGTCTAACTGCGTTTAGACGTAAATCTGCGTTTAGACGTAAAACTGCGTTTAGACGTAAAACTACGTTTAGACGTAAAACTGCGTTTAGACGTAAATCTGCGTTTAGACGTAAAACTACGTTTAGACGTAAATCTGCGTTTAGACGTAAATCTGCATTTAGACGTAAAACTACGTTTAGACGTAAAACTGCGTTTAGACGTAAATCTGCGTTTAGACGTAAATCTGCATTTAGACGTAAATCTGAGTTTAGACGCAAAACTGCGCTTAGACGCAAAACTGCGCTTAGACGCAATCTGCGCTTAGACGCAAAACTGCGCTTAGACGCAATCTGCGCTTAGACGCAAACTGCACTTAGATACAAACTGAGAATTTGCTTTTGCATCATAATAGTTTTTGAACAAACGCAGCTTTTGGTTTTTAATCGCTGTAAGATTTCCGCTGCACTAATTCACCCCCCCCCTCTTAGTGCTCTCGATCCTAACAATTGGTATCAGAGCAAGGTTAACTCTCTAAAGAATTAAAACCCAAGAGAGATGGCATACGCCGGAAACCAAGAGGGGCATTCAATTACACGTCCACCCATGTTCAGTGGAACGGACTACACTTACTGGAAGACCCGAATGAGGATCTTTCTTATTTCTATGGATTTTGAACTGTGGAACCTTGTTGAAAATGGATTTTCAAAATCTTCTCTTCCAATGATCGATTGGAACGATTTGGAGAAGAAAGCTTTCGCTCTTAATGCAAAGGCTATGAATGCCTTATTTTGCGCACTTGATAAAAACGAGTTTAATCGTGTTTCAACTTGCGAAACTGCTTTTGATATTTGGCACACACTTGAAGTGACCCACGAGGGCACGAGTGAAAGAGTCAAAAATCAATCTGTTGCTGCATTCTTTTGAACTTTTCCGAATGAAACCGAGTGAAACCATTGGCGACATGTTTACCCGTTTCACGGATGTCGTCAACGGTCTAAAAGGACTCGGAAAGAGCTTTTCGGATTTTGAGCTTGTTAATAAGATACTAAGATCCCTTCCTAAGAGTTGGGATCCTAAAGTCACCGCCATTCAAGAGGCAAAAGATCTGCGAAATTTCCCTCTTGAAGAACTAGTCGGGTCATTAATGACCTACGAAATGACTTGCAAAGCTCATGAAGAGCAAGAAGACATCCTTCCAAAGAACAGGAAGGATATGGCACTTAAAACTTCTGAATGCCACTTGAGAGAAAACTCAAGTGATGAGGACTGTGATGATGACTTGGCACTTTTGACAAGAAAGTTTAAAAAATTCTTCAAAAGAAACAAGTTTAAAAACGATGTGAAAAATAAACTTGAACCTAAGAAGGACCAAGTGATCTGCTATGAATGTAAAAAGCCGGGACATTACAAAAGTGATTGTCCCCAAGTCAAGAAAAGAACAACAAAGAAGAAGGCGCTCCAAGCAACATGGGATGATTCGAGCGCATCCGAGGAAGAAGAATCCAACACCGAGCAAGTTGCTCATTACGCCTTTATGGCCATCGAAGAGGAGGTAACGGATTTATTAGATGCTGATTTATCTTTCGATGAATTATTAAATGCCTTCCATGATTTATTTGATGAATGCAAAGTTATAAATAGAAAATACAAGTTGCTAAAAAGGGTACATGATAATCTTACTTGTGAGTTTGATAAGTTAAAAGTCGAACATCATGATAGTTTAAACTCATGTATCAAATGTCATGATTTAGAAACTATACAAAAAGAAAACTTGCTGCTTAAGGACACCTTGAAGAAATTCGAGGTTGGTAGCAAGTCATTAAACATGATCCTTACAAACAAGGGTCATGCTCCCAAAAGAAGTGGGATTGGATTTGTGAGGAGTCCTCACCGAAATCCAACTACCTTTGTAAAAGGCCCCATCTTACATGTTCAAAACCAAACCAAGTGCAACTTTTGTTGCAAATCTGGACACAAGACACATTGTTGTCCATTTAAGAAAATAAGTCCAAACAAATTAATTTGGGTTCCTAAAGGAACCATGATAAACTCTATGCAACATGATAGAAAATGTAGATCTATTTATGAGGCACCCAAAAGCAAATGGGTTCCTAAAGATCATTCGTTCCTATAAAAACATTAAAAGTCTAGGCCGGAGCAAGAAATAATGTTCTGCTCCTTGACTCTCAATCGTCATAAACCAAGAATCAAAATGGGACTCGCAACGCTTAAGTAACAAGTGGAAGCTATGAAATCACAAATACGATACAATTAGAAATATATCATATCCAAATTCACATACCTCCCTGATCTTCAAAACCTGTTCATCTACGAATTAAATTCTTGTAGAAACTAAATATGTCATGATCTTAAAAGGGACACCAAACAAACATACGTACGCACGTTAAAAGATCTATCTTACAAAGAGCTTCTTCCTTAAATAAAAACTCATACGAAATCATGTAACAAACATCAAATTGCTCTGAAACTCTCCTCAAGGCAAAGGCTCCCTAATCAAATCATCTTAAGAACTCACCTGCTGCAGGCGGTGGCACCTCTCCAGCTGGCGGTTGCACCTCCAGCCATCACGGGTTGCCAGAGGTTGCACCGCTCCAGCCAGAGGTGCAACCGCCAGCAGCTCTGATCTTTAAAATCACGCTAGGGCCGGCTTAGGAACCGACCCCAACTCACCCCCATTTCCTCCTCTACTCTTCCAAGTCTCCTCCATTCCCATTTCACTCCTCTAAGCCTTCCAAATACCTCTTATTTCGGAGCAAAACATCAAGAATCCTTCCTTCTCTTAAAGATTTCACAAAGGTACTCTCTAAGAAGCTCTTAAATTCTGTTTTGTTCTTCATTTACTTTAGCTCATCATCATCCCTCTAAACAGCAGTAGTAATGGGATCTAGTAATGGGATCTAGAAGATCCTCAAGGGACAAGGGAAAGAGGAGAGTAGTAGAAGAGTTTGATCTCACTCTTTTTGATTCCAAAAACCATGCTGAAAAATTTCTCTCCTTCGAACTAAGAAGCATCAATAAGGGAAAATACGTAGATCTGAATGAACTAAGAGATGTAGAGACTATCCATTGGTTTGCAAACCTAAATCTACTTCCCATTTTGCAGATCAACGAACCCATTTATCCTAGACTAGTTAGATTGTTTTATAACAACATGCAAAAAGATGATGAAGAAAGGATATCAACCTATCTCTTAGGACAACACATTTCAATCACTGATAGATTCATTTGTGATATGATAGGTATTCCCATGAAAAGCATAGGACTTTACTTCAAAGGATCATGGGATGAAAAAACTATTGAAACATCCTACGTTGAAGCCTTAGGAACAATCCTTGCCAATCCTAACGTAGAATCTATTCCTAAAAGTTGTGAACATCTAATGCCCTTTAACACTAAGATACTTCATCATATCATGACTAGTATAATTCTTCCTAAGCAATACCATCATGATGAAGTGAGTCAATTGGAATTAGGAATTATGTACCTAATTATGAAAGAACGTGACATTTGTCTTGGCTATCTGATCCAACAAAACATGTTGGAATTATCTACGAAAGATATGATGCTCCCATATGGTGGAATTATTACTAGAATAATGAAAGCTTACGACATTCAAATACCACTAGAAGAAGAAGTAATGAAATCAGATAGATACAGCATAATAAACAAAAATCTACTTCACCGACTAAGATGTCACTATAGAAACGGTAACTGGGTTAGAATGCCTAGAAGAACTAATCCCCCTGAACCTGAACCTGAACCAGAGCCGGAAACCCCAGTCTTTAGGAGTACCCACTCTCCTCCAATCTGTCCCTTTGAGGAAACACATCCGGTTGAGCAAACTCACACATCATCCATCGAAGATATTGGGATTCGGATGGACCGATTTGAGCAACGACAAGAACGGCTTGAACTTCGACAAGATCAAATCCTAACCGAGCTACAACAAATCCATCGACAATTTGACTCTTTACTTAGGCACTTTAATCTTCCACCTCATGAATAAGCTTGTATAAACATCTGATGTTTTTGATATGACATGTTGTAAACTCCTTATGTTATTCATGAAGGACTTTGTCCTTATGGTTACCTGATATGATGTACATATGTTACCCTGATATGGTTATCTTTGTCTGTGTAAGCATATTTGCAAACATCTCTTGTTGTTTATCTCGGTTTTTGCACTGAAACTAAAAAGGTTTAAAAGCCTATGCCTTGAAAATATGAAGCAACATACCAATGTAAGTTGATAAGTCAGCAGTATGACATTGATATGGTTGCTATTGCTAATATGATTGCTATCATGCCATGTATCAAACAAAATGTGCATCATACGAGCTGATATCTTACCATGTGATGCAATGCTACACTTGCTGAAATAAAAATCCTGCTATGCAATATGATATAATGCTGCACTTGAAATAATTGTGTTACTACATCAAAATTATTTTTCGAATGTTATTACTATTACATGCCTTGACAACGCTTGATCAAATAACATGTTGCAAATTATGTGACAAATATTTTTAACCAAATGCATGTAAGAAGTTCATTTTTCGGGTTGTATGCTAAAAATGGGATGTTCCCGTACACTCTTATGAAAACTCTTTGGAAAATGACTTTCCTCCGTCAAGCAAAAAACAATAAAGAGATATATGTGTCATGACTTCCTTTATATGCTTGATAATGCTATCATGCTTTTTGTTGATGACAAAGGGGGAGAAAAATATGAATTGATAAACACTATGTCATAGCTGAACTGCCATAATCATATCTATGTCATAATTGCAAATAGTTGAGTGATGCTATAAACAATGTTATGCCATCCTTGCATCACCAAGAGATATGTGAACATGTACTATAGTTTGCATCATATCTTGAGTTGATATTGTGAAGAAAATGCAAACTTACTAGAAAATCTCAAATGTGAGCATCATGTAAAAAGTCCTTCGTAGCTTTATATGATTACATGATGAATGGTTACAAACACAATCATACAAACTTGATGATGTATGTCATGCCTTGACATAATTCTTGAAGAGATACATCATGATAGGCATCATGATGGGAGCATTGATAAGTTTAACTGATCTAACTTATCAATACGTCACTTGAATTCTTAGGTCTTGGATTCAAGGTTGACTTATCTCAACTATGGCATATAGATAGGGGGAGTTAAGGACAACTCCTTTATCAATTGATTGTCATCATCAAAAAGGGGGAGATTGTTGAATCTCGGATTTTGATGATGAAGTCAATTGTCATTTGTTATCTAATCTATGTGTTGAGATAAGTGTGCAGGATTAACTACGATGAGAGTAAGACAAGCAGCAGGAGTTGCGCCGGAGTCAAGATCATGATCACGTTGGGAGTTCGAGAGTTCGACGAAAGTTCGGACGGTCGTCGGAGGTTCAGAGAGAACAGATCCGAGAAGTCCAGAAGCTTGCCAAGCGAAGCTCGTCGGAACTCGCCAAGTGGATCGTCGCAAAGTCCAGGAGTATGCCGGATGTCCGCAGAAGGATCACCGAGGGTTATCGGTTGATCGACGGAAGTTGGCCGGAAACTCGCCGGAAGAAGCGATTGACGCATCGGAGCAAAGCTGCAGAAGTTGTCTTAGAGTTAATCGTAGTTAGCATGATGATTAAGCATGAAAATGGGAGGTGACCCCATTAGCTTAATCTTGGGGCAATTGGGCCCCTGAAAAGATTCAAAGTGGGTCGAATGGAGTGAACCATTCGGACCCTGATTGCACCAGGAGGTGCAACCGCCCCAGCCAGGAGGTGCAACCGCCTGGGCTGTGGGGTTGAGAGGTGCAACCGCCCCAGCCAGGAGGTGCAACCGCCTGGGCTGTGGGGGTTGAGAGGTGCAACCGCCTGGGCTGCGAGGCTGGGAGGTGCAACCGCCCCAGCCAAGAGGTTGCACCGCCAGAGCTCAAGTTCCGAGCTCTGCCAGGCGATACAACCACCGAGCTCTGGCAGAGAGGTGCATCAGCCTGAGCTCAGTCTCGAGCTCTGCCAGGTGATGCATTCACCAAGCTCAGTCTTCGAGCTTTGGCAGAGAGGTGGATCAGCCTGAGCTCAGCTTGGAGCTCTGCCAGGTGAGGCAACCACCGAGCTCTGTTTCGAGCTCTGCCAGGTGATGCAATCACCAAGCTCAGTCTTCGAGCTCTGCCAGGTGATGCAACCATCGAGCTCAGTCTTCGAGCTCTGGCAGAGAGAAGCAATCGGCAGAGCTCAGTCTTCGAGCTCTGCCAGGCGGTGCCACCTCTCCAGTCGAGAGGTGCAACCGCCTGATCCCAGAATTCTGGGATTTGATCGATTTGATCGTTTTGAGCTCGAATTTTGAATTGGGTTGGGGCCTATAAATACCCCACCCATTCAGCACTGAAAAGATACAGACCTATACCGAAATCGTGATCTTTTCTGTGAATCTAAAGAGCTCAAAAGTGTTGTAAAGCCTTTAAGTCTCCTCCTTCTGTTCTTCAAGTTTTCAATTGTAAAGTGAGGAGAGAAAGGTCTGTAAAGGTTGTCTCCTAAGCCTGCCAAAAGGAGAGAAATTGTAAGAGGGAAGTTTGGCCTTCGCCCATTGAAGGAAGGCACCTAGTTGACGTCGGCAACCTCATCGGTGGAGGAAGCCAAAAGTGGAGTAGGTCAAGGCTGACCGAACCACTCTAAATCTCTGGTTTGCGTTTACTTTCGAGCACTTTATCATTACTGCAAACCTCCCTCATCACTACTGCTCTCTGCGCTTTCACGAACAAGTTCTAAGTGCTGTTCTTCCAAATCTGCTTTCAGACGTAAACTCGTATTTTCATACATTACAGTTTACGTTTACGTTTGATTCTGCAGAACTGTTTTCCGTGCTTTTACGAACGAGCTTCCTTGCAGTTTACGCTTACATTTTAATCCTATTAATAACTGCAATCTGTCCTCTACGATTTTACGAACGAGTTTCAACATTTAGACGTAAAACTGCATTCAGACGTAAATCGGCTTTCTTCGCTCAATCATCAGATTTCAGTTTACGTTTACGTCTTGGTTTCAACTGCATACTGCCTTCTGCGAGTATACAAACGAGTTTCAAAGTTTAGACGTAAATCTGCGTCTAACTGCGTTTAGACGTAAATCTGCGTTTAGACGTAAAACTGCGTTTAGACGTAAAACTACGTTTAGACGTAAAACTGCGTTTAGACGTAAATCTGCGTTTAGACGTAAAACTACGTTTAGACGTAAATCTGCGTTTAGACGTAAATCTGCATTTAGACGTAAAACTACGTTTAGACGTAAAACTGCGTTTAGACGTAAATCTGCGTTTAGATGTAAATCTGCATTTAGACGTAAATCTGAGTTTAGACGCAAAACTGCGCTTAGACGCAAAACTGCGCTTAGACGCAATCTGCGCTTAGACGCAAAACTGCGCTTAGACGCAATCTGCGCTTAGACGCAAACTGCACTTAGATACAAACTGAGAATTTGCTTTTGCATCATAATAGTTTTTGAACAAACGCAGCTTTTGGTTTTTAATCGCTGTAAGATTTCCGCTGCACTAATTCACCCCCCCCCTCTTAGTGCTCTCGATCCTAACAATTGGTATCAGAGCAAGGTTAACTCTCTAAAGAATTAAAACCCAAGAGAGATGGCATACGCCGGAAACCAAGAGGGGCATTCAATTACACGTCCACCCATGTTCAGTGGAACGGACTACACTTACTGGAAGACCCGAATGAGGATCTTTCTTATTTCTATGGATTTTGAACTGTGGAACCTTGTTGAAAATGGATTTTCAAAATCTTCTCTTCCAATGATCGATTGGAACGATTTGGAGAAGAAAGCTTTCGCTCTTAATGCAAAGGCTATGAATGCCTTATTTTGCGCACTTGATAAAAACGAGTTTAATCGTGTTTCAACTTGCGAAACTGCTTTTGATATTTGGCACACACTTGAAGTGACCCACGAGGGCACGAGTGAAAGAGTCAAAAATCAATCTGTTGCTGCATTCTTTTGAACTTTTCCGAATGAAACCGAGTGAAACCATTGGCGACATGTTTACCCGTTTCACGGATGTCGTCAACGGTCTAAAAGGACTCGGAAAGAGCTTTTCGGATTTTGAGCTTGTTAATAAGATACTAAGATCCCTTCCTAAGAGTTGGGATCCTAAAGTCACCGCCATTCAAGAGGCAAAAGATCTGCGAAATTTCCCTCTTGAAGAACTAGTCGGGTCATTAATGACCTACGAAATGACTTGCAAAGCTCATGAAGAGCAAGAAGACATCCTTCCAAAGAACAGGAAGGATATGGCACTTAAAACTTCTGAATGCCACTTGAGAGAAAACTCAAGTGATGAGGACTGTGATGATGACTTGGCACTTTTGACAAGAAAGTTTAAAAAATTCTTCAAAAGAAACAAGTTTAAAAACGATGTGAAAAATAAACTTGAACCTAAGAAGGACCAAGTGATCTGCTATGAATGTAAAAAGCCGGGACATTACAAAAGTGATTGTCCCCAAGTCAAGAAAAGAACAACAAAGAAGAAGGCGCTCCAAGCAACATGGGATGATTCGAGCGCATCCGAGGAAGAAGAATCCAACACCGAGCAAGTTGCTCATTACGCCTTTATGGCCATCGAAGAGGAGGTAACGGATTTATTAGATGCTGATTTATCTTTCGATGAATTATTAAATGCCTTCCATGATTTATTTGATGAATGCAAAGTTATAAATAGAAAATACAAGTTGCTAAAAAGGGTACATGATAATCTTACTTGTGAGTTTGATAAGTTAAAAGTCGAACATCATGATAGTTTAAACTCATGTATCAAATGTCATGATTTAGAAACTATACAAAAAGAAAACTTGCTGCTTAAGGACACCTTGAAGAAATTCGAGGTTGGTAGCAAGTCATTAAACATGATCCTTACAAACAAGGGTCATGCTCCCAAAAGAAGTGGGATTGGATTTGTGAGGAGTCCTCACCGAAATCCAACTACCTTTGTAAAAGGCCCCATCTTACATGTTCAAAACCGAACCAAGTGCAACTTTTGTTGCAAATCTGGACACAAGACACATTGTTGTCCATTTAAGAAAATAAGTCCAAACAAATTAATTTGGGTTCCTAAAGGAACCATGATAAACTCTATGCAACATGATAGAAAATGTAGATCTATTTATGAGGCACCCAAAAGCAAATGGGTTCCTAAAGATCATTCGTTCCTATAAAAACATTAAAAGTCTAGGCCGGAGCAAGAAATAATGTTCTGCTCCTTGACTCTCAATCGTCATAAACCAAGAATCAAAATGGGACTCGCAACGCTTAAGTAACAAGTGGAAGCTATGAAATCACAAATACGATACAATTAGAAATATATCATATCCAAATTCACATACCTCCCTGATCTTCAAAACCTGTTCATCTACGAATTAAATTCTTGTAGAAACTAAATATGTCATGATCTTAAAAGGGACACCAAACAAACATACGTACGCACGTTAAAAGATCTATCTTACAAAGAGCTTCTTCCTTAAATAAAAACTCATACGAAATCATGTAACAAACATCAAATTGCTCTGAAACTCTCCTCAAGGCAAAGGCTCCCTAATCAAATCATCTTAAGAACTCACCTGCTGCAGGCGGTGGCACCTCTCCAGCTGGCGGTTGCACCTCCAGCCATCACGGGTTGCCAGAGGTTGCACCGCTCCAGCCAGAGGTGCAACCGCCAGCAGCTCTGATCTTTAAAATCACGCTAGGGCCGGCTTAGGAACCGACCCCAACTCACCCCCATTTCCTCCTCTACTCTTCCAAGTCTCCTCCATTCCCATTTCACTCCTCTAAGCCTTCCAAATACCTCTTATTTCGGAGCAAAACATCAAGAATCCTTCCTTCTCTTAAAGATTTCACAAAGGTACTCTCTAAGAAGCTCTTAAATTCTGTTTTGTTCTTCATTTACTTTAGCTCATCATCATCCCTCTAAACAGCAGTAGTAATGGGATCTAGAAGATCCTCAAGGGACAAGGGAAAGAGGAGAGTAGTAGAAGAGTTTGATCTCACTCTTTTTGATTCCAAAAACCATGCTGAAAAATTTCTCTCCTTCGAACTAAGAAGCATCAATAAGGGAAAATACGTAGATCTGAATGAACTAAGAGATGTAGAGACTATCCATTGGTTTGCAAACCTAAATCTACTTCCCATTTTGCAGATCAACGAACCCATTTATCCTAGACTAGTTAGATTGTTTTATAACAACATGCAAAAAGATGATGAAGAAAGGATATCAACCTATCTCTTAGGACAACACATTTCAATCACTGATAGATTCATTTGTGATATGATAGGTATTCCCATGAAAAGCATAGGACTTTACTTCAAAGGATCATGGGATGAAAAAACTATTGAAACATCCTACGTTGAAGCCTTAGGAACAATCCTTGCCAATCCTAACGTAGAATCTATTCCTAAAAGTTGTGAACATCTAATGCCCTTTAACACTAAGATACTTCATCATATCATGACTAGTATAATTCTTCCTAAGCAATACCATCATGATGAAGTGAGTCAATTGGAATTAGGAATTATGTACCTAATTATGAAAGAACGTGACATTTGTCTTGGCTATCTGATCCAACAAAACATGTTGGAATTATCTACGAAAGATATGATGCTCCCATATGGTGGAATTATTACTAGAATAATGAAAGCTTACGACATTCAAATACCACTAGAAGAAGAAGTAATGAAATCAGATAGATACAGCATAA
The DNA here is from genome assembly GCF_036884655.1 of Musa acuminata AAA Group. NCBI lineage: Eukaryota > Viridiplantae > Streptophyta > Magnoliopsida > Zingiberales > Musaceae > Musa > Musa acuminata. The sequence goes on along the minus strand of NC_088352.1, from coordinate 20,802,945 downwards.
TAAACAAAAATCTACTTCACCGACTAAGATGTCACTATAGAAACGGTAACTGGGTTAGAATGCCTAGAAGAACTAATCCCCCTGAACCTGAACCTGAACCAGAGCCGGAAACCCCAGTCTTTAGGAGTACCCACTCTCCTCCAATCTGTCCCTTTGAGGAAACACATCCGGTTGAGCAAACTCACACATCATCCATCGAAGATATTGGGATTCGGATGGACCGATTTGAGCAACGACAAGAACGGCTTGAACTTCGACAAGATCAAATCCTAACCGAGCTACAACAAATCCATCGACAATTTGACTCTTTACTTAGGCACTTTAATCTTCCACCTCATGAATAAGCTTGTATAAACATCTGATGTTTTTGATATGACATGTTGTAAACTCCTTATGTTATTCATGAAGGACTTTGTCCTTATGGTTACCTGATATGATGTACATATGTTACCCTGATATGGTTATCTTTGTCTGTGTAAGCATATTTGCAAACATCTCTTGTTGTTTATCTCGGTTTTTGCACTGAAACTAAAAAGGTTTAAAAGCCTATGCCTTGAAAATATGAAGCAACATACCAATGTAAGTTGATAAGTCAGCAGTATGACATTGATATGGTTGCTATTGCTAATATGATTGCTATCATGCCATGTATCAAACAAAATGTGCATCATACGAGCTGATATCTTACCATGTGATGCAATGCTACACTTGCTGAAATAAAAATCCTGCTATGCAATATGATATAATGCTGCACTTGAAATAATTGTGTTACTACATCAAAATTATTTTTCGAATGTTATTACTATTACATGCCTTGACAACGCTTGATCAAATAACATGTTGCAAATTATGTGACAAATATTTTTAACCAAATGCATGTAAGAAGTTCATTTTTCGGGTTGTATGCTAAAAATGGGATGTTCCCGTACACTCTTATGAAAACTCTTTGGAAAATGACTTTCCTCCGTCAAGCAAAAAACAATAAAGAGATATATGTGTCATGACTTCCTTTATATGCTTGATAATGCTATCATGCTTTTTGTTGATGACAAAGGGGGAGAAAAATATGAATTGATAAACACTATGTCATAGCTGAACTGCCATAATCATATCTATGTCATAATTGCAAATAGTTGAGTGATGCTATAAACAATGTTATGCCATCCTTGCATCACCAAGAGATATGTGAACATGTACTATAGTTTGCATCATATCTTGAGTTGATATTGTGAAGAAAATGCAAACTTACTAGAAAATCTCAAATGTGAGCATCATGTAAAAAGTCCTTCGTAGCTTTATATGATTACATGATGAATGGTTACAAACACAATCATACAAACTTGATGATGTATGTCATGCCTTGACATAATTCTTGAAGAGATACATCATGATAGGCATCATGATGGGAGCATTGATAAGTTTAACTGATCTAACTTATCAATACGTCACTTGAATTCTTAGGTCTTGGATTCAAGGTTGACTTATCTCAACTATGGCATATAGATAGGGGGAGTTAAGGACAACTCCTTTATCAATTGATTGTCATCATCAAAAAGGGGGAGATTGTTGAATCTCGGATTTTGATGATGAAGTCAATTGTCATTTGTTATCTAATCTATGTGTTGAGATAAGTGTGCAGGATTAACTACGATGAGAGTAAGACAAGCAGCAGGAGTTGCGCCGGAGTCAAGATCATGATCACGTTGGGAGTTCGAGAGTTCGACGAAAGTTCGGACGGTCGTCGGAGGTTCAGAGAGAACAGATCCGAGAAGTCCAGAAGCTTGCCAAGCGAAGCTCGTCGGAACTCGCCAAGTGGATCGTCGCAAAGTCCAGGAGTATGCCGGATGTCCGCAGAAGGATCACCGAGGGTTATCGGTTGATCGACGGAAGTTGGCCGGAAACTCGCCGGAAGAAGCGATTGACGCATCGGAGCAAAGCTGCAGAAGTTGTCTTAGAGTTAATCGTAGTTAGCATGATGATTAAGCATGAAAATGGGAGGTGACCCCATTAGCTTAATCTTGGGGCAATTGGGCCCCTGAAAAGATTCAAAGTGGGTCGAATGGAGTGAACCATTCGGACCCTGATTGCACCAGGAGGTGCAACCGCCCCAGCCAGGAGGTGCAACCGCCTGGGCTGTGGGGTTGAGAGGTGCAACCGCCCCAGCCAGGAGGTGCAACCGCCTGGGCTGTGGGGGTTGAGAGGTGCAACCGCCTGGGCTGCGAGGCTGGGAGGTGCAACCGCCCCAGCCAAGAGGTTGCACCGCCAGAGCTCAAGTTCCGAGCTCTGCCAGGCGATACAACCACTGAGCTCAGTCTTCGAGCTCTGGCAGAGAGGTGCATCAGCCTGAGCTCAGTCTCGAGCTCTGCCAGGTGATGCATTCACCAAGCTCAGTCTTCGAGCTTTGGCAGAGAGGTGGATCAGCCTGAGCTCAGCTTGGAGCTCTGCCAGGTGAGGCAACCACCGAGCTCTGTTTCGAGCTCTGCCAGGTGATGCAATCACCAAGCTCAGTCTTCGAGCTCTGCCAGGTGATGCAACCATCGAGCTCAGTCTTCGAGCTCTGGCAGAGAGAAGCAATCGGCAGAGCTCAGTCTTCGAGCTCTGCCAGGCGGTGCCACCTCTCCAGTCGAGAGGTGCAACCGCCTGATCCCAGAATTCTGGGATTTGATCGATTTGATCGTTTTGAGCTCGAATTTTGAATTGGGTTGGGGCCTATAAATACCCCACCCATTCAGCACTGAAAAGATACAGACCTATACCGAAATCGTGATCTTTTCTGTGAATCTAAAGAGCTCAAAAGTGTTGTAAAGCCTTTAAGTCTCCTCCTTCTGTTCTTCAAGTTTTCAATTGTAAAGTGAGGAGAGAAAGGTCTGTAAAGGTTGTCTCCTAAGCCTGCCAAAAGGAGAGAAATTGTAAGAGGGAAGTTTGGCCTTCGCCCATTGAAGGAAGGCACCTAGTTGACGTCGGCAACCTCATCGGTGGAGGAAGCCAAAAGTGGAGTAGGTCAAGGCTGACCGAACCACTCTAAATCTCTGGTTTGCGTTTACTTTCGAGCACTTTATCATTACTGCAAACCTCCCTCATCACTACTGCTCTCTGCGCTTTCACGAACAAGTTCTAAGTGCTGTTCTTCCAAATCTGCTTTCAGACGTAAACTCGTATTTTCATACATTACAGTTTACGTTTACGTTTGATTCTGCAGAACTGTTTTCCGTGCTTTTACGAACGAGCTTCCTTGCAGTTTACGCTTACATTTTAATCCTATTAATAACTGCAATCTGTCCTCTACGATTTTACGAACGAGTTTCAACATTTAGACGTAAAACTGCATTCAGACGTAAATCGGCTTTCTTCGCTCAATCATCAGATTTCAGTTTACGTTTACGTCTTGGTTTCAACTGCATACTGCCTTCTGCGAGTATACAAACGAGTTTCAAAGTTTAGACGTAAATCTGCGTCTAACTGCGTTTAGACGTAAATCTGCGTTTAGACGTAAAACTGCGTTTAGACGTAAAACTGCGTTTAGACGTAAAACTACGTTTAGACGTAAAACTGCGTTTAGACGTAAATCTGCGTTTAGACGTAAAACTACGTTTAGACGTAAATCTGCGTTTAGACGTAAATCTGCATTTAGACGTAAAACTACGTTTAGACGTAAAACTGCGTTTAGACGTAAATCTGCGTTTAGACGTAAAATCTGCATTTAGACGTAAATCTGAGTTTAGACGCAAAACTGCGCTTAGACGCAAAACTGCGCTTAGACGCAATCTGCGCTTAGACGCAAAACTGCGCTTAGACGCAATCTGCGCTTAGACGCAAACTGCACTTAGATACAAACTGAGAATTTGCTTTTGCATCATAATAGTTTTTGAACAAACGCAGCTTTTGGTTTTTAATCGCTGTAAGATTTCCGCTGCACTAATTCACCCCCCCCTCTTAGTGCTCTCGATCCTAACAATTGGTATCAGAGCAAGGTTAACTCTCTAAAGAATTAAAACCCAAGAGAGATGGCATACGCCGGAAACCAAGAGGGGCATTCAATTACACGTCCACCCATGTTCAGTGGAACGGACTACACTTACTGGAAGACCCGAATGAGGATCTTTCTTATTTCTATGGATTTTGAACTGTGGAACCTTGTTGAAAATGGATTTTCAAAATCTTCTCTTCCAATGATCGATTGGAACGATTTGGAGAAGAAAGCTTTCGCTCTTAATGCAAAGGCTATGAATGCCTTATTTTGCGCACTTGATAAAAACGAGTTTAATCGTGTTTCAACTTGCGAAACTGCTTTTGATATTTGGCACACACTTGAAGTGACCCACGAGGGCACGAGTGAAAGAGTCAAAAATCAATCTGTTGCTGCATTCTTTTGAACTTTTCCGAATGAAACCGAGTGAAACCATTGGCGACATGTTTACCCGTTTCACGGATGTCGTCAACGGTCTAAAAGGACTCGGAAAGAGCTTTTCGGATTTTGAGCTTGTTAATAAGATACTAAGATCCCTTCCTAAGAGTTGGGATCCTAAAGTCACCGCCATTCAAGAGGCAAAAGATCTGCGAAATTTCCCTCTTGAAGAACTAGTCGGGTCATTAATGACCTACGAAATGACTTGCAAAGCTCATGAAGAGCAAGAAGACATCCTTCCAAAGAACAGGAAGGATATGGCACTTAAAACTTCTGAATGCCACTTGAGAGAAAACTCAAGTGATGAGGACTGTGATGATGACTTGGCACTTTTGACAAGAAAGTTTAAAAAATTCTTCAAAAGAAACAAGTTTAAAAACGATGTGAAAAATAAACTTGAACCTAAGAAGGACCAAGTGATCTGCTATGAATGTAAAAAGCCGGGACATTACAAAAGTGATTGTCCCCAAGTCAAGAAAAGAACAACAAAGAAGAAGGCGCTCCAAGCAACATGGGATGATTCGAGCGCATCCGAGGAAGAAGAATCCAACACCGAGCAAGTTGCTCATTACGCCTTTATGGCCATCGAAGAGGAGGTAACGGATTTATTAGATGCTGATTTATCTTTCGATGAATTATTAAATGCCTTCCATGATTTATTTGATGAATGCAAAGTTATAAATAGAAAATACAAGTTGCTAAAAAGGGTACATGATAATCTTACTTGTGAGTTTGATAAGTTAAAAGTCGAACATCATGATAGTTTAAACTCATGTATCAAATGTCATGATTTAGAAACTATACAAAAAGAAAACTTGCTGCTTAAGGACACCTTGAAGAAATTCGAGGTTGGTAGCAAGTCATTAAACATGATCCTTACAAACAAGGGTCATGCTCCCAAAAGAAGTGGGATTGGATTTGTGAGGAGTCCTCACCGAAATCCAACTACCTTTGTAAAAGGCCCCATCTTACATGTTCAAAACCAAACCAAGTGCAACTTTTGTTGCAAATCTGGACACAAGACACATTGTTGTCCATTTAAGAAAATAAGTCCAAACAAATTAATTTGGGTTCCTAAAGGAACCATGATAAACTCTATGCAACATGATAGAAAATGTAGATCTATTTATGAGGCACCCAAAAGCAAATGGGTTCCTAAAGATCATTCGTTCCTATAAAAACATTAAAAGTCTAGGCCGGAGCAAGAAATAATGTTCTGCTCCTTGACTCTCAATCGTCATAAACCAAGAATCAAAATGGGACTCGCAACGCTTAAGTAACAAGTGGAAGCTATGAAATCACAAATACGATACAATTAGAAATATATCATATCCAAATTCACATACCTCCCTGATCTTCAAAACCTGTTCATCTACGAATTAAATTCTTGTAGAAACTAAATATGTCATGATCTTAAAAGGGACACCAAACAAACATACGTACGCACGTTAAAAGATCTATCTTACAAAGAGCTTCTTCCTTAAATAAAAACTCATACGAAATCATGTAACAAACATCAAATTGCTCTGAAACTCTCCTCAAGGCAAAGGCTCCCTAATCAAATCATCTTAAGAACTCACCTGCTGCAGGCGGTGGCACCTCTCCAGCTGGCGGTTGCACCTCCAGCCATCACGGGTTGCCAGAGGTTGCACCGCTCCAGCCAGAGGTGCAACCGCCAGCAGCTCTGATCTTTAAAATCACGCTAGGGCCGGCTTAGGAACCGACCCCAACTCACCCCCATTTCCTCCTCTACTCTTCCAAGTCTCCTCCATTCCCATTTCACTCCTCTAAGCCTTCCAAATACCTCTTATTTCGGAGCAAAACATCAAGAATCCTTCCTTCTCTTAAAGATTTCACAAAGGTACTCTCTAAGAAGCTCTTAAATTCTGTTTTGTTCTTCATTTACTTTAGCTCATCATCATCCCTCTAAACAGCAGTAGTAATGGGATCTAGAAGATCCTCAAGGGACAAGGGAAAGAGGAGAGTAGTAGAAGAGTTTGATCTCACTCTTTTTGATTCCAAAAACCATGCTGAAAAATTTCTCTCCTTCGAACTAAGAAGCATCAATAAGGGAAAATACGTAGATCTGAATGAACTAAGAGATGTAGAGACTATCCATTGGTTTGCAAACCTAAATCTACTTCCCATTTTGCAGATCAACGAACCCATTTATCCTAGACTAGTTAGATTGTTTTATAACAACATGCAAAAAGATGATGAAGAAAGGATATCAACCTATCTCTTAGGACAACAATGGATTAATTGGATTCAATCTTGCCTAGAAACTCCAAAGTTTTCGATACTCTTTAATGGCTCACCTATTGGTTTTTTTGGGAGCACGAATGGCATCCGACAAGGTGATCCACTCTCTCCGTATCTCTTTACTATTGCGATGGAAGGACTTAGCTGTATGTTGGAACACGCAGTCTTAAATGGCAGCATTAAGGTACCCAGTGCTGGTTCTGTTCATATATCACATATAACATTTGCAGATGACTTACTTATCTTTCTCCAAAATGAACCAACTTCAGTAAAGAACCTGGCTACTATTATGAATGACTTTGGTATGGTTTCTGGACTTCAGTTAAATCATGCGAAAAGTAAAGTATATATGAGCCCTTACGTTGAGGATAAGGTCTTTATTTCACAAACTTTGGGGGTTAGTGAAGGAAGCTTGCCAGTTCCTTATTTGGGTCTCCCGCTCATATCCACAGGCATTCACAAAACCCACTGTCAACCTATCTTGCAAAAAATAAAGAATAGAATTTCTTCTTGGAAAAATAGGTTTCTATCAAAAGCAGGACGACTCGAACTCATCCGTTCGGTATTGCACTCCTACTCTATATATTGGTGTAATGCATTTCTTCTGCCTGCTGGACTTCTCCAAGATATTGAACGGTTATTAATGAACTTCTTCTGGAATGGCACAAATGAAAAGGCAATGCATATGGTAAATTGGGATAGCATTTGCAAACCAAAAGATGAAGGGGGGCTAAATTTGAGAAATACTAGAGATTGGAATCAAGCATGTTTGGTACAGCAATTGTGGGATCTTTTGCAAAACAAATGTTCCTTATGGTCACATTGGGTTTCTGCTAAGTATCTCTCAAAGGAATCAATATGGGAAATTTCAATAAGAACATACCACTCTGCAGCTTGGAAAGGAATTTTAAAGGCAAGGAATTGGCTAATCAAACACATTTCGTATGCAATCTCTTCTGGAACTAGTACTAATATGTGGTACGATCCTTGGGTGAATGGGAAGAGTATATTTCAATTATATGGCGACAGAATACGAAAAGATCTTGGGGCTCCCAAAGATTGGAAGGTTTCCGAGTTCATCGCTAACGGTACTTGGTGTCTCCCTAATCCTATTTCTCCTGAAATGTTATCACTTTGGCCGACTATCATAGCTATTCGAATCAGGAACAACTCTTCAGATATACTTATTTGGCCTCATGACAATGGTAAATTTAGTGCCACATCCGCATGGAATCAAATTAGGCAAAGAAATAACAAGTGGGTCCCAAGCAGTTGGACATGGGATCGACCGGGATCACAAAGACACTCCTTATGTACATGGCAGGCCCTTCTCAATAAACTACCTACAATAGACAATATGAAAAGAAGAGGTATCTATCATGTTAACCGATGCTCCCTTTGTTTCCAACAAGAAGAAACTGTTGACCACCTCTATTTTGCTTGTGATTATACAAAATGGATATGGAAGGAGATTCTCCAGCGATTTGAACTCAATAGACTGCCGCAACCAAACTTGCACCAAGAACTAGGCGACCTTATGCAATATTTCTCAAGAAAAGGGCCTCTTACACAACTGGCAAAGGTTATTTTCAGATGTGCTATTTGGTGGATGTGGAAGGAGAGATGTAATAGAATCTTTGAATGTCAACACACAAACAATGCTCAGCTCTTGAAAGAGATTATTAGAGACTCAAGATCCTGTATGGAGCATGAACTCAAAACCGAGCACTTCACCCGAAGAGAAAAAGATATTTTTATCAAATTTAATTTTGCTATTAGCTAAAGATCTTGGGAATGATGCCAAATAATGTACCCACAGATAGTTATAGTCTACAGCATGTGTAGTCATAACTATCGCATTAGCACTCTATGAGTTACTTGGCTTTGTCTATGACTTGTATAGATAAAGCTATTTGTAGAAACTTTACACATAATGAATTTTACTTTACTTACCAAAAAAAAAAAACACATTTCAATCACTGATAGATTCATTTGTGATATGATAGGTATTCCCATGAAAAGCATAGGACTTTACTTCAAAGGATCATGGGATGAAAAAACTATTGAAACATCCTACGTTGAAGCCTTAGGAACAATCCTTGCCAATCCTAACGTAGAATCTATTCCTAAAAGTTGTGAACATCTAATGCCCTTTAACACTAAGATACTTCATCATATCATGACTAGTATAATTCTTCCTAAGCAATACCATCATGATGAAGTGAGTCAATTGGAATTAGGAATTATGTACCTAATTATGAAAGAACGTGACATTTGTCTTGGCTATCTGATCCAACAAAACATGTTGGAATTATCTACGAAAGATATGATGCTCCCATATGGTGGAATTATTACTAGAATAATGAAAGCTTACGACATTCAAATACCACTAGAAGAAGAAGTAATGAAATCAGATAGATACAGCATAATAAACAAAAATCTACTTCACCGACTAAGATGTCACTATAGAAACGGTAACTGGGTTAGAATGCCTAGAAGAACTAATCCCCCTGAACCTGAACCTGAACCAGAGCCGGAAACCCCAGTCTTTAGGAGTACCCACTCTCCTCCAATCTGTCCCTTTGAGGAAACACATCCGGTTGAGCAAACTCACACATCATCCATCGAAGATATTGGGATTCGGATGGACCGATTTGAGCAACGACAAGAACGGCTTGAACTTCGACAAGATCAAATCCTAACCGAGCTACAACAAATCCATCGACAATTTGACTCTTTACTTAGGCACTTTAATCTTCCACCTCATGAATAAGCTTGTATAAACATCTGATGTTTTTGATATGACATGTTGTAAACTCCTTATGTTATTCATGAAGGACTTTGTCCTTATGGTTACCTGATATGATGTACATATGTTACCCTGATATGGTTATCTTTGTCTGTGTAAGCATATTTGCAAACATCTCTTGTTGTTTATCTCGGTTTTTGCACTGAAACTAAAAAGGTTTAAAAGCCTATGCCTTGAAAATATGAAGCAACATACCAATGTAAGTTGATAAGTCAGCAGTATGACATTGATATGGTTGCTATTGCTAATATGATTGCTATCATGCCATGTATCAAACAAAATGTGCATCATACGAGCTGATATCTTACCATGTGATGCAATGCTACACTTGCTGAAATAAAAATCCTGCTATGCAATATGATATAATGCTGCACTTGAAATAATTGTGTTACTACATCAAAATTATTTTTCGAATGTTATTACTATTACATGCCTTGACAACGCTTGATCAAATAACATGTTGCAAATTATGTGACAAATATTTTTAACCAAATGCATGTAAGAAGTTCATTTTTCGGGTTGTATGCTAAAAATGGGATGTTCCCGTACACTCTTATGAAAACTCTTTGGAAAATGACTTTCCTCCGTCAAGCAAAAAACAATAAAGAGATATATGTGTCATGACTTCCTTTATATGCTTGATAATGCTATCATGCTTTTTGTTGATGACAAAGGGGGAGAAAAATATGAATTGATAAACACTATGTCATAGCTGAACTGCCATAATCATATCTATGTCATAATTGCAAATAGTTGAGTGATGCTATAAACAATGTTATGCCATCCTTGCATCACCAAGAGATATGTGAACATGTACTATAGTTTGCATCATATCTTGAGTTGATATTGTGAAGAAAATGCAAACTTACTAGAAAATCTCAAATGTGAGCATCATGTAAAAAGTCCTTCGTAGCTTTATATGATTACATGATGAATGGTTACAAACACAATCATACAAACTTGATGATGTATGTCATGCCTTGACATAATTCTTGAAGAGATACATCATGATAGGCATCATGATGGGAGCATTGATAAGTTTAACTGATCTAACTTATCAATACGTCACTTGAATTCTTAGGTCTTGGATTCAAGGTTGACTTATCTCAACTATGGCATATAGATAGGGGGAGTTAAGGACAACTCCTTTATCAATTGATTGTCATCATCAAAAAGGGGGAGATTGTTGAATCTCGGATTTTGATGATGAAGTCAATTGTCATTTGTTATCTAATCTATGTGTTGAGATAAGTGTGCAGGATTAACTACGATGAGAGTAAGACAAGCAGCAGGAGTTGCGCCGGAGTCAAGATCATGATCACGTTGGGAGTTCGAGAGTTCGACGAAAGTTCGGACGGTCGTCGGAGGTTCAGAGAGAACAGATCCGAGAAGTCCAGAAGCTTGCCAAGCGAAGCTCGTCGGAACTCGCCAAGTGGATCGTCGCAAAGTCCAGGAGTATGCCGGATGTCCGCAGAAGGATCACCGAGGGTTATCGGTTGATCGACGGAAGTTGGCCGGAAACTCGCCGGAAGAAGCGATTGACGCATCGGAGCAAAGCTGCAGAAGTTGTCTTAGAGTTAATCGTAGTTAGCATGATGATTAAGCATGAAAATGGGAGGTGACCCCATTAGCTTAATCTTGGGGCAATTGGGCCCCTGAAAAGATTCAAAGTGGGTCGAATGGAGTGAACCATTCGGACCCTGATTGCACCAGGAGGTGCAACCGCCCCAGCCAGGAGGTGCAACCGCCTGGGCTGTGGGGTTGAGAGGTGCAACCGCCCCAGCCAGGAGGTGCAACCGCCTGGGCTGTGGGGGTTGAGAGGTGCAACCGCCTGGGCTGCGAGGCTGGGAGGTGCAACCGCCCCAGCCAAGAGGTTGCACCGCCAGAGCTCAAGTTCCGAGCTCTGCCAGGCGATACAACCACCGAGCTCAGTCTTCGAGCTCTGGCAGAGAGGTGCATCAGCCTGAGCTCAGTCTCGAGCTCTGCCAGGTGATGCATTCACCAAGCTCAGTCTTCGAGCTTTGGCAGAGAGGTGGATCAGCCTGAGCTCAGCTTGGAGCTCTGCCAGGTGAGGCAACCACCGAGCTCTGTTTCGAGCTCTGCCAGGTGATGCAATCACCAAGCTCAGTCTTCGAGCTCTGCCAGGTGATGCAACCATCGAGCTCAGTCTTCGAGCTCTGGCAGAGAGAAGCAATCGGCAGAGCTCAGTCTTCGAGCTCTGCCAGGCGGTGCCACCTCTCCAGTCGAGAGGTGCAACCGCCTGATCCCAGAATTCTGGGATTTGATCGATTTGATCGTTTTGAGCTCGAATTTTGAATTGGGTTGGGGCCTATAAATACCCCACCCATTCAGCACTGAAAAGATACAGACCTATACCGAAATCGTGATCTTTTCTGTGAATCTAAAGAGCTCAAAAGTGTTGTAAAGCCTTTAAGTCTCCTCCTTCTGTTCTTCAAGTTTTCAATTGTAAAGTGAGGAGAGAAAGGTCTGTAAAGGTTGTCTCCTAAGCCTGCCAAAAGGAGAGAAATTGTAAGAGGGAAGTTTGGCCTTCGCCCATTGAAGGAAGGCACCTAGTTGACGTCGGCAACCTCATCGGTGGAGGAAGCCAAAAGTGGAGTAGGTCAAGGCTGACCGAACCACTCTAAATCTCTGGTTTGCGTTTACTTTCGAGCACTTTATCATTACTGCAAACCTCCCTCATCACTACTGCTCTCTGCGCTTTCACGAACAAGTTCTAAGTGCTGTTCTTCCAAATCTGCTTTCAGACGTAAACTCGTATTTTCATACATTACAGTTTACGTTTACGTTTGATTCTGCAGAACTGTTTTCCGTGCTTTTACGAACGAGCTTCCTTGCAGTTTACGCTTACATTTTAATCCTATTAATAACTGCAATCTGTCCTCTACGATTTTACGAACGAGTTTCAACATTTAGACGTAAAACTGCATTCAGACGTAAATCGGCTTTCTTCGCTCAATCATCAGATTTCAGTTTACGTTTACGTCTTGGTTTCAACTGCATACTGCCTTCTGCGAGTATACAAACGAGTTTCAAAGTTTAGACGTAAATCTGCGTCTAACTGCGTTTAGACGTAAATCTGCGTTTAGACGTAAAACTGCGTTTAGACGTAAAACTGCGTTTAGACGTAAAACTACGTTTAGACGTAAAACTGCGTTTAGACGTAAATCTGCGTTTAGACGTAAAACTACGTTTAGACGTAAATCTGCGTTTAGACGTAAATCTGCATTTAGACGTAAAACTACGTTTAGACGTAAAACTGCGTTTAGACGTAAATCTGCGTTTAGACGTAAATCTGCATTTAGACGTAAATCTGAGTTTAGACGCAAAACTGCGCTTAGACGCAAAACTGCGCTTAGACGCAATCTGCGCTTAGACGCAAAACTGCGCTTAGACGCAATCTGCGCTTAGACGCAAACTGCACTTAGATACAAACTGAGAATTTGCTTTTGCATCATAATAGTTTTTGAACAAACGCAGCTTTTGGTTTTTAATCGCTGTAAGATTTCCGCTGCACTAATTCACCCCCCCCCTCTTAGTGCTCTCGATCCTAACAATTGGTATCAGAGCAAGGTTAACTCTCTAAAGAATTAAAACCCAAGAGAGATGGCATACGCCGGAAACCAAGAGGGGCATTCAATTACACGTCCACCCATGTTCAGTGGAACGGACTACACTTACTGGAAGACCCGAATGAGGATCTTTCTTATTTCTATGGATTTTGAACTGTGGAACCTTGTTGAAAATGGATTTTCAAAATCTTCTCTTCCAATGATCGATTGGAACGATTTGGAGAAGAAAGCTTTCGCTCTTAATGCAAAGGCTATGAATGCCTTATTTTGCGCACTTGATAAAAACGAGTTTAATCGTGTTTCAACTTGCGAAACTGCTTTTGATATTTGGCACACACTTGAAGTGACCCACGAGGGCACGAGTGAAAGAGTCAAAAATCAATCTGTTGCTGCATTCTTTTGAACTTTTCCGAATGAAACCGAGTGAAACCATTGGCGACATGTTTACCCGTTTCACGGATGTCGTCAACGGTCTAAAAGGACTCGGAAAGAGCTTTTCGGATTTTGAGCTTGTTAATAAGATACTAAGATCCCTTCCTAAGAGTTGGGATCCTAAAGTCACCGCCATTCAAGAGGCAAAAGATCTGCGAAATTTCCCTCTTGAAGAACTAGTCGGGTCATTAATGACCTACGAAATGACTTGCAAAGCTCATGAAGAGCAAGAAGACATCCTTCCAAAGAACAGGAAGGATATGGCACTTAAAACTTCTGAATGCCACTTGAGAGAAAACTCAAGTGATGAGGACTGTGATGATGACTTGGCACTTTTGACAAGAAAGTTTAAAAAATTCTTCAAAAGAAACAAGTTTAAAAACGATGTGAAAAATAAACTTGAACCTAAGAAGGACCAAGTGATCTGCTATGAATGTAAAAAGCCGGGACATTACAAAAGTGATTGTCCCCAAGTCAAGAAAAGAACAACAAAGAAGAAGGCGCTCCAAGCAACATGGGATGATTCGAGCGCATCCGAGGAAGAAGAATCCAACACCGAGCAAGTTGCTCATTACGCCTTTATGGCCATCGAAGAGGAGGTAACGGATTTATTAGATGCTGATTTATCTTTCGATGAATTATTAAATGCCTTCCATGATTTATTTGATGAATGCAAAGTTATAAATAGAAAATACAAGTTGCTAAAAAGGGTACATGATAATCTTACTTGTGAGTTTGATAAGTTAAAAGTCGAACATCATGATAGTTTAAACTCATGTATCAAATGTCATGATTTAGAAACTATACAAAAAGAAAACTTGCTGCTTAAGGACACCTTGAAGAAATTCGAGGTTGGTAGCAAGTCATTAAACATGATCCTTACAAACAAGGGTCATGCTCCCAAAAGAAGTGGGATTGGATTTGTGAGGAGTCCTCACCGAAATCCAACTACCTTTGTAAAAGGCCCCATCTTACATGTTCAAAACCAAACCAAGTGCAACTTTTGTTGCAAATCTGGACACAAGACACATTGTTGTCCATTTAAGAAAATAAGTCCAAACAAATTAATTTGGGTTCCTAAAGGAACCATGATAAACTCTATGCAACATGATAGAAAATGTAGATCTATTTATGAGGCACCCAAAAGCAAATGGGTTCCTAAAGATCATTCGTTCCTATAAAAACATTAAAAGTCTAGGCCGGAGCAAGAAATAATGTTCTGCTCCTTGACTCTCAATCGTCATAAACCAAGAATCAAAATGGGACTCGCAACGCTTAAGTAACAAGTGGAAGCTATGAAATCACAAATACGATACAATTAGAAATATATCATATCCAAATTCACATACCTCCCTGATCTTCAAAACCTGTTCATCTACGAATTAAATTCTTGTAGAAACTAAATATGTCATGATCTTAAAAGGGACACCAAACAAACATACGTACGCACGTTAAAAGATCTATCTTACAAAGAGCTTCTTCCTTAAATAAAAACTCATACGAAATCATGTAACAAACATCAAATTGCTCTGAAACTCTCCTCAAGGCAAAGGCTCCCTAATCAAATCATCTTAAGAACTCACCTGCTGCAGGCGGTGGCACCTCTCCAGCTGGCGGTTGCACCTCCAGCCATCACGGGTTGCCAGAGGTTGCACCGCTCCAGCCAGAGGTGCAACCGCCAGCAGCTCTGATCTTTAAAATCACGCTAGGGCCGGCTTAGGAACCGACCCCAACTCACCCCCATTTCCTCCTCTACTCTTCCAAGTCTCCTCCATTCCCATTTCACTCCTCTAAGCCTTCCAAATACCTCTTATTTCGGAGCAAAACATCAAGAATCCTTCCTTCTCTTAAAGATTTCACAAAGGTACTCTCTAAGAAGCTCTTAAATTCTGTTTTGTTCTTCATTTACTTTAGCTCATCATCATCCCTCTAAACAGCAGTAGTAATGGGATCTAGAAGATCCTCAAGGGACAAGGGAAAGAGGAGAGTAGTAGAAGAGTTTGATCTCACTCTTTTTGATTCCAAAAACCATGCTGAAAAATTTCTCTCCTTCGAACTAAGAAGCATCAATAAGGGAAAATACGTAGATCTGAATGAACTAAGAGATGTAGAGACTATCCATTGGTTTGCAAACCTAAATCTACTTCCCATTTTGCAGATCAACGAACCCATTTATCCTAGACTAGTTAGATTGTTTTATAACAACATGCAAAAAGATGATGAAGAAAGGATATCAACCTATCTCTTAGGACAACACATTTCAATCACTGATAGATTCATTTGTGATATGATAGGTATTCCCATGAAAAGCATAGGACTTTACTTCAAAGGATCATGGGATGAAAAAACTATTGAAACATCCTACGTTGAAGCCTTAGGAACAATCCTTGCCAATCCTAACGTAGAATCTATTCCTAAAAGTTGTGAACATCTAATGCCCTTTAACACTAAGATACTTCATCATATCATGACTAGTATAATTCTTCCTAAGCAATACCATCATGATGAAGTGAGTCAATTGGAATTAGGAATTATGTACCTAATTATGAAAGAACGTGACATTTGTCTTGGCTATCTGATCCAACAAAACATGTTGGAATTATCTACGAAAGATATGATGCTCCCATATGGTGGAATTATTACTAGAATAATGAAAGCTTACGACATTCAAATACCACTAGAAGAAGAAGTAATGAAATCAGATAGATACAGCATAATAAACAAAAATCTACTTCACCGACTAAGATGTCACTATAGAAACGGTAACTGGGTTAGAATGCCTAGAAGAACTAATCCCCCTGAACCTGAACCTGAACCAGAGCCGGAAACCCCAGTCTTTAGGAGTACCCACTCTCCTCCAATCTGTCCCTTTGAGGAAACACATCCGGTTGAGCAAACTCACACATCATCCATCGAAGATATTGGGATTCGGATGGACCGATTTGAGCAACGACAAGAACGGCTTGAACTTCGACAAGATCAAATCCTAACCGAGCTACAACAAATCCATCGACAATTTGACTCTTTACTTAGGCACTTTAATCTTCCACCTCATGAATAAGCTTGTATAAACATCTGATGTTTTTGATATGACATGTTGTAAACTCCTTATGTTATTCATGAAGGACTTTGTCCTTATGGTTACCTGATATGATGTACATATGTTACCCTGATATGGTTATCTTTGTCTGTGTAAGCATATTTGCAAACATCTCTTGTTGTTTATCTCGGTTTTTGCACTGAAACTAAAAAGGTTTAAAAGCCTATGCCTTGAAAATATGAAGCAACATACCAATGTAAGTTGATAAGTCAGCAGTATGACATTGATATGGTTGCTATTGCTAATATGATTGCTATCATGCCATGTATCAAACAAAATGTGCATCATACGAGCTGATATCTTACCATGTGATGCAATGCTACACTTGCTGAAATAAAAATCCTGCTATGCAATATGATATAATGCTGCACTTGAAATAATTGTGTTACTACATCAAAATTATTTTTCGAATGTTATTACTATTACATGCCTTGACAACGCTTGATCAAATAACATGTTGCAAATTATGTGACAAATATTTTTAACCAAATGCATGTAAGAAGTTCATTTTTCGGGTTGTATGCTAAAAATGGGATGTTCCCGTACACTCTTATGAAAACTCTTTGGAAAATGACTTTCCTCCGTCAAGCAAAAAACAATAAAGAGATATATGTGTCATGACTTCCTTTATATGCTTGATAATGCTATCATGCTTTTTGTTGATGACAAAGGGGGAGAAAAATATGAATTGATAAACACTATGTCATAGCTGAACTGCCATAATCATATCTATGTCATAATTGCAAATAGTTGAGTGATGCTATAAACAATGTTATGCCATCCTTGCATCACCAAGAGATATGTGAACATGTACTATAGTTTGCATCATATCTTGAGTTGATATTGTGAAGAAAATGCAAACTTACTAGAAAATCTCAAATGTGAGCATCATGTAAAAAGTCCTTCGTAGCTTTATATGATTACATGATGAATGGTTACAAACACAATCATACAAACTTGATGATGTATGTCATGCCTTGACATAATTCTTGAAGAGATACATCATGATAGGCATCATGATGGGAGCATTGATAAGTTTAACTGATCTAACTTATCAATACGTCACTTGAATTCTTAGGTCTTGGATTCAAGGTTGACTTATCTCAACTATGGCATATAGATAGGGGGAGTTAAGGACAACTCCTTTATCAATTGATTGTCATCATCAAAAAGGGGGAGATTGTTGAATCTCGGATTTTGATGATGAAGTCAATTGTCATTTGTTATCTAATCTATGTGTTGAGATAAGTGTGCAGGATTAACTACGATGAGAGTAAGACAAGCAGCAGGAGTTGCGCCGGAGTCAAGATCATGATCACGTTGGGAGTTCGAGAGTTCGACGAAAGTTCGGACGGTCGTCGGAGGTTCAGAGAGAACAGATCCGAGAAGTCCAGAAGCTTGCCAAGCGAAGCTCGTCGGAACTCGCCAAGTGGATCGTCGCAAAGTCCAGGAGTATGCCGGATGTCCGCAGAAGGATCACCGAGGGTTATCGGTTGATCGACGGAAGTTGGCCGGAAACTCGCCGGAAGAAGCGATTGACGCATCGGAGCAAAGCTGCAGAAGTTGTCTTAGAGTTAATCGTAGTTAGCATGATGATTAAGCATGAAAATGGGAGGTGACCCCATTAGCTTAATCTTGGGGCAATTGGGCCCCTGAAAAGATTCAAAGTGGGTCGAATGGAGTGAACCATTCGGACCCTGATTGCACCAGGAGGTGCAACCGCCCCAGCCAGGAGGTGCAACCGCCTGGGCTGTGGGGTTGAGAGGTGCAACCGCCCCAGCCAGGAGGTGCAACCGCCTGGGCTGTGGGGGTTGAGAGGTGCAACCGCCTGGGCTGCGAGGCTGGGAGGTGCAACCGCCCCAGCCAAGAGGTTGCACCGCCAGAGCTCAAGTTCCGAGCTCTGCCAGGCGATACAACCACCGAGCTCAGTCTTCGAGCTCTGGCAGAGAGGTGCATCAGCCTGAGCTCAGTCTCGAGCTCTGCCAGGTGATGCATTCACCAAGCTCAGTCTTCGAGCTTTGGCAGAGAGGTGGATCAGCCTGAGCTCAGCTTGGAGCTCTGCCAGGTGAGGCAACCACCGAGCTCTGTTTCGAGCTCTGCCAGGTGATGCAATCACCAAGCTCAGTCTTCGAGCTCTGCCAGGTGATGCAACCATCGAGCTCAGTCTTCGAGCTCTGGCAGAGAGAAGCAATCGGCAGAGCTCAGTCTTCGAGCTCTGCCAGGCGGTGCCACCTCTCCAGTCGAGAGGTGCAACCGCCTGATCCCAGAATTCTGGGATTTGATCGATTTGATCGTTTTGAGCTCGAATTTTGAATTGGGTTGGGGCCTATAAATACCCCACCCATTCAGCACTGAAAAGATACAGACCTATACCGAAATCGTGATCTTTTCTGTGAATCTAAAGAGCTCAAAAGTGTTGTAAAGCCTTTAAGTCTCCTCCTTCTGTTCTTCAAGTTTTCAATTGTAAAGTGAGGAGAGAAAGGTCTGTAAAGGTTGTCTCCTAAGCCTGCCAAAAGGAGAGAAATTGTAAGAGGGAAGTTTGGCCTTCGCCCATTGAAGGAAGGCACCTAGTTGACGTCGGCAACCTCATCGGTGGAGGAAGCCAAAAGTGGAGTAGGTCAAGGCTGACCGAACCACTCTAAATCTCTGGTTTGCGTTTACTTTCGAGCACTTTATCATTACTGCAAACCTCCCTCATCACTACTGCTCTCTGCGCTTTCACGAACAAGTTCTAAGTGCTGTTCTTCCAAATCTGCTTTCAGACGTAAACTCGTATTTTCATACATTACAGTTTACGTTTACGTTTGATTCTGCAGAACTGTTTTCCGTGCTTTTACGAACGAGCTTCCTTGCAGTTTACGCTTACATTTTAATCCTATTAATAACTGCAATCTGTCCTCTACGATTTTACGAACGAGTTTCAACATTTAGACGTAAAACTGCATTCAGACGTAAATCGGCTTTCTTCGCTCAATCATCAGATTTCAGTTTACGTTTACGTCTTGGTTTCAACTGCATACTGCCTTCTGCGAGTATACAAACGAGTTTCAAAGTTTAGACGTAAATCTGCGTCTAACTGCGTTTAGACGTAAATCTGCGTTTAGACGTAAAACTGCGTTTAGACGTAAAACTACGTTTAGACGTAAAACTGCGTTTAGACGTAAATCTGCGTTTAGACGTAAAACTACGTTTAGACGTAAATCTGCGTTTAGACGTAAATCTGCATTTAGACGTAAAACTACGTTTAGACGTAAAACTGCGTTTAGACGTAAATCTGCGTTTAGACGTAAATCTGCATTTAGACGTAAATCTGAGTTTAGACGCAAAACTGCGCTTAGACGCAAAACTGCGCTTAGACGCAATCTGCGCTTAGACGCAAAACTGCGCTTAGACGCAATCTGCGCTTAGACGCAAACTGCACTTAGATACAAACTGAGAATTTGCTTTTGCATCATAATAGTTTTTGAACAAACGCAGCTTTTGGTTTTTAATCGCTGTAAGATTTCCGCTGCACTAATTCACCCCCCCCCTCTTAGTGCTCTCGATCCTAACAATTGGTATCAGAGCAAGGTTAACTCTCTAAAGAATTAAAACCCAAGAGAGATGGCATACGCCGGAAACCAAGAGGGGCATTCAATTACACGTCCACCCATGTTCAGTGGAACGGACTACACTTACTGGAAGACCCGAATGAGGATCTTTCTTATTTCTATGGATTTTGAACTGTGGAACCTTGTTGAAAATGGATTTTCAAAATCTTCTCTTCCAATGATCGATTGGAACGATTTGGAGAAGAAAGCTTTCGCTCTTAATGCAAAGGCTATGAATGCCTTATTTTGCGCACTTGATAAAAACGAGTTTAATCGTGTTTCAACTTGCGAAACTGCTTTTGATATTTGGCACACACTTGAAGTGACCCACGAGGGCACGAGTGAAAGAGTCAAAAATCAATCTGTTGCTGCATTCTTTTGAACTTTTCCGAATGAAACCGAGTGAAACCATTGGCGACATGTTTACCCGTTTCACGGATGTCGTCAACGGTCTAAAAGGACTCGGAAAGAGCTTTTCGGATTTTGAGCTTGTTAATAAGATACTAAGATCCCTTCCTAAGAGTTGGGATCCTAAAGTCACCGCCATTCAAGAGGCAAAAGATCTGCGAAATTTCCCTCTTGAAGAACTAGTCGGGTCATTAATGACCTACGAAATGACTTGCAAAGCTCATGAAGAGCAAGAAGACATCCTTCCAAAGAACAGGAAGGATATGGCACTTAAAACTTCTGAATGCCACTTGAGAGAAAACTCAAGTGATGAGGACTGTGATGATGACTTGGCACTTTTGACAAGAAAGTTTAAAAAATTCTTCAAAAGAAACAAGTTTAAAAACGATGTGAAAAATAAACTTGAACCTAAGAAGGACCAAGTGATCTGCTATGAATGTAAAAAGCCGGGACATTACAAAAGTGATTGTCCCCAAGTCAAGAAAAGAACAACAAAGAAGAAGGCGCTCCAAGCAACATGGGATGATTCGAGCGCATCCGAGGAAGAAGAATCCAACACCGAGCAAGTTGCTCATTACGCCTTTATGGCCATCGAAGAGGAGGTAACGGATTTATTAGATGCTGATTTATCTTTCGATGAATTATTAAATGCCTTCCATGATTTATTTGATGAATGCAAAGTTATAAATAGAAAATACAAGTTGCTAAAAAGGGTACATGATAATCTTACTTGTGAGTTTGATAAGTTAAAAGTCGAACATCATGATAGTTTAAACTCATGTATCAAATGTCATGATTTAGAAACTATACAAAAAGAAAACTTGCTGCTTAAGGACACCTTGAAGAAATTCGAGGTTGGTAGCAAGTCATTAAACATGATCCTTACAAACAAGGGTCATGCT
Organism: Musa acuminata AAA Group; assembly: GCF_036884655.1. Classification (NCBI taxonomy): domain Eukaryota; kingdom Viridiplantae; phylum Streptophyta; class Magnoliopsida; order Zingiberales; family Musaceae; genus Musa; species Musa acuminata. The sequence goes on along the minus strand of NC_088352.1, from coordinate 20,781,447 downwards.
CCCAAAAGAAGTGGGATTGGATTTGTGAGGAGTCCTCACCGAAATCCAACTACCTTTGTAAAAGGCCCCATCTTACATGTTCAAAACCAAACCAAGTGCAACTTTTGTTGCAAATCTGGACACAAGACACATTGTTGTCCATTTAAGAAAATAAGTCCAAACAAATTAATTTGGGTTCCTAAAGGAACCATGATAAACTCTATGCAACATGATAGAAAATGTAGATCTATTTATGAGGCACCCAAAAGCAAATGGGTTCCTAAAGATCATTCGTTCCTATAAAAACATTAAAAGTCTAGGCCGGAGCAAGAAATAATGTTCTGCTCCTTGACTCTCAATCGTCATAAACCAAGAATCAAAATGGGACTCGCAACGCTTAAGTAACAAGTGGAAGCTATGAAATCACAAATACGATACAATTAGAAATATATCATATCCAAATTCACATACCTCCCTGATCTTCAAAACCTGTTCATCTACGAATTAAATTCTTGTAGAAACTAAATATGTCATGATCTTAAAAGGGACACCAAACAAACATACGTACGCACGTTAAAAGATCTATCTTACAAAGAGCTTCTTCCTTAAATAAAAACTCATACGAAATCATGTAACAAACATCAAATTGCTCTGAAACTCTCCTCAAGGCAAAGGCTCCCTAATCAAATCATCTTAAGAACTCACCTGCTGCAGGCGGTGGCACCTCTCCAGCTGGCGGTTGCACCTCCAGCCATCACGGGTTGCCAGAGGTTGCACCGCTCCAGCCAGAGGTGCAACCGCCAGCAGCTCTGATCTTTAAAATCACGCTAGGGCCGGCTTAGGAACCGACCCCAACTCACCCCCATTTCCTCCTCTACTCTTCCAAGTCTCCTCCATTCCCATTTCACTCCTCTAAGCCTTCCAAATACCTCTTATTTCGGAGCAAAACATCAAGAATCCTTCCTTCTCTTAAAGATTTCACAAAGGTACTCTCTAAGAAGCTCTTAAATTCTGTTTTGTTCTTCATTTACTTTAGCTCATCATCATCCCTCTAAACAGCAGTAGTAATGGGATCTAGAAGATCCTCAAGGGACAAGGGAAAGAGGAGAGTAGTAGAAGAGTTTGATCTCACTCTTTTTGATTCCAAAAACCATGCTGAAAAATTTCTCTCCTTCGAACTAAGAAGCATCAATAAGGGAAAATACGTAGATCTGAATGAACTAAGAGATGTAGAGACTATCCATTGGTTTGCAAACCTAAATCTACTTCCCATTTTGCAGATCAACGAACCCATTTATCCTAGACTAGTTAGATTGTTTTATAACAACATGCAAAAAGATGATGAAGAAAGGATATCAACCTATCTCTTAGGACAACACATTTCAATCACTGATAGATTCATTTGTGATATGATAGGTATTCCCATGAAAAGCATAGGACTTTACTTCAAAGGATCATGGGATGAAAAAACTATTGAAACATCCTACGTTGAAGCCTTAGGAACAATCCTTGCCAATCCTAACGTAGAATCTATTCCTAAAAGTTGTGAACATCTAATGCCCTTTAACACTAAGATACTTCATCATATCATGACTAGTATAATTCTTCCTAAGCAATACCATCATGATGAAGTGAGTCAATTGGAATTAGGAATTATGTACCTAATTATGAAAGAACGTGACATTTGTCTTGGCTATCTGATCCAACAAAACATGTTGGAATTATCTACGAAAGATATGATGCTCCCATATGGTGGAATTATTACTAGAATAATGAAAGCTTACGACATTCAAATACCACTAGAAGAAGAAGTAATGAAATCAGATAGATACAGCATAATAAACAAAAATCTACTTCACCGACTAAGATGTCACTATAGAAACGGTAACTGGGTTAGAATGCCTAGAAGAACTAATCCCCCTGAACCTGAACCTGAACCAGAGCCGGAAACCCCAGTCTTTAGGAGTACCCACTCTCCTCCAATCTGTCCCTTTGAGGAAACACATCCGGTTGAGCAAACTCACACATCATCCATCGAAGATATTGGGATTCGGATGGACCGATTTGAGCAACGACAAGAACGGCTTGAACTTCGACAAGATCAAATCCTAACCGAGCTACAACAAATCCATCGACAATTTGACTCTTTACTTAGGCACTTTAATCTTCCACCTCATGAATAAGCTTGTATAAACATCTGATGTTTTTGATATGACATGTTGTAAACTCCTTATGTTATTCATGAAGGACTTTGTCCTTATGGTTACCTGATATGATGTACATATGTTACCCTGATATGGTTATCTTTGTCTGTGTAAGCATATTTGCAAACATCTCTTGTTGTTTATCTCGGTTTTTGCACTGAAACTAAAAAGGTTTAAAAGCCTATGCCTTGAAAATATGAAGCAACATACCAATGTAAGTTGATAAGTCAGCAGTATGACATTGATATGGTTGCTATTGCTAATATGATTGCTATCATGCCATGTATCAAACAAAATGTGCATCATACGAGCTGATATCTTACCATGTGATGCAATGCTACACTTGCTGAAATAAAAATCCTGCTATGCAATATGATATAATGCTGCACTTGAAATAATTGTGTTACTACATCAAAATTATTTTTCGAATGTTATTACTATTACATGCCTTGACAACGCTTGATCAAATAACATGTTGCAAATTATGTGACAAATATTTTTAACCAAATGCATGTAAGAAGTTCATTTTTCGGGTTGTATGCTAAAAATGGGATGTTCCCGTACACTCTTATGAAAACTCTTTGGAAAATGACTTTCCTCCGTCAAGCAAAAAACAATAAAGAGATATATGTGTCATGACTTCCTTTATATGCTTGATAATGCTATCATGCTTTTTGTTGATGACAAAGGGGGAGAAAAATATGAATTGATAAACACTATGTCATAGCTGAACTGCCATAATCATATCTATGTCATAATTGCAAATAGTTGAGTGATGCTATAAACAATGTTATGCCATCCTTGCATCACCAAGAGATATGTGAACATGTACTATAGTTTGCATCATATCTTGAGTTGATATTGTGAAGAAAATGCAAACTTACTAGAAAATCTCAAATGTGAGCATCATGTAAAAAGTCCTTCGTAGCTTTATATGATTACATGATGAATGGTTACAAACACAATCATACAAACTTGATGATGTATGTCATGCCTTGACATAATTCTTGAAGAGATACATCATGATAGGCATCATGATGGGAGCATTGATAAGTTTAACTGATCTAACTTATCAATACGTCACTTGAATTCTTAGGTCTTGGATTCAAGGTTGACTTATCTCAACTATGGCATATAGATAGGGGGAGTTAAGGACAACTCCTTTATCAATTGATTGTCATCATCAAAAAGGGGGAGATTGTTGAATCTCGGATTTTGATGATGAAGTCAATTGTCATTTGTTATCTAATCTATGTGTTGAGATAAGTGTGCAGGATTAACTACGATGAGAGTAAGACAAGCAGCAGGAGTTGCGCCGGAGTCAAGATCATGATCACGTTGGGAGTTCGAGAGTTCGACGAAAGTTCGGACGGTCGTCGGAGGTTCAGAGAGAACAGATCCGAGAAGTCCAGAAGCTTGCCAAGCGAAGCTCGTCGGAACTCGCCAAGTGGATCGTCGCAAAGTCCAGGAGTATGCCGGATGTCCGCAGAAGGATCACCGAGGGTTATCGGTTGATCGACGGAAGTTGGCCGGAAACTCGCCGGAAGAAGCGATTGACGCATCGGAGCAAAGCTGCAGAAGTTGTCTTAGAGTTAATCGTAGTTAGCATGATGATTAAGCATGAAAATGGGAGGTGACCCCATTAGCTTAATCTTGGGGCAATTGGGCCCCTGAAAAGATTCAAAGTGGGTCGAATGGAGTGAACCATTCGGACCCTGATTGCACCAGGAGGTGCAACCGCCCCAGCCAGGAGGTGCAACCGCCTGGGCTGTGGGGTTGAGAGGTGCAACCGCCCCAGCCAGGAGGTGCAACCGCCTGGGCTGTGGGGGTTGAGAGGTGCAACCGCCTGGGCTGCGAGGCTGGGAGGTGCAACCGCCCCAGCCAAGAGGTTGCACCGCCAGAGCTCAAGTTCCGAGCTCTGCCAGGCGATACAACCACCGAGCTCAGTCTTCGAGCTCTGGCAGAGAGGTGCATCAGCCTGAGCTCAGTCTCGAGCTCTGCCAGGTGATGCATTCACCAAGCTCAGTCTTCGAGCTTTGGCAGAGAGGTGGATCAGCCTGAGCTCAGCTTGGAGCTCTGCCAGGTGAGGCAACCACCGAGCTCTGTTTCGAGCTCTGCCAGGTGATGCAATCACCAAGCTCAGTCTTCGAGCTCTGCCAGGTGATGCAACCATCGAGCTCAGTCTTCGAGCTCTGGCAGAGAGAAGCAATCGGCAGAGCTCAGTCTTCGAGCTCTGCCAGGCGGTGCCACCTCTCCAGTCGAGAGGTGCAACCGCCTGATCCCAGAATTCTGGGATTTGATCGATTTGATCGTTTTGAGCTCGAATTTTGAATTGGGTTGGGGCCTATAAATACCCCACCCATTCAGCACTGAAAAGATACAGACCTATACCGAAATCGTGATCTTTTCTGTGAATCTAAAGAGCTCAAAAGTGTTGTAAAGCCTTTAAGTCTCCTCCTTCTGTTCTTCAAGTTTTCAATTGTAAAGTGAGGAGAGAAAGGTCTGTAAAGGTTGTCTCCTAAGCCTGCCAAAAGGAGAGAAATTGTAAGAGGGAAGTTTGGCCTTCGCCCATTGAAGGAAGGCACCTAGTTGACGTCGGCAACCTCATCGGTGGAGGAAGCCAAAAGTGGAGTAGGTCAAGGCTGACCGAACCACTCTAAATCTCTGGTTTGCGTTTACTTTCGAGCACTTTATCATTACTGCAAACCTCCCTCATCACTACTGCTCTCTGCGCTTTCACGAACAAGTTCTAAGTGCTGTTCTTCCAAATCTGCTTTCAGACGTAAACTCGTATTTTCATACATTACAGTTTACGTTTACGTTTGATTCTGCAGAACTGTTTTCCGTGCTTTTACGAACGAGCTTCCTTGCAGTTTACGCTTACATTTTAATCCTATTAATAACTGCAATCTGTCCTCTACGATTTTACGAACGAGTTTCAACATTTAGACGTAAAACTGCATTCAGACGTAAATCGGCTTTCTTCGCTCAATCATCAGATTTCAGTTTACGTTTACGTCTTGGTTTCAACTGCATACTGCCTTCTGCGAGTATACAAACGAGTTTCAAAGTTTAGACGTAAATCTGCGTCTAACTGCGTTTAGACGTAAATCTGCGTTTAGACGTAAAACTGCGTTTAGACGTAAAACTACGTTTAGACGTAAAACTGCGTTTAGACGTAAATCTGCGTTTAGACGTAAAACTACGTTTAGACGTAAATCTGCGTTTAGACGTAAATCTGCATTTAGACGTAAAACTACGTTTAGACGTAAAACTGCGTTTAGACGTAAATCTGCGTTTAGACGTAAATCTGCATTTAGACGTAAATCTGAGTTTAGACGCAAAACTGCGCTTAGACGCAAAACTGCGCTTAGACGCAATCTGCGCTTAGACGCAAAACTGCGCTTAGACGCAATCTGCGCTTAGACGCAAACTGCACTTAGATACAAACTGAGAATTTGCTTTTGCATCATAATAGTTTTTGAACAAACGCAGCTTTTGGTTTTTAATCGCTGTAAGATTTCCGCTGCACTAATTCACCCCCCCCCTCTTAGTGCTCTCGATCCTAACAATTGGTATCAGAGCAAGGTTAACTCTCTAAAGAATTAAAACCCAAGAGAGATGGCATACGCCGGAAACCAAGAGGGGCATTCAATTACACGTCCACCCATGTTCAGTGGAACGGACTACACTTACTGGAAGACCCGAATGAGGATCTTTCTTATTTCTATGGATTTTGAACTGTGGAACCTTGTTGAAAATGGATTTTCAAAATCTTCTCTTCCAATGATCGATTGGAACGATTTGGAGAAGAAAGCTTTCGCTCTTAATGCAAAGGCTATGAATGCCTTATTTTGCGCACTTGATAAAAACGAGTTTAATCGTGTTTCAACTTGCGAAACTGCTTTTGATATTTGGCACACACTTGAAGTGACCCACGAGGGCACGAGTGAAAGAGTCAAAAATCAATCTGTTGCTGCATTCTTTTGAACTTTTCCGAATGAAACCGAGTGAAACCATTGGCGACATGTTTACCCGTTTCACGGATGTCGTCAACGGTCTAAAAGGACTCGGAAAGAGCTTTTCGGATTTTGAGCTTGTTAATAAGATACTAAGATCCCTTCCTAAGAGTTGGGATCCTAAAGTCACCGCCATTCAAGAGGCAAAAGATCTGCGAAATTTCCCTCTTGAAGAACTAGTCGGGTCATTAATGACCTACGAAATGACTTGCAAAGCTCATGAAGAGCAAGAAGACATCCTTCCAAAGAACAGGAAGGATATGGCACTTAAAACTTCTGAATGCCACTTGAGAGAAAACTCAAGTGATGAGGACTGTGATGATGACTTGGCACTTTTGACAAGAAAGTTTAAAAAATTCTTCAAAAGAAACAAGTTTAAAAACGATGTGAAAAATAAACTTGAACCTAAGAAGGACCAAGTGATCTGCTATGAATGTAAAAAGCCGGGACATTACAAAAGTGATTGTCCCCAAGTCAAGAAAAGAACAACAAAGAAGAAGGCGCTCCAAGCAACATGGGATGATTCGAGCGCATCCGAGGAAGAAGAATCCAACACCGAGCAAGTTGCTCATTACGCCTTTATGGCCATCGAAGAGGAGGTAACGGATTTATTAGATGCTGATTTATCTTTCGATGAATTATTAAATGCCTTCCATGATTTATTTGATGAATGCAAAGTTATAAATAGAAAATACAAGTTGCTAAAAAGGGTACATGATAATCTTACTTGTGAGTTTGATAAGTTAAAAGTCGAACATCATGATAGTTTAAACTCATGTATCAAATGTCATGATTTAGAAACTATACAAAAAGAAAACTTGCTGCTTAAGGACACCTTGAAGAAATTCGAGGTTGGTAGCAAGTCATTAAACATGATCCTTACAAACAAGGGTCATGCTCCCAAAAGAAGTGGGATTGGATTTGTGAGGAGTCCTCACCGAAATCCAACTACCTTTGTAAAAGGCCCCATCTTACATGTTCAAAACCAAACCAAGTGCAACTTTTGTTGCAAATCTGGACACAAGACACATTGTTGTCCATTTAAGAAAATAAGTCCAAACAAATTAATTTGGGTTCCTAAAGGAACCATGATAAACTCTATGCAACATGATAGAAAATGTAGATCTATTTATGAGGCACCCAAAAGCAAATGGGTTCCTAAAGATCATTCGTTCCTATAAAAACATTAAAAGTCTAGGCCGGAGCAAGAAATAATGTTCTGCTCCTTGACTCTCAATCGTCATAAACCAAGAATCAAAATGGGACTCGCAACGCTTAAGTAACAAGTGGAAGCTATGAAATCACAAATACGATACAATTAGAAATATATCATATCCAAATTCACATACCTCCCTGATCTTCAAAACCTGTTCATCTACGAATTAAATTCTTGTAGAAACTAAATATGTCATGATCTTAAAAGGGACACCAAACAAACATACGTACGCACGTTAAAAGATCTATCTTACAAAGAGCTTCTTCCTTAAATAAAAACTCATACGAAATCATGTAACAAACATCAAATTGCTCTGAAACTCTCCTCAAGGCAAAGGCTCCCTAATCAAATCATCTTAAGAACTCACCTGCTGCAGGCGGTGGCACCTCTCCAGCTGGCGGTTGCACCTCCAGCCATCACGGGTTGCCAGAGGTTGCACCGCTCCAGCCAGAGGTGCAACCGCCAGCAGCTCTGATCTTTAAAATCACGCTAGGGCCGGCTTAGGAACCGACCCCAACTCACCCCCATTTCCTCCTCTACTCTTCCAAGTCTCCTCCATTCCCATTTCACTCCTCTAAGCCTTCCAAATACCTCTTATTTCGGAGCAAAACATCAAGAATCCTTCCTTCTCTTAAAGATTTCACAAAGGTACTCTCTAAGAAGCTCTTAAATTCTGTTTTGTTCTTCATTTACTTTAGCTCATCATCATCCCTCTAAACAGCAGTAGTAATGGGATCTAGAAGATCCTCAAGGGACAAGGGAAAGAGGAGAGTAGTAGAAGAGTTTGATCTCACTCTTTTTGATTCCAAAAACCATGCTGAAAAATTTCTCTCCTTCGAACTAAGAAGCATCAATAAGGGAAAATACGTAGATCTGAATGAACTAAGAGATGTAGAGACTATCCATTGGTTTGCAAACCTAAATCTACTTCCCATTTTGCAGATCAACGAACCCATTTATCCTAGACTAGTTAGATTGTTTTATAACAACATGCAAAAAGATGATGAAGAAAGGATATCAACCTATCTCTTAGGACAACACATTTCAATCACTGATAGATTCATTTGTGATATGATAGGTATTCCCATGAAAAGCATAGGACTTTACTTCAAAGGATCATGGGATGAAAAAACTATTGAAACATCCTACGTTGAAGCCTTAGGAACAATCCTTGCCAATCCTAACGTAGAATCTATTCCTAAAAGTTGTGAACATCTAATGCCCTTTAACACTAAGATACTTCATCATATCATGACTAGTATAATTCTTCCTAAGCAATACCATCATGATGAAGTGAGTCAATTGGAATTAGGAATTATGTACCTAATTATGAAAGAACGTGACATTTGTCTTGGCTATCTGATCCAACAAAACATGTTGGAATTATCTACGAAAGATATGATGCTCCCATATGGTGGAATTATTACTAGAATAATGAAAGCTTACGACATTCAAATACCACTAGAAGAAGAAGTAATGAAATCAGATAGATACAGCATAATAAACAAAAATCTACTTCACCGACTAAGATGTCACTATAGAAACGGTAACTGGGTTAGAATGCCTAGAAGAACTAATCCCCCTGAACCTGAACCTGAACCAGAGCCGGAAACCCCAGTCTTTAGGAGTACCCACTCTCCTCCAATCTGTCCCTTTGAGGAAACACATCCGGTTGAGCAAACTCACACATCATCCATCGAAGATATTGGGATTCGGATGGACCGATTTGAGCAACGACAAGAACGGCTTGAACTTCGACAAGATCAAATCCTAACCGAGCTACAACAAATCCATCGACAATTTGACTCTTTACTTAGGCACTTTAATCTTCCACCTCATGAATAAGCTTGTATAAACATCTGATGTTTTTGATATGACATGTTGTAAACTCCTTATGTTATTCATGAAGGACTTTGTCCTTATGGTTACCTGATATGATGTACATATGTTACCCTGATATGGTTATCTTTGTCTGTGTAAGCATATTTGCAAACATCTCTTGTTGTTTATCTCGGTTTTTGCACTGAAACTAAAAAGGTTTAAAAGCCTATGCCTTGAAAATATGAAGCAACATACCAATGTAAGTTGATAAGTCAGCAGTATGACATTGATATGGTTGCTATTGCTAATATGATTGCTATCATGCCATGTATCAAACAAAATGTGCATCATACGAGCTGATATCTTACCATGTGATGCAATGCTACACTTGCTGAAATAAAAATCCTGCTATGCAATATGATATAATGCTGCACTTGAAATAATTGTGTTACTACATCAAAATTATTTTTCGAATGTTATTACTATTACATGCCTTGACAACGCTTGATCAAATAACATGTTGCAAATTATGTGACAAATATTTTTAACCAAATGCATGTAAGAAGTTCATTTTTCGGGTTGTATGCTAAAAATGGGATGTTCCCGTACACTCTTATGAAAACTCTTTGGAAAATGACTTTCCTCCGTCAAGCAAAAAACAATAAAGAGATATATGTGTCATGACTTCCTTTATATGCTTGATAATGCTATCATGCTTTTTGTTGATGACAAAGGGGGAGAAAAATATGAATTGATAAACACTATGTCATAGCTGAACTGCCATAATCATATCTATGTCATAATTGCAAATAGTTGAGTGATGCTATAAACAATGTTATGCCATCCTTGCATCACCAAGAGATATGTGAACATGTACTATAGTTTGCATCATATCTTGAGTTGATATTGTGAAGAAAATGCAAACTTACTAGAAAATCTCAAATGTGAGCATCATGTAAAAAGTCCTTCGTAGCTTTATATGATTACATGATGAATGGTTACAAACACAATCATACAAACTTGATGATGTATGTCATGCCTTGACATAATTCTTGAAGAGATACATCATGATAGGCATCATGATGGGAGCATTGATAAGTTTAACTGATCTAACTTATCAATACGTCACTTGAATTCTTAGGTCTTGGATTCAAGGTTGACTTATCTCAACTATGGCATATAGATAGGGGGAGTTAAGGACAACTCCTTTATCAATTGATTGTCATCATCAAAAAGGGGGAGATTGTTGAATCTCGGATTTTGATGATGAAGTCAATTGTCATTTGTTATCTAATCTATGTGTTGAGATAAGTGTGCAGGATTAACTACGATGAGAGTAAGACAAGCAGCAGGAGTTGCGCCGGAGTCAAGATCATGATCACGTTGGGAGTTCGAGAGTTCGACGAAAGTTCGGACGGTCGTCGGAGGTTCAGAGAGAACAGATCCGAGAAGTCCAGAAGCTTGCCAAGCGAAGCTCGTCGGAACTCGCCAAGTGGATCGTCGCAAAGTCCAGGAGTATGCCGGATGTCCGCAGAAGGATCACCGAGGGTTATCGGTTGATCGACGGAAGTTGGCCGGAAACTCGCCGGAAGAAGCGATTGACGCATCGGAGCAAAGCTGCAGAAGTTGTCTTAGAGTTAATCGTAGTTAGCATGATGATTAAGCATGAAAATGGGAGGTGACCCCATTAGCTTAATCTTGGGGCAATTGGGCCCCTGAAAAGATTCAAAGTGGGTCGAATGGAGTGAACCATTCGGACCCTGATTGCACCAGGAGGTGCAACCGCCCCAGCCAGGAGGTGCAACCGCCTGGGCTGTGGGGTTGAGAGGTGCAACCGCCCCAGCCAGGAGGTGCAACCGCCTGGGCTGTGGGGGTTGAGAGGTGCAACCGCCTGGGCTGCGAGGCTGGGAGGTGCAACCGCCCCAGCCAAGAGGTTGCACCGCCAGAGCTCAAGTTCCGAGCTCTGCCAGGCGATACAACCACCGAGCTCAGTCTTCGAGCTCTGGCAGAGAGGTGCATCAGCCTGAGCTCAGTCTCGAGCTCTGCCAGGTGATGCATTCACCAAGCTCAGTCTTCGAGCTTTGGCAGAGAGGTGGATCAGCCTGAGCTCAGCTTGGAGCTCTGCCAGGTGAGGCAACCACCGAGCTCTGTTTCGAGCTCTGCCAGGTGATGCAATCACCAAGCTCAGTCTTCGAGCTCTGCCAGGTGATGCAACCATCGAGCTCAGTCTTCGAGCTCTGGCAGAGAGAAGCAATCGGCAGAGCTCAGTCTTCGAGCTCTGCCAGGCGGTGCCACCTCTCCAGTCGAGAGGTGCAACCGCCTGATCCCAGAATTCTGGGATTTGATCGATTTGATCGTTTTGAGCTCGAATTTTGAATTGGGTTGGGGCCTATAAATACCCCACCCATTCAGCACTGAAAAGATACAGACCTATACCGAAATCGTGATCTTTTCTGTGAATCTAAAGAGCTCAAAAGTGTTGTAAAGCCTTTAAGTCTCCTCCTTCTGTTCTTCAAGTTTTCAATTGTAAAGTGAGGAGAGAAAGGTCTGTAAAGGTTGTCTCCTAAGCCTGCCAAAAGGAGAGAAATTGTAAGAGGGAAGTTTGGCCTTCGCCCATTGAAGGAAGGCACCTAGTTGACGTCGGCAACCTCATCGGTGGAGGAAGCCAAAAGTGGAGTAGGTCAAGGCTGACCGAACCACTCTAAATCTCTGGTTTGCGTTTACTTTCGAGCACTTTATCATTACTGCAAACCTCCCTCATCACTACTGCTCTCTGCGCTTTCACGAACAAGTTCTAAGTGCTGTTCTTCCAAATCTGCTTTCAGACGTAAACTCGTATTTTCATACATTACAGTTTACGTTTACGTTTGATTCTGCAGAACTGTTTTCCGTGCTTTTACGAACGAGCTTCCTTGCAGTTTACGCTTACATTTTAATCCTATTAATAACTGCAATCTGTCCTCTACGATTTTACGAACGAGTTTCAACATTTAGACGTAAAACTGCATTCAGACGTAAATCGGCTTTCTTCGCTCAATCATCAGATTTCAGTTTACGTTTACGTCTTGGTTTCAACTGCATACTGCCTTCTGCGAGTATACAAACGAGTTTCAAAGTTTAGACGTAAATCTGCGTCTAACTGCGTTTAGACGTAAATCTGCGTTTAGACGTAAAACTGCGTTTAGACGTAAAACTGCGTTTAGACGTAAAACTACGTTTAGACGTAAAACTGCGTTTAGACGTAAATCTGCGTTTAGACGTAAAACTACGTTTAGACGTAAATCTGCGTTTAGACGTAAATCTGCATTTAGACGTAAAACTACGTTTAGACGTAAAACTGCGTTTAGACGTAAATCTGCGTTTAGACGTAAATCTGCATTTAGACGTAAATCTGAGTTTAGACGCAAAACTGCGCTTAGACGCAAAACTGCGCTTAGACGCAATCTGCGCTTAGACGCAAAACTGCGCTTAGACGCAATCTGCGCTTAGACGCAAACTGCACTTAGATACAAACTGAGAATTTGCTTTTGCATCATAATAGTTTTTGAACAAACGCAGCTTTTGGTTTTTAATCGCTGTAAGATTTCCGCTGCACTAATTCACCCCCCCCCTCTTAGTGCTCTCGATCCTAACAATTGGTATCAGAGCAAGGTTAACTCTCTAAAGAATTAAAACCCAAGAGAGATGGCATACGCCGGAAACCAAGAGGGGCATTCAATTACACGTCCACCCATGTTCAGTGGAACGGACTACACTTACTGGAAGACCCGAATGAGGATCTTTCTTATTTCTATGGATTTTGAACTGTGGAACCTTGTTGAAAATGGATTTTCAAAATCTTCTCTTCCAATGATCGATTGGAACGATTTGGAGAAGAAAGCTTTCGCTCTTAATGCAAAGGCTATGAATGCCTTATTTTGCGCACTTGATAAAAACGAGTTTAATCGTGTTTCAACTTGCGAAACTGCTTTTGATATTTGGCACACACTTGAAGTGACCCACGAGGGCACGAGTGAAAGAGTCAAAAATCAATCTGTTGCTGCATTCTTTTGAACTTTTCCGAATGAAACCGAGTGAAACCATTGGCGACATGTTTACCCGTTTCACGGATGTCGTCAACGGTCTAAAAGGACTCGGAAAGAGCTTTTCGGATTTTGAGCTTGTTAATAAGATACTAAGATCCCTTCCTAAGAGTTGGGATCCTAAAGTCACCGCCATTCAAGAGGCAAAAGATCTGCGAAATTTCCCTCTTGAAGAACTAGTCGGGTCATTAATGACCTACGAAATGACTTGCAAAGCTCATGAAGAGCAAGAAGACATCCTTCCAAAGAACAGGAAGGATATGGCACTTAAAACTTCTGAATGCCACTTGAGAGAAAACTCAAGTGATGAGGACTGTGATGATGACTTGGCACTTTTGACAAGAAAGTTTAAAAAATTCTTCAAAAGAAACAAGTTTAAAAACGATGTGAAAAATAAACTTGAACCTAAGAAGGACCAAGTGATCTGCTATGAATGTAAAAAGCCGGGACATTACAAAAGTGATTGTCCCCAAGTCAAGAAAAGAACAACAAAGAAGAAGGCGCTCCAAGCAACATGGGATGATTCGAGCGCATCCGAGGAAGAAGAATCCAACACCGAGCAAGTTGCTCATTACGCCTTTATGGCCATCGAAGAGGAGGTAACGGATTTATTAGATGCTGATTTATCTTTCGATGAATTATTAAATGCCTTCCATGATTTATTTGATGAATGCAAAGTTATAAATAGAAAATACAAGTTGCTAAAAAGGGTACATGATAATCTTACTTGTGAGTTTGATAAGTTAAAAGTCGAACATCATGATAGTTTAAACTCATGTATCAAATGTCATGATTTAGAAACTATACAAAAAGAAAACTTGCTGCTTAAGGACACCTTGAAGAAATTCGAGGTTGGTAGCAAGTCATTAAACATGATCCTTACAAACAAGGGTCATGCTCCCAAAAGAAGTGGGATTGGATTTGTGAGGAGTCCTCACCGAAATCCAACTACCTTTGTAAAAGGCCCCATCTTACATGTTCAAAACCAAACCAAGTGCAACTTTTGTTGCAAATCTGGACACAAGACACATTGTTGTCCATTTAAGAAAATAAGTCCAAACAAATTAATTTGGGTTCCTAAAGGAACCATGATAAACTCTATGCAACATGATAGAAAATGTAGATCTATTTATGAGGCACCCAAAAGCAAATGGGTTCCTAAAGATCATTCGTTCCTATAAAAACATTAAAAGTCTAGGCCGGAGCAAGAAATAATGTTCTGCTCCTTGACTCTCAATCGTCATAAACCAAGAATCAAAATGGGACTCGCAACGCTTAAGTAACAAGTGGAAGCTATGAAATCACAAATACGATACAATTAGAAATATATCATATCCAAATTCACATACCTCCCTGATCTTCAAAACCTGTTCATCTACGAATTAAATTCTTGTAGAAACTAAATATGTCATGATCTTAAAAGGGACACCAAACAAACATACGTACGCACGTTAAAAGATCTATCTTACAAAGAGCTTCTTCCTTAAATAAAAACTCATACGAAATCATGTAACAAACATCAAATTGCTCTGAAACTCTCCTCAAGGCAAAGGCTCCCTAATCAAATCATCTTAAGAACTCACCTGCTGCAGGCGGTGGCACCTCTCCAGCTGGCGGTTGCACCTCCAGCCATCACGGGTTGCCAGAGGTTGCACCGCTCCAGCCAGAGGTGCAACCGCCAGCAGCTCTGATCTTTAAAATCACGCTAGGGCCGGCTTAGGAACCGACCCCAACTCACCCCCATTTCCTCCTCTACTCTTCCAAGTCTCCTCCATTCCCATTTCACTCCTCTAAGCCTTCCAAATACCTCTTATTTCGGAGCAAAACATCAAGAATCCTTCCTTCTCTTAAAGATTTCACAAAGGTACTCTCTAAGAAGCTCTTAAATTCTGTTTTGTTCTTCATTTACTTTAGCTCATCATCATCCCTCTAAACAGCAGTAGTAATGGGATCTAGAAGATCCTCAAGGGACAAGGGAAAGAGGAGAGTAGTAGAAGAGTTTGATCTCACTCTTTTTGATTCCAAAAACCATGCTGAAAAATTTCTCTCCTTCGAACTAAGAAGCATCAATAAGGGAAAATACGTAGATCTGAATGAACTAAGAGATGTAGAGACTATCCATTGGTTTGCAAACCTAAATCTACTTCCCATTTTGCAGATCAACGAACCCATTTATCCTAGACTAGTTAGATTGTTTTATAACAACATGCAAAAAGATGATGAAGAAAGGATATCAACCTATCTCTTAGGACAACACATTTCAATCACTGATAGATTCATTTGTGATATGATAGGTATTCCCATGAAAAGCATAGGACTTTACTTCAAAGGATCATGGGATGAAAAAACTATTGAAACATCCTACGTTGAAGCCTTAGGAACAATCCTTGCCAATCCTAACGTAGAATCTATTCCTAAAAGTTGTGAACATCTAATGCCCTTTAACACTAAGATACTTCATCATATCATGACTAGTATAATTCTTCCTAAGCAATACCATCATGATGAAGTGAGTCAATTGGAATTAGGAATTATGTACCTAATTATGAAAGAACGTGACATTTGTCTTGGCTATCTGATCCAACAAAACATGTTGGAATTATCTACGAAAGATATGATGCTCCCATATGGTGGAATTATTACTAGAATAATGAAAGCTTACGACATTCAAATACCACTAGAAGAAGAAGTAATGAAATCAGATAGATACAGCATAATAAACAAAAATCTACTTCACCGACTAAGATGTCACTATAGAAACGGTAACTGGGTTAGAATGCCTAGAAGAACTAATCCCCCTGAACCTGAACCTGAACCAGAGCCGGAAACCCCAGTCTTTAGGAGTACCCACTCTCCTCCAATCTGTCCCTTTGAGGAAACACATCCGGTTGAGCAAACTCACACATCATCCATCGAAGATATTGGGATTCGGATGGACCGATTTGAGCAACGACAAGAACGGCTTGAACTTCGACAAGATCAAATCCTAACCGAGCTACAACAAATCCATCGACAATTTGACTCTTTACTTAGGCACTTTAATCTTCCACCTCATGAATAAGCTTGTATAAACATCTGATGTTTTTGATATGACATGTTGTAAACTCCTTATGTTATTCATGAAGGACTTTGTCCTTATGGTTACCTGATATGATGTACATATGTTACCCTGATATGGTTATCTTTGTCTGTGTAAGCATATTTGCAAACATCTCTTGTTGTTTATCTCGGTTTTTGCACTGAAACTAAAAAGGTTTAAAAGCCTATGCCTTGAAAATATGAAGCAACATACCAATGTAAGTTGATAAGTCAGCAGTATGACATTGATATGGTTGCTATTGCTAATATGATTGCTATCATGCCATGTATCAAACAAAATGTGCATCATACGAGCTGATATCTTACCATGTGATGCAATGCTACACTTGCTGAAATAAAAATCCTGCTATGCAATATGATATAATGCTGCACTTGAAATAATTGTGTTACTACATCAAAATTATTTTTCGAATGTTATTACTATTACATGCCTTGACAACGCTTGATCAAATAACATGTTGCAAATTATGTGACAAATATTTTTAACCAAATGCATGTAAGAAGTTCATTTTTCGGGTTGTATGCTAAAAATGGGATGTTCCCGTACACTCTTATGAAAACTCTTTGGAAAATGACTTTCCTCCGTCAAGCAAAAAACAATAAAGAGATATATGTGTCATGACTTCCTTTATATGCTTGATAATGCTATCATGCTTTTTGTTGATGACAAAGGGGGAGAAAAATATGAATTGATAAACACTATGTCATAGCTGAACTGCCATAATCATATCTATGTCATAATTGCAAATAGTTGAGTGATGCTATAAACAATGTTATGCCATCCTTGCATCACCAAGAGATATGTGAACATGTACTATAGTTTGCATCATATCTTGAGTTGATATTGTGAAGAAAATGCAAACTTACTAGAAAATCTCAAATGTGAGCATCATGTAAAAAGTCCTTCGTAGCTTTATATGATTACATGATGAATGGTTACAAACACAATCATACAAACTTGATGATGTATGTCATGCCTTGACATAATTCTTGAAGAGATACATCATGATAGGCATCATGATGGGAGCATTGATAAGTTTAACTGATCTAACTTATCAATACGTCACTTGAATTCTTAGGTCTTGGATTCAAGGTTGACTTATCTCAACTATGGCATATAGATAGGGGGAGTTAAGGACAACTCCTTTATCAATTGATTGTCATCATCAAAAAGGGGGAGATTGTTGAATCTCGGATTTTGATGATGAAGTCAATTGTCATTTGTTATCTAATCTATGTGTTGAGATAAGTGTGCAGGATTAACTACGATGAGAGTAAGACAAGCAGCAGGAGTTGCGCCGGAGTCAAGATCATGATCACGTTGGGAGTTCGAGAGTTCGACGAAAGTTCGGACGGTCGTCGGAGGTTCAGAGAGAACAGATCCGAGAAGTCCAGAAGCTTGCCAAGCGAAGCTCGTCGGAACTCGCCAAGTGGATCGTCGCAAAGTCCAGGAGTATGCCGGATGTCCGCAGAAGGATCACCGAGGGTTATCGGTTGATCGACGGAAGTTGGCCGGAAACTCGCCGGAAGAAGCGATTGACGCATCGGAGCAAAGCTGCAGAAGTTGTCTTAGAGTTAATCGTAGTTAGCATGATGATTAAGCATGAAAATGGGAGGTGACCCCATTAGCTTAATCTTGGGGCAATTGGGCCCCTGAAAAGATTCAAAGTGGGTCGAATGGAGTGAACCATTCGGACCCTGATTGCACCAGGAGGTGCAACCGCCCCAGCCAGGAGGTGCAACCGCCTGGGCTGTGGGGTTGAGAGGTGCAACCGCCCCAGCCAGGAGGTGCAACCGCCTGGGCTGTGGGGGTTGAGAGGTGCAACCGCCTGGGCTGCGAGGCTGGGAGGTGCAACCGCCCCAGCCAAGAGGTTGCACCGCCAGAGCTCAAGTTCCGAGCTCTGCCAGGCGATACAACCACCGAGCTCAGTCTTCGAGCTCTGGCAGAGAGGTGCATCAGCCTGAGCTCAGTCTCGAGCTCTGCCAGGTGATGCATTCACCAAGCTCAGTCTTCGAGCTTTGGCAGAGAGGTGGATCAGCCTGAGCTCAGCTTGGAGCTCTGCCAGGTGAGGCAACCACCGAGCTCTGTTTCGAGCTCTGCCAGGTGATGCAATCACCAAGCTCAGTCTTCGAGCTCTGCCAGGTGATGCAACCATCGAGCTCAGTCTTCGAGCTCTGGCAGAGAGAAGCAATCGGCAGAGCTCAGTCTTCGAGCTCTGCCAGGCGGTGCCACCTCTCCAGTCGAGAGGTGCAACCGCCTGATCCCAGAATTCTGGGATTTGATCGATTTGATCGTTTTGAGCTCGAATTTTGAATTGGGTTGGGGCCTATAAATACCCCACCCATTCAGCACTGAAAAGATACAGACCTATACCGAAATCGTGATCTTTTCTGTGAATCTAAAGAGCTCAAAAGTGTTGTAAAGCCTTTAAGTCTCCTCCTTCTGTTCTTCAAGTTTTCAATTGTAAAGTGAGGAGAGAAAGGTCTGTAAAGGTTGTCTCCTAAGCCTGCCAAAAGGAGAGAAATTGTAAGAGGGAAGTTTGGCCTTCGCCCATTGAAGGAAGGCACCTAGTTGACGTCGGCAACCTCATCGGTGGAGGAAGCCAAAAGTGGAGTAGGTCAAGGCTGACCGAACCACTCTAAATCTCTGGTTTGCGTTTACTTTCGAGCACTTTATCATTACTGCAAACCTCCCTCATCACTACTGCTCTCTGCGCTTTCACGAACAAGTTCTAAGTGCTGTTCTTCCAAATCTGCTTTCAGACGTAAACTCGTATTTTCATACATTACAGTTTACGTTTACGTTTGATTCTGCAGAACTGTTTTCCGTGCTTTTACGAACGAGCTTCCTTGCAGTTTACGCTTACATTTTAATCCTATTAATAACTGCAATCTGTCCTCTACGATTTTACGAACGAGTTTCAACATTTAGACGTAAAACTGCATTCAGACGTAAATCGGCTTTCTTCGCTCAATCATCAGATTTCAGTTTACGTTTACGTCTTGGTTTCAACTGCATACTGCCTTCTGCGAGTATACAAACGAGTTTCAAAGTTTAGACGTAAATCTGCGTCTAACTGCGTTTAGACGTAAATCTGCGTTTAGACGTAAAACTGCGTTTAGACGTAAAACTGCGTTTAGACGTAAAACTACGTTTAGACGTAAAACTGCGTTTAGACGTAAATCTGCGTTTAGACGTAAAACTACGTTTAGACGTAAATCTGCGTTTAGACGTAAATCTGCATTTAGACGTAAAACTACGTTTAGACGTAAAACTGCGTTTAGACGTAAATCTGCGTTTAGACGTAAATCTGCATTTAGACGTAAATCTGAGTTTAGACGCAAAACTGCGCTTAGACGCAAAACTGCGCTTAGACGCAATCTGCGCTTAGACGCAAAACTGCGCTTAGACGCAATCTGCGCTTAGACGCAAACTGCACTTAGATACAAACTGAGAATTTGCTTTTGCATCATAATAGTTTTTGAACAAACGCAGCTTTTGGTTTTTAATCGCTGTAAGATTTCCGCTGCACTAATTCACCCCCCCCCTCTTAGTGCTCTCGATCCTAACAATTGGTATCAGAGCAAGGTTAACTCTCTAAAGAATTAAAACCCAAGAGAGATGGCATACGCCGGAAACCAAGAGGGGCATTCAATTACACGTCCACCCATGTTCAGTGGAACGGACTACACTTACTGGAAGACCCGAATGAGGATCTTTCTTATTTCTATGGATTTTGAACTGTGGAACCTTGTTGAAAATGGATTTTCAAAATCTTCTCTTCCAATGATCGATTGGAACGATTTGGAGAAGAAAGCTTTCGCTCTTAATGCAAAGGCTATGAATGCCTTATTTTGCGCACTTGATAAAAACGAGTTTAATCGTGTTTCAACTTGCGAAACTGCTTTTGATATTTGGCACACACTTGAAGTGACCCACGAGGGCACGAGTGAAAGAGTCAAAAATCAATCTGTTGCTGCATTCTTTTGAACTTTTCCGAATGAAACCGAGTGAAACCATTGGCGACATGTTTACCCGTTTCACGGATGTCGTCAACGGTCTAAAAGGACTCGGAAAGAGCTTTTCGGATTTTGAGCTTGTTAATAAGATACTAAGATCCCTTCCTAAGAGTTGGGATCCTAAAGTCACCGCCATTCAAGAGGCAAAAGATCTGCGAAATTTCCCTCTTGAAGAACTAGTCGGGTCATTAATGACCTACGAAATGACTTGCAAAGCTCATGAAGAGCAAGAAGACATCCTTCCAAAGAACAGGAAGGATATGGCACTTAAAACTTCTGAATGCCACTTGAGAGAAAACTCAAGTGATGAGGACTGTGATGATGACTTGGCACTTTTGACAAGAAAGTTTAAAAAATTCTTCAAAAGAAACAAGTTTAAAAACGATGTGAAAAATAAACTTGAACCTAAGAAGGACCAAGTGATCTGCTATGAATGTAAAAAGCCGGGACATTACAAAAGTGATTGTCCCCAAGTCAAGAAAAGAACAACAAAGAAGAAGGCGCTCCAAGCAACATGGGATGATTCGAGCGCATCCGAGGAAGAAGAATCCAACACCGAGCAAGTTGCTCATTACGCCTTTATGGCCATCGAAGAGGAGGTAACGGATTTATTAGATGCTGATTTATCTTTCGATGAATTATTAAATGCCTTCCATGATTTATTTGATGAATGCAAAGTTATAAATAGAAAATACAAGTTGCTAAAAAGGGTACATGATAATCTTACTTGTGAGTTTGATAAGTTAAAAGTCGAACATCATGATAGTTTAAACTCATGTATCAAATGTCATGATTTAGAAACTATACAAAAAGAAAACTTGCTGCTTAAGGACACCTTGAAGAAATTCGAGGTTGGTAGCAAGTCATTAAACATGATCCTTACAAACAAGGGTCATGCTCCCAAAAGAAGTGGGATTGGATTTGTGAGGAGTCCTCACCGAAATCCAACTACCTTTGTAAAAGGCCCCATCTTACATGTTCAAAACCAAACCAAGTGCAACTTTTGTTGCAAATCTGGACACAAGACACATTGTTGTCCATTTAAGAAAATAAGTCCAAACAAATTAATTTGGGTTCCTAAAGGAACCATGATAAACTCTATGCAACATGATAGAAAATGTAGATCTATTTATGAGGCACTCAAAAGCAAATGGGTTCCTAAAGATCATTCGTTCCTATAAAAACATTAAAAGTCTAGGCCGGAGCAAGAAATAATGTTCTGCTCCTTGACTCTCAATCGTCATAAACCAAGAATCAAAATGGGACTCGCAACGCTTAAGTAACAAGTGGAAGCTATGAAATCACAAATACGATACAATTAGAAATATATCATATCCAAATTCACATACCTCCCTGATCTTCAAAACCTGTTCATCTACGAATTAAATTCTTGTAGAAACTAAATATGTCATGATCTTAAAAGGGACACCAAACAAACATACGTACGCACGTTAAAAGATCTATCTTACAAAGAGCTTCTTCCTTAAATAAAAACTCATACGAAATCATGTAACAAACATCAAATTGCTCTGAAACTCTCCTCAAGGCAAAGGCTCCCTAATCAAATCATCTTAAGAACTCACCTGCTGCAGGCGGTGGCACCTCTCCAGCTGGCGGTTGCACCTCCAGCCATCACGGGTTGCCAGAGGTTGCACCGCTCCAGCCAGAGGTGCAACCGCCAGCAGCTCTGATCTTTAAAATCACGCTAGGGCCGGCTTAGGAACCGACCCCAACTCACCCCCATTTCCTCCTCTACTCTTCCAAGTCTCCTCCATTCCCATTTCACTCCTCTAAGCCTTCCAAATACCTCTTATTTCGGAGCAAAACATCAAGAATCCTTCCTTCTCTTAAAGATTTCACAAAGGTACTCTCTAAGAAGCTCTTAAATTCTGTTTTGTTCTTCATTTACTTTAGCTCATCATCATCCCTCTAAACAGCAGTAGTAATGGGATCTAGAAGATCCTCAAGGGACAAGGGAAAGAGGAGAGTAGTAGAAGAGTTTGATCTCACTCTTTTTGATTCCAAAAACCATGCTGAAAAATTTCTCTCCTTCGAACTAAGAAGCATCAATAAGGGAAAATACGTAGATCTGAATGAACTAAGAGATGTAGAGACTATCCATTGGTTTGCAAACCTAAATCTACTTCCCATTTTGCAGATCAACGAACCCATTTATCCTAGACTAGTTAGATTGTTTTATAACAACATGCAAAAAGATGATGAAGAAAGGATATCAACCTATCTCTTAGGACAACACATTTCAATCACTGATAGATTCATTTGTGATATGATAGGTATTCCCATGAAAAGCATAGGACTTTACTTCAAAGGATCATGGGATGAAAAAACTATTGAAACATCCTACGTTGAAGCCTTAGGAACAATCCTTGCCAATCCTAACGTAGAATCTATTCCTAAAAGTTGTGAACATCTAATGCCCTTTAACACTAAGATACTTCATCATATCATGACTAGTATAATTCTTCCTAAGCAATACCATCATGATGAAGTGAGTCAATTGGAATTAGGAATTATGTACCTAATTATGAAAGAACGTGACATTTGTCTTGGCTATCTGATCCAACAAAACATGTTGGAATTATCTACGAAAGATATGATGCTCCCATATGGTGGAATTATTACTAGAATAATGAAAGCTTACGACATTCAAATACCACTAGAAGAAGAAGTAATGAAATCAGATAGATACAGCATAATAAACAAAAATCTACTTCACCGACTAAGATGTCACTATAGAAACGGTAACTGGGTTAGAATGCCTAGAAGAACTAATCCCCCTGAACCTGAACCTGAACCAGAGCCGGAAACCCCAGTCTTTAGGAGTACCCACTCTCCTCCAATCTGTCCCTTTGAGGAAACACATCCGGTTGAGCAAACTCACACATCATCCATCGAAGATATTGGGATTCGGATGGACCGATTTGAGCAACGACAAGAACGGCTTGAACTTCGACAAGATCAAATCCTAACCGAGCTACAACAAATCCATCGACAATTTGACTCTTTACTTAGGCACTTTAATCTTCCACCTCATGAATAAGCTTGTATAAACATCTGATGTTTTTGATATGACATGTTGTAAACTCCTTATGTTATTCATGAAGGACTTTGTCCTTATGGTTACCTGATATGATGTACATATGTTACCCTGATATGGTTATCTTTGTCTGTGTAAGCATATTTGCAAACATCTCTTGTTGTTTATCTCGGTTTTTGCACTGAAACTAAAAAGGTTTAAAAGCCTATGCCTTGAAAATATGAAGCAACATACCAATGTAAGTTGATAAGTCAGCAGTATGACATTGATATGGTTGCTATTGCTAATATGATTGCTATCATGCCATGTATCAAACAAAATGTGCATCATACGAGCTGATATCTTACCATGTGATGCAATGCTACACTTGCTGAAATAAAAATCCTGCTATGCAATATGATATAATGCTGCACTTGAAATAATTGTGTTACTACATCAAAATTATTTTTCGAATGTTATTACTATTACATGCCTTGACAACGCTTGATCAAATAACATGTTGCAAATTATGTGACAAATATTTTTAACCAAATGCATGTAAGAAGTTCATTTTTCGGGTTGTATGCTAAAAATGGGATGTTCCCGTACACTCTTATGAAAACTCTTTGGAAAATGACTTTCCTCCGTCAAGCAAAAAACAATAAAGAGATATATGTGTCATGACTTCCTTTATATGCTTGATAATGCTATCATGCTTTTTGTTGATGACAAAGGGGGAGAAAAATATGAATTGATAAACACTATGTCATAGCTGAACTGCCATAATCATATCTATGTCATAATTGCAAATAGTTGAGTGATGCTATAAACAATGTTATGCCATCCTTGCATCACCAAGAGATATGTGAACATGTACTATAGTTTGCATCATATCTTGAGTTGATATTGTGAAGAAAATGCAAACTTACTAGAAAATCTCAAATGTGAGCATCATGTAAAAAGTCCTTCGTAGCTTTATATGATTACATGATGAATGGTTACAAACACAATCATACAAACTTGATGATGTATGTCATGCCTTGACATAATTCTTGAAGAGATACATCATGATAGGCATCATGATGGGAGCATTGATAAGTTTAACTGATCTAACTTATCAATACGTCACTTGAATTCTTAGGTCTTGGATTCAAGGTTGACTTATCTCAACTATGGCATATAGATAGGGGGAGTTAAGGACAACTCCTTTATCAATTGATTGTCATCATCAAAAAGGGGGAGATTGTTGAATCTCGGATTTTGATGATGAAGTCAATTGTCATTTGTTATCTAATCTATGTGTTGAGATAAGTGTGCAGGATTAACTACGATGAGAGTAAGACAAGCAGCAGGAGTTGCGCCGGAGTCAAGATCATGATCACGTTGGGAGTTCGAGAGTTCGACGAAAGTTCGGACGGTCGTCGGAGGTTCAGAGAGAACAGATCCGAGAAGTCCAGAAGCTTGCCAAGCGAAGCTCGTCGGAACTCGCCAAGTGGATCGTCGCAAAGTCCAGGAGTATGCCGGATGTCCGCAGAAGGATCACCGAGGGTTATCGGTTGATCGACGGAAGTTGGCCGGAAACTCGCCGGAAGAAGCGATTGACGCATCGGAGCAAAGCTGCAGAAGTTGTCTTAGAGTTAATCGTAGTTAGCATGATGATTAAGCATGAAAATGGGAGGTGACCCCATTAGCTTAATCTTGGGGCAATTGGGCCCCTGAAAAGATTCAAAGTGGGTCGAATGGAGTGAACCATTCGGACCCTGATTGCACCAGGAGGTGCAACCGCCCCAGCCAGGAGGTGCAACCGCCTGGGCTGTGGGGTTGAGAGGTGTAACCGCCCCAGCCAGGAGGTGCAACCGCCTGGGCTGTGGGGGTTGAGAGGTGCAACCGCCTGGGCTGCGAGGCTGGGAGGTGCAACCGCCCCAGCCAAGAGGTTGCACCGCCAGAGCTCAAGTTCCGAGCTCTGCCAGGCGATACAACCACCGAGCTCAGTCTTCGAGCTCTGGCAGAGAGGTGCATCAGCCTGAGCTCAGTCTCGAGCTCTGCCAGGTGATGCATTCACCAAGCTCAGTCTTCGAGCTTTGGCAGAGAGGTGGATCAGCCTGAGCTCAGCTTGGAGCTCTGCCAGGTGAGGCAACCACCGAACTCTGTTTCGAGCTCTGCCAGGTGATGCAATCACCAAGCTCAGTCTTCGAGCTCTGCCAGGTGATGCAACCATCGAGCTCAGTCTTCGAGCTCTGGCAGAGAGAAGCAATCGGCAGAGCTCAGTCTTCGAGCTCTGCCAGGCGGTGCCACCTCTCCAGTCGAGAGGTGCAACCGCCTGATCCCAGAATTCTGGGATTTGATCGATTTGATCGTTTTGAGCTCGAATTTTGAATTGGGTTGGGGCCTATAAATACCCCACCCATTCAGCACTGAAAAGATACAGACCTATACCGAAATCGTGATCTTTTCTGTGAATCTAAAGAGCTCAAAAGTGTTGTAAAGCCTTTAAGTCTCCTCCTTCTGTTCTTCAAGTTTTCAATTGTAAAGTGAGGAGAGAAAGGTCTGTAAAGGTTGTCTCCTAAGCCTGCCAAAAGGAGAGAAATTGTAAGAGGGAAGTTTGGCCTTCGCCCATTGAAGGAAGGCACCTAGTTGACGTCGGCAACCTCATCGGTGGAGGAAGCCAAAAGTGGAGTAGGTCAAGGCTGACCGAACCACTCTAAATCTTTGGTTTGAGTTTACTTTCGAGCACTTTATCATTACTGCAAACCTCCCTCATCACTACTGCTCTCTGCGCTTTCACGAACAAGTTCTAAGTGCTGTTCTTCCAAATCTGCTTTCAGACGTAAACTCGTATTTTCATACATTACAGTTTACATTTACGTTTGATTCTGCAGAACTGTTTTCCGTGCTTTTACGAACGAGCTTCCTTGCAGTTTACGCTTACATTTTAATCCTATTAATAACTGCAATCTGTCCTCTACGATTTTACGAACGAGTTTCAACATTTAGACGTAAAACTGCATTCAGACGTAAATCGGCTTTCTTCGCTCAATCATCAGATTTCAGTTTACGTTTACGTCTTGGTTTCAACTGCATACTGCCTTCTGCGAGTATACAAACGAGTTTCAAAGTTTAGACGTAAATCTGCGTCTAACTGCGTTTAGACGTAAATCTGCGTTTAGACGTAAAACTGCGTTTAGACGTAAAACTGCGTTTAGACGTAAAACTACGTTTAGACGTAAAACTGCGTTTAGACGTAAATCTGCGTTTAGACGTAAAACTACGTTTAGACGTAAATCTGCGTTTAGACGTAAATCTGCATTTAGACGTAAAACTACGTTTAGACGTAAAACTGCGTTTAGACGTAAATCTGCGTTTAGACGTAAATCTGCATTTAGACGTAAATCTGAGTTTAGACGCAAAACTGCGCTTAGACGCAAAACTGCGCTTAGACGCAATCTGCGCTTAGACGCAAAACTGCGCTTAGACGCAATCTGCGCTTAGACGCAAACTGCACTTAGATACAAACTGAGAATTTGCTTTTGCATCATAATAGTTTTTGAACAAACGCAGCTTTTGGTTTTTAATCGCTGTAAGATTTCCGCTGCACTAATTCACCCCCCCCCTCTTAGTGCTCTCGATCCTAACAATTGGTATCAGAGCAAGGTTAACTCTCTAAAGAATTAAAACCCAAGAGAGATGGCATACGCCGGAAACCAAGAGGGGCATTCAATTACACGTCCACCCATGTTCAGTGGAACGGACTACACTTACTGGAAGACCCGAATGAGGATCTTTCTTATTTCTATGGATTTTGAACTGTGGAACCTTGTTGAAAATGGATTTTCAAAATCTTCTCTTCCAATGATCGATTGGAACGATTTGGAGAAGAAAGCTTTCGCTCTTAATGCAAAGGCTATGAATGCCTTATTTTGCGCACTTGATAAAAACGAGTTTAATCGTGTTTCAACTTGCGAAACTGCTTTTGATATTTGGCACACACTTGAAGTGACCCACGAGGGCACGAGTGAAAGAGTCAAAAATCAATCTGTTGCTGCATTCTTTTGAACTTTTCCGAATGAAACCGAGTGAAACCATTGGCGACATGTTTACCCGTTTCACGGATGTCGTCAACGGTCTAAAAGGACTCGGAAAGAGCTTTTCGGATTTTGAGCTTGTTAATAAGATACTAAGATCCCTTCCTAAGAGTTGGGATCCTAAAGTCACCGCCATTCAAGAGGCAAAAGATCTGCGAAATTTCCCTCTTGAAGAACTAGTCGGGTCATTAATGACCTACGAAATGACTTGCAAAGCTCATGAAGAGCAAGAAGACATCCTTCCAAAGAACAGGAAGGATATGGCACTTAAAACTTCTGAATGCCACTTGAGAGAAAACTCAAGTGATGAGGACTGTGATGATGACTTGGCACTTTTGACAAGAAAGTTTAAAAAATTCTTCAAAAGAAACAAGTTTAAAAACGATGTGAAAAATAAACTTGAACCTAAGAAGGACCAAGTGATCTGCTATGAATGTAAAAAGCCGGGACATTACAAAAGTGATTGTCCCCAAGTCAAGAAAAGAACAACAAAGAAGAAGGCGCTCCAAGCAACATGGGATGATTCGAGCGCATCCGAGGAAGAAGAATCCAACACCGAGCAAGTTGCTCATTACGCCTTTATGGCCATCGAAGAGGAGGTAACGGATTTATTAGATGCTGATTTATCTTTCGATGAATTATTAAATGCCTTCCATGATTTATTTGATGAATGCAAAGTTATAAATAGAAAATACAAGTTGCTAAAAAGGGTACATGATAATCTTACTTGTGAGTTTGATAAGTTAAAAGTCGAACATCATGATAGTTTAAACTCATGTATCAAATGTCATGATTTAGAAACTATACAAAAAGAAAACTTGCTGCTTAAGGACACCTTGAAGAAATTCGAGGTTGGTAGCAAGTCATTAAACATGATCCTTACAAACAAGGGTCATGCTCCCAAAAGAAGTGGGATTGGATTTGTGAGGAGTCCTCACCGAAATCCAACTACCTTTGTAAAAGGCCCCATCTTACATGTTCAAAACCAAACCAAGTGCAACTTTTGTTGCAAATCTGGACACAAGACACATTGTTGTCCATTTAAGAAAATAAGTCCAAACAAATTAATTTGGGTTCCTAAAGGAACCATGATAAACTCTATGCAACATGATAGAAAATGTAGATCTATTTATGAGGCACCCAAAAGCAAATGGGTTCCTAAAGATCATTCGTTCCTATAAAAACATTAAAAGTCTAGGCCGGAGCAAGAAATAATGTTCTGCTCCTTGACTCTCAATCGTCATAAACCAAGAATCAAAATGGGACTCGCAACGCTTAAGTAACAAGTGGAAGCTATGAAATCACAAATACGATACAATTAGAAATATATCATATCCAAATTCACATACCTCCCTGATCTTCAAAACCTGTTCATCTACGAATTAAATTCTTGTAGAAACTAAATATGTCATGATCTTAAAAGGGACACCAAACAAACATACGTACGCACGTTAAAAGATCTATCTTACAAAGAGCTTCTTCCTTAAATAAAAACTCATACGAAATCATGTAACAAACATCAAATTGCTCTGAAACTCTCCTCAAGGCAAAGGCTCCCTAATCAAATCATCTTAAGAACTCACCTGCTGCAGGCGGTGGCACCTCTCCAGCTGGCGGTTGCACCTCCAGCCATCACGGGTTGCCAGAGGTTGCACCGCTCCAGCCAGAGGTGCAACCGCCAGCAGCTCTGATCTTTAAAATCACGCTAGGGCCGGCTTAGGAACCGACCCCAACTCACCCCCATTTCCTCCTCTACTCTTCCAAGTCTCCTCCATTCCCATTTCACTCCTCTAAGCCTTCCAAATACCTCTTATTTCGGAGCAAAACATCAAGAATCCTTCCTTCTCTTAAAGATTTCACAAAGGTACTCTCTAAGAAGCTCTTAAATTCTGTTTTGTTCTTCATTTACTTTAGCTCATCATCATCCCTCTAAACAGCAGTAGTAATGGGATCTAGAAGATCCTCAAGGGACAAGGGAAAGAGGAGAGTAGTAGAAGAGTTTGATCTCACTCTTTTTGATTCCAAAAACCATGCTGAAAAATTTCTCTCCTTCGAACTAAGAAGCATCAATAAGGGAAAATACGTAGATCTGAATGAACTAAGAGATGTAGAGACTATCCATTGGTTTGCAAACCTAAATCTACTTCCCATTTTGCAGATCAACGAACCCATTTATCCTAGACTAGTTAGATTGTTTTATAACAACATGCAAAAAGATGATGAAGAAAGGATATCAACCTATCTCTTAGGACAACACATTTCAATCACTGATAGATTCATTTGTGATATGATAGGTATTCCCATGAAAAGCATAGGACTTTACTTCAAAGGATCATGGGATGAAAAAACTATTGAAACATCCTACGTTGAAGCCTTAGGAACAATCCTTGCCAATCCTAACGTAGAATCTATTCCTAAAAGTTGTGAACATCTAATGCCCTTTAACACTAAGATACTTCATCATATCATGACTAGTATAATTCTTCCTAAGCAATACCATCATGATGAAGTGAGTCAATTGGAATTAGGAATTATGTACCTAATTATGAAAGAACGTGACATTTGTCTTGGCTATCTGATCCAACAAAACATGTTGGAATTATCTACGAAAGATATGATGCTCCCATATGGTGGAATTATTACTAGAATAATGAAAGCTTACGACATTCAAATACCACTAGAAGAAGAAGTAATGAAATCAGATAGATACAGCATAATAAACAAAAATCTACTTCACCGACTAAGATGTCACTATAGAAACGGTAACTGGGTTAGAATGCCTAGAAGAACTAATCCCCCTGAACCTGAACCTGAACCAGAGCCGGAAACCCCAGTCTTTAGGAGTACCCACTCTCCTCCAATCTGTCCCTTTGAGGAAACACATCCGGTTGAGCAAACTCACACATCATCCATCGAAGATATTGGGATTCGGATGGACCGATTTGAGCAACGACAAGAACGGCTTGAACTTCGACAAGATCAAATCCTAACCGAGCTACAACAAATCCATCGACAATTTGACTCTTTACTTAGGCACTTTAATCTTCCACCTCATGAATAAGCTTGTATAAACATCTGATGTTTTTGATATGACATGTTGTAAACTCCTTATGTTATTCATGAAGGACTTTGTCCTTATGGTTACCTGATATGATGTACATATGTTACCCTGATATGGTTATCTTTGTCTGTGTAAGCATATTTGCAAACATCTCTTGTTGTTTATCTCGGTTTTTGCACTGAAACTAAAAAGGTTTAAAAGCCTATGCCTTGAAAATATGAAGCAACATACCAATGTAAGTTGATAAGTCAGCAGTATGACATTGATATGGTTGCTATTGCTAATATGATTGCTATCATGCCATGTATCAAACAAAATGTGCATCATACGAGCTGATATCTTACCATGTGATGCAATGCTACACTTGCTGAAATAAAAATCCTGCTATGCAATATGATATAATGCTGCACTTGAAATAATTGTGTTACTACATCAAAATTATTTTTCGAATGTTATTACTATTACATGCCTTGACAACGCTTGATCAAATAACATGTTGCAAATTATGTGACAAATATTTTTAACCAAATGCATGTAAGAAGTTCATTTTTCGGGTTGTATGCTAAAAATGGGATGTTCCCGTACACTCTTATGAAAACTCTTTGGAAAATGACTTTCCTCCGTCAAGCAAAAAACAATAAAGAGATATATGTGTCATGACTTCCTTTATATGCTTGATAATGCTATCATGCTTTTTGTTGATGACAAAGGGGGAGAAAAATATGAATTGATAAACACTATGTCATAGCTGAACTGCCATAATCATATCTATGTCATAATTGCAAATAGTTGAGTGATGCTATAAACAATGTTATGCCATCCTTGCATCACCAAGAGATATGTGAACATGTACTATAGTTTGCATCATATCTTGAGTTGATATTGTGAAGAAAATGCAAACTTACTAGAAAATCTCAAATGTGAGCATCATGTAAAAAGTCCTTCGTAGCTTTATATGATTACATGATGAATGGTTACAAACACAATCATACAAACTTGATGATGTATGTCATGCCTTGACATAATTCTTGAAGAGATACATCATGATAGGCATCATGATGGGAGCATTGATAAGTTTAACTGATCTAACTTATCAATACGTCACTTGAATTCTTAGGTCTTGGATTCAAGGTTGACTTATCTCAACTATGGCATATAGATAGGGGGAGTTAAGGACAACTCCTTTATCAATTGATTGTCATCATCAAAAAGGGGGAGATTGTTGAATCTCGGATTTTGATGATGAAGTCAATTGTCATTTGTTATCTAATCTATGTGTTGAGATAAGTGTGCAGGATTAACTACGATGAGAGTAAGACAAGCAGCAGGAGTTGCGCCGGAGTCAAGATCATGATCACGTTGGGAGTTCGAGAGTTCGACGAAAGTTCGGACGGTCGTCGGAGGTTCAGAGAGAACAGATCCGAGAAGTCCAGAAGCTTGCCAAGCGAAGCTCGTCGGAACTCGCCAAGTGGATCGTCGCAAAGTCCAGGAGTATGCCGGATGTCCGCAGAAGGATCACCGAGGGTTATCGGTTGATCGACGGAAGTTGGCCGGAAACTCGCCGGAAGAAGCGATTGACGCATCGGAGCAAAGCTGCAGAAGTTGTCTTAGAGTTAATCGTAGTTAGCATGATGATTAAGCATGAAAATGGGAGGTGACCCCATTAGCTTAATCTTGGGGCAATTGGGCCCCTGAAAAGATTCAAAGTGGGTCGAATGGAGTGAACCATTCGGACCCTGATTGCACCAGGAGGTGCAACCGCCCCAGCCAGGAGGTGCAACCGCCTGGGCTGTGGGGTTGAGAGGTGCAACCGCCCCAGCCAGGAGGTGCAACCGCCTGGGCTGTGGGGGTTGAGAGGTGCAACCGCCTGGGCTGCGAGGCTGGGAGGTGCAACCGCCCCAGCCAAGAGGTTGCACCGCCAGAGCTCAAGTTCCGAGCTCTGCCAGGCGATACAACCACCGAGCTCAGTCTTCGAGCTCTGGCAGAGAGGTGCATCAGCCTGAGCTCAGTCTCGAGCTCTGCCAGGTGATGCATTCACCAAGCTCAGTCTTCGAGCTTTGGCAGAGAGGTGGATCAGCCTGAGCTCAGCTTGGAGCTCTGCCAGGTGAGGCAACCACCGAGCTCTGTTTCGAGCTCTGCCAGGTGATGCAATCACCAAGCTCAGTCTTCGAGCTCTGCCAGGTGATGCAACCATCGAGCTCAGTCTTCGAGCTCTGGCAGAGAGAAGCAATCGGCAGAGCTCAGTCTTCGAGCTCTGCCAGGCGGTGCCACCTCTCCAGTCGAGAGGTGCAACCGCCTGATCCCAGAATTCTGGGATTTGATCGATTTGATCGTTTTGAGCTCGAATTTTGAATTGGGTTGGGGCCTATAAATACCCCACCCATTCAGCACTGAAAAGATACAGACCTATACCGAAATCGTGATCTTTTCTGTGAATCTAAAGAGCTCAAAAGTGTTGTAAAGCCTTTAAGTCTCCTCCTTCTGTTCTTCAAGTTTTCAATTGTAAAGTGAGGAGAGAAAGGTCTGTAAAGGTTGTCTCCTAAGCCTGCCAAAAGGAGAGAAATTGTAAGAGGGAAGTTTGGCCTTCGCCCATTGAAGGAAGGCACCTAGTTGACGTCGGCAACCTCATCGGTGGAGGAAGCCAAAAGTGGAGTAGGTCAAGGCTGACCGAACCACTCTAAATCTCTGGTTTGCGTTTACTTTCGAGCACTTTATCATTACTGCAAACCTCCCTCATCACTACTGCTCTCTGCGCTTTCACGAACAAGTTCTAAGTGCTGTTCTTCCAAATCTGCTTTCAGACGTAAACTCGTATTTTCATACATTACAGTTTACGTTTACGTTTGATTCTGCAGAACTGTTTTCCGTGCTTTTACGAACGAGCTTCCTTGCAGTTTATGCTTACATTTTAATCCTATTAATAACTGCAATCTGTCCTCTACGATTTTACGAACGAGTTTCAACATTTAGACGTAAAACTGCATTCAGACGTAAATCGGCTTTCTTCGCTCAATCATCAGATTTCAGTTTACGTTTACGTCTTGGTTTCAACTGCATACTGCCTTCTGCGAGTATACAAACGAGTTTCAAAGTTTAGACGTAAATCTGCGTCTAACTGCGTTTAGACGTAAATCTGCGTTTAGACGTAAAACTGCGTTTAGACGTAAAACTGCGTTTAGACGTAAAACTACGTTTAGACGTAAAACTGCGTTTAGACGTAAATCTGCGTTTAGACGTAAAACTACGTTTAGACGTAAATCTGCGTTTAGACGTAAATCTGCATTTAGACGTAAAACTACGTTTAGACGTAAAACTGCGTTTAGACGTAAATCTGCGTTTAGACGTAAATCTGCATTTAGACGTAAA
The DNA here is from genome assembly GCF_036884655.1 of Musa acuminata AAA Group. Taxonomy (NCBI): domain Eukaryota; kingdom Viridiplantae; phylum Streptophyta; class Magnoliopsida; order Zingiberales; family Musaceae; genus Musa; species Musa acuminata. The sequence goes on along the minus strand of NC_088352.1, from coordinate 20,747,461 downwards.
TCTGAGTTTAGACGCAAAACTGCGCTTAGACGCAAAACTGCGCTTAGACGCAATCTGCGCTTAGACGCAAAACTGCGCTTAGACGCAATCTGCGCTTAGACGCAAACTGCACTTAGATACAAACTGAGAATTTGCTTTTGCATCATAATAGTTTTTGAACAAACGCAGCTTTTGGTTTTTAATCGCTGTAAGATTTCCGCTGCACTAATTCACCCCCCCCCTCTTAGTGCTCTCGATCCTAACAATTGGTATCAGAGCAAGGTTAACTCTCTAAAGAATTAAAACCCAAGAGAGATGGCATACGCCGGAAACCAAGAGGGGCATTCAATTACACGTCCACCCATGTTCAGTGGAACGGACTACACTTACTGGAAGACCCGAATGAGGATCTTTCTTATTTCTATGGATTTTGAACTGTGGAACCTTGTTGAAAATGGATTTTCAAAATCTTCTCTTCCAATGATCGATTGGAACGATTTGGAGAAGAAAGCTTTCGCTCTTAATGCAAAGGCTATGAATGCCTTATTTTGCGCACTTGATAAAAACGAGTTTAATCGTGTTTCAACTTGCGAAACTGCTTTTGATATTTGGCACACACTTGAAGTGACCCACGAGGGCACGAGTGAAAGAGTCAAAAATCAATCTGTTGCTGCATTCTTTTGAACTTTTCCGAATGAAACCGAGTGAAACCATTGGCGACATGTTTACCCGTTTCACGGATGTCGTCAACGGTCTAAAAGGACTCGGAAAGAGCTTTTCGGATTTTGAGCTTGTTAATAAGATACTAAGATCCCTTCCTAAGAGTTGGGATCCTAAAGTCACCGCCATTCAAGAGGCAAAAGATCTGCGAAATTTCCCTCTTGAAGAACTAGTCGGGTCATTAATGACCTACGAAATGACTTGCAAAGCTCATGAAGAGCAAGAAGACATCCTTCCAAAGAACAGGAAGGATATGGCACTTAAAACTTCTGAATGCCACTTGAGAGAAAACTCAAGTGATGAGGACTGTGATGATGACTTGACACTTTTGACAAGAAAGTTTAAAAAATTCTTCAAAAGAAACAAGTTTAAAAACGATGTGAAAAATAAACTTGAACCTAAGAAGGACCAAGTGATCTGCTATGAATGTAAAAAGCCGGGACATTACAAAAGTGATTGTCCCCAAGTCAAGAAAAGAACAACAAAGAAGAAGGCGCTCCAAGCAACATGGGATGATTCGAGCGCATCCGAGGAAGAAGAATCCAACACCGAGCAAGTTGCTCATTACGCCTTTATGGCCATCGAAGAGGAGGTAACGGATTTATTAGATGCTGATTTATCTTTCGATGAATTATTAAATGCCTTCCATGATTTATTTGATGAATGCAAAGTTATAAATAGAAAATACAAGTTGCTAAAAAGGGTACATGATAATCTTACTTGTGAGTTTGATAAGTTAAAAGTCGAACATCATGATAGTTTAAACTCATGTATCAAATGTCATGATTTAGAAACTATACAAAAAGAAAACTTGCTGCTTAAGGACACCTTGAAGAAATTCGAGGTTGGTAGCAAGTCATTAAACATGATCCTTACAAACAAGGGTCATGCTCCCAAAAGAAGTGGGATTGGATTTGTGAGGAGTCCTCACCGAAATCCAACTACCTTTGTAAAAGGCCCCATCTTACATGTTCAAAACCAAACCAAGTGCAACTTTTGTTGCAAATCTGGACACAAGACACATTGTTGTCCATTTAAGAAAATAAGTCCAAACAAATTAATTTGGGTTCCTAAAGGAACCATGATAAACTCTATGCAACATGATAGAAAATGTAGATCTATTTATGAGGCACCCAAAAGCAAATGGGTTCCTAAAGATCATTCGTTCCTATAAAAACATTAAAAGTCTAGGCCGGAGCAAGAAATAATGTTCTGCTCCTTGACTCTCAATCGTCATAAACCAAGAATCAAAATGGGACTCGCAACGCTTAAGTAACAAGTGGAAGCTATGAAATCACAAATACGATACAATTAGAAATATATCATATCCAAATTCACATACCTCCCTGATCTTCAAAACCTGTTCATCTACGAATTAAATTCTTGTAGAAACTAAATATGTCATGATCTTAAAAGGGACACCAAACAAACATACGTACGCACGTTAAAAGATCTATCTTACAAAGAGCTTCTTCCTTAAATAAAAACTCATACGAAATCATGTAACAAACATCAAATTGCTCTGAAACTCTCCTCAAGGCAAAGGCTCCCTAATCAAATCATCTTAAGAACTCACCTGCTGCAGGCGGTGGCACCTCTCCAGCTGGCGGTTGCACCTCCAGCCATCACGGGTTGCCAGAGGTTGCACCGCTCCAGCCAGAGGTGCAACCGCCAGCAGCTCTGATCTTTAAAATCACGCTAGGGCCGGCTTAGGAACCGACCCCAACTCACCCCCATTTCCTCCTCTACTCTTCCAAGTCTCCTCCATTCCCATTTCACTCCTCTAAGCCTTCCAAATACCTCTTATTTCGGAGCAAAACATCAAGAATCCTTCCTTCTCTTAAAGATTTCACAAAGGTACTCTCTAAGAAGCTCTTAAATTCTGTTTTGTTCTTCATTTACTTTAGCTCATCATCATCCCTCTAAACAGCAGTAGTAATGGGATCTAGAAAATCCTCAAGGGACAAGGGAAAGAGGAGAGTAGTAGAAGAGTTTGATCTCACTCTTTTTGATTCCAAAAACCATGCTGAAAAATTTCTCTCCTTCGAACTAAGAAGCATCAATAAGGGAAAATACGTAGATCTGAATGAACTAAGAGATGTAGAGACTATCCATTGGTTTGCAAACCTAAATCTACTTCCCATTTTGCAGATCAACGAACCCATTTATCCTAGACTAGTTAGATTGTTTTATAACAACATGCAAAAAGATGATGAAGAAAGGATATCAACCTATCTCTTAGGACAACACATTTCAATCACTGATAGATTCATTTGTGATATGATAGGTATTCCCATGAAAAGCATAGGACTTTACTTCAAAGGATCATGGGATGAAAAAACTATTGAAACATCCTACGTTGAAGCCTTAGGAACAATCCTTGCCAATCCTAACGTAGAATCTATTCCTAAAAGTTGTGAACATCTAATGCCCTTTAACACTAAGATACTTCATCATATCATGACTAGTATAATTCTTCCTAAGCAATACCATCATGATGAAGTGAGTCAATTGGAATTAGGAATTATGTACCTAATTATGAAAGAACGTGACATTTGTCTTGGCTATCTGATCCAACAAAACATGTTGGAATTATCTACGAAAGATATGATGCTCCCATATGGTGGAATTATTACTAGAATAATGAAAGCTTACGACATTCAAATACCACTAGAAGAAGAAGTAATGAAATCAGATAGATACAGCATAATAAACAAAAATCTACTTCACCGACTAAGATGTCACTATAGAAACGGTAACTGGGTTAGAATGCCTAGAAGAACTAATCCCCCTGAACCTGAACCTGAACCAGAGCCGGAAACCCCAGTCTTTAGGAGTACCCACTCTCCTCCAATCTGTCCCTTTGAGGAAACACATCCGGTTGAGCAAACTCACACATCATCCATCGAAGATATTGGGATTCGGATGGACCGATTTGAGCAACGACAAGAACGGCTTGAACTTCGACAAGATCAAATCCTAACCGAGCTACAACAAATCCATCGACAATTTGACTCTTTACTTAGGCACTTTAATCTTCCACCTCATGAATAAGCTTGTATAAACATCTGATGTTTTTGATATGACATGTTGTAAACTCCTTATGTTATTCATGAAGGACTTTGTCCTTATGGTTACCTGATATGATGTACATATGTTACCCTGATATGGTTATCTTTGTCTGTGTAAGCATATTTGCAAACATCTCTTGTTGTTTATCTCGGTTTTTGCACTGAAACTAAAAAGGTTTAAAAGCCTATGCCTTGAAAATATGAAGCAACATACCAATGTAAGTTGATAAGTCAGCAGTATGACATTGATATGGTTGCTATTGCTAATATGATTGCTATCATGCCATGTATCAAACAAAATGTGCATCATACGAGCTGATATCTTACCATGTGATGCAATGCTACACTTGCTGAAATAAAAATCCTGCTATGCAATATGATATAATGCTGCACTTGAAATAATTGTGTTACTACATCAAAATTATTTTTCGAATGTTATTACTATTACATGCCTTGACAACGCTTGATCAAATAACATGTTGCAAATTATGTGACAAATATTTTTAACCAAATGCATGTAAGAAGTTCATTTTTCGGGTTGTATGCTAAAAATGGGATGTTCCCGTACACTCTTATGAAAACTCTTTGGAAAATGACTTTCCTCCGTCAAGCAAAAAACAATAAAGAGATATATGTGTCATGACTTCCTTTATATGCTTGATAATGCTATCATGCTTTTTGTTGATGACAAAGGGGGAGAAAAATATGAATTGATAAACACTATGTCATAGCTGAACTGCCATAATCATATCTATGTCATAATTGCAAATAGTTGAGTGATGCTATAAACAATGTTATGCCATCCTTGCATCACCAAGAGATATGTGAACATGTACTATAGTTTGCATCATATCTTGAGTTGATATTGTGAAGAAAATGCAAACTTACTAGAAAATCTCAAATGTGAGCATCATGTAAAAAGTCCTTCGTAGCTTTATATGATTACATGATGAATGGTTACAAACACAATCATACAAACTTGATGATGTATGTCATGCCTTGACATAATTCTTGAAGAGATACATCATGATAGGCATCATGATGGGAGCATTGATAAGTTTAACTGATCTAACTTATCAATACGTCACTTGAATTCTTAGGTCTTGGATTCAAGGTTGACTTATCTCAACTATGGCATATAGATAGGGGGAGTTAAGGACAACTCCTTTATCAATTGATTGTCATCATCAAAAAGGGGGAGATTGTTGAATCTCGGATTTTGATGATGAAGTCAATTATCATTTGTTATCTAATCTATGTGTTGAGATAAGTGTGCAGGATTAACTACGATGAGAGTAAGACAAGCAGCAGGAGTTGCGCCGGAGTCAAGATCATGATCACGTTGGGAGTTCGAGAGTTCGACGAAAGTTCGGACGGTCGTCGGAGGTTCAGAGAGAACAGATCCGAGAAGTCCAGAAGCTTGCCAAGCGAAGCTCGTCGGAACTCGCCAAGTGGATCGTCGCAAAGTCCAGGAGTATGCCGGATGTCCGCAGAAGGATCACCGAGGGTTATCGGTTGATCGACGGAAGTTGGCCGGAAACTCGCCGGAAGAAGCGATTGACGCATCGGAGCAAAGCTGCAGAAGTTGTCTTAGAGTTAATCGTAGTTAGCATGATGATTAAGCATGAAAATGGGAGGTGACCCCATTAGCTTAATCTTGGGGCAATTGGGCCCCTGAAAAGATTCAAAGTGGGTCGAATGGAGTGAACCATTCGGACCCTGATTGCACCAGGAGGTGCAACCGCCCCAGCCAGGAGGTGCAACCGCCTGGGCTGTGGGGTTGAGAGGTGCAACCGCCCCAGCCAGGAGGTGCAACCGCCTGGGCTGTGGGGGTTGAGAGGTGCAACCGCCTGGGCTGCGAGGCTGGGAGGTGCAACCGCCCCAGCCAAGAGGTTGCACCGCCAGAGCTCAAGTTCCGAGCTCTGCCAGGCGATACAACCACCGAGCTCAGTCTTCGAGCTCTGGCAGAGAGGTGCATCAGCCTGAGCTCAGTCTCGAGCTCTGCCAGGTGATGCATTCACCAAGCTCAGTCTTCGAGCTTTGGCAGAGAGGTGGATCAGCCTGAGCTCAGCTTGGAGCTCTGCCAGGTGAGGCAACCACCGAGCTCTGTTTCGAGCTCTGCCAGGTGATGCAATCACCAAGCTCAGTCTTCGAGCTCTGCCAGGTGATGCAACCATCGAGCTCAGTCTTCGAGCTCTGGCAGAGAGAAGCAATCGGCAGAGCTCAGTCTTCGAGCTCTGCCAGGCGGTGCCACCTCTCCAGTCGAGAGGTGCAACCGCCTGATCCCAGAATTCTGGGATTTGATCGATTTGATCGTTTTGAGCTCGAATTTTGAATTGGGTTGGGGCCTATAAATACCCCACCCATTCAGCACTGAAAAGATACAGACCTATACCGAAATCGTGATCTTTTCTGTGAATCTAAAGAGCTCAAAAGTGTTGTAAAGCCTTTAAGTCTCCTCCTTCTGTTCTTCAAGTTTTCAATTGTAAAGTGAGGAGAGAAAGGTCTGTAAAGGTTGTCTCCTAAGCCTGCCAAAAGGAGAGAAATTGTAAGAGGGAAGTTTGGCCTTCGCCCATTGAAGGAAGGCACCTAGTTGACGTCGGCAACCTCATCGGTGGAGGAAGCCAAAAGTGGAGTAGGTCAAGGCTGACCGAACCACTCTAAATCTCTGGTTTGCGTTTACTTTCGAGCACTTTATCATTACTGCAAACCTCCCTCATCACTACTGCTCTCTGCGCTTTCACGAACAAGTTCTAAGTGCTGTTCTTCCAAATCTGCTTTCAGACGTAAACTCGTATTTTCATACATTACAGTTTACGTTTACGTTTGATTCTGCAGAACTGTTTTCCGTGCTTTTACGAACGAGCTTCCTTGCAGTTTACGCTTACATTTTAATCCTATTAATAACTGCAATCTGTCCTCTACGATTTTACGAACGAGTTTCAACATTTAGACGTAAAACTGCATTCAGACGTAAATCGGCTTTCTTCGCTCAATCATCAGATTTCAGTTTACGTTTACGTCTTGGTTTCAACTGCATACTGCCTTCTGCGAGTATACAAACGAGTTTCAAAGTTTAGACGTAAATCTGCGTCTAACTGCGTTTAGACGTAAATCTGCGTTTAGACGTAAAACTGCGTTTAGACGTAAAACTGCGTTTAGACGTAAAACTACGTTTAGACGTAAAACTGCGTTTAGACGTAAATCTGCGTTTAGACGTAAAACTACGTTTAGACGTAAATCTGCGTTTAGACGTAAATCTGCATTTAGACGTAAAACTACGTTTAGACGTAAAACTGCGTTTAGACGTAAATCTGCGTTTAGACGTAAATCTACATTTAGACGTAAATCTGAGTTTAGACGCAAAACTGCGCTTAGACGCAAAACTGCGCTTAGACGCAATCTGCGCTTAGACGCAAAACTGCGCTTAGACGCAATCTGCGCTTAGACGCAAACTGCACTTAGATACAAACTGAGAATTTGCTTTTGCATCATAATAGTTTTTGAACAAACGCAGCTTTTGGTTTTTAATCGCTGTAAGATTTCCGCTGCACTAATTCACCCCCCCCCTCTTAGTGCTCTCGATCCTAACAATTGGTATCAGAGCAAGGTTAACTCTCTAAAGAATTAAAACCCAAGAGAGATGGCATACGCCGGAAACCAAGAGGGGCATTCAATTACACGTCCACCCATGTTCAGTGGAACGGACTACACTTACTGGAAGACCCGAATGAGGATCTTTCTTATTTCTATGGATTTTGAACTGTGGAACCTTGTTGAAAATGGATTTTCAAAATCTTCTCTTCCAATGATCGATTGGAACGATTTGGAGAAGAAAGCTTTCGCTCTTAATGCAAAGGCTATGAATGCCTTATTTTGCGCACTTGATAAAAACGAGTTTAATCGTGTTTCAACTTGCGAAACTGCTTTTGATATTTGGCACACACTTGAAGTGACCCACGAGGGCACGAGTGAAAGAGTCAAAAATCAATCTGTTGCTGCATTCTTTTGAACTTTTCCGAATGAAACCGAGTGAAACCATTGGCGACATGTTTACCCGTTTCACGGATGTCGTCAACGGTCTAAAAGGACTCGGAAAGAGCTTTTCGGATTTTGAGCTTGTTAATAAGATACTAAGATCCCTTCCTAAGAGTTGGGATCCTAAAGTCACCGCCATTCAAGAGGCAAAAGATCTGCGAAATTTCCCTCTTGAAGAACTAGTCGGGTCATTAATGACCTACGAAATGACTTGCAAAGCTCATGAAGAGCAAGAAGACATCCTTCCAAAGAACAGGAAGGATATGGCACTTAAAACTTCTGAATGCCACTTGAGAGAAAACTCAAGTGATGAGGACTGTGATGATGACTTGGCACTTTTGACAAGAAAGTTTAAAAAATTCTTCAAAAGAAACAAGTTTAAAAACGATGTGAAAAATAAACTTGAACCTAAGAAGGACCAAGTGATCTGCTATGAATGTAAAAAGCCGGGACATTACAAAAGTGATTGTCCCCAAGTCAAGAAAAGAACAACAAAGAAGAAGGCGCTCCAAGCAACATGGGATGATTCGAGCGCATCCGAGGAAGAAGAATCCAACACCGAGCAAGTTGCTCATTACGCCTTTATGGCCATCGAAGAGGAGGTAACGGATTTATTAGATGCTGATTTATCTTTCGATGAATTATTAAATGCCTTCCATGATTTATTTGATGAATGCAAAGTTATAAATAGAAAATACAAGTTGCTAAAAAGGGTACATGATAATCTTACTTGTGAGTTTGATAAGTTAAAAGTCGAACATCATGATAGTTTAAACTCATGTATCAAATGTCATGATTTAGAAACTATACAAAAAGAAAACTTGCTGCTTAAGGACACCTTGAAGAAATTCGAGGTTGGTAGCAAGTCATTAAACATGATCCTTACAAACAAGGGTCATGCTCCCAAAAGAAGTGGGATTGGATTTGTGAGGAGTCCTCACCGAAATCCAACTACCTTTGTAAAAGGCCCCATCTTACATGTTCAAAACCAAACCAAGTGCAACTTTTGTTGCAAATCTGGACACAAGACACATTGTTGTCCATTTAAGAAAATAAGTCCAAACAAATTAATTTGGGTTCCTAAAGGAACCATGATAAACTCTATGCAACATGATAGAAAATGTAGATCTATTTATGAGGCACCCAAAAGCAAATGGGTTCCTAAAGATCATTCGTTCCTATAAAAACATTAAAAGTCTAGGCCGGAGCAAGAAATAATGTTCTGCTCCTTGACTCTCAATCGTCATAAACCAAGAATCAAAATGGGACTCGCAACGCTTAAGTAACAAGTGGAAGCTATGAAATCACAAATACGATACAATTAGAAATATATCATATCCAAATTCACATACCTCCCTGATCTTCAAAACCTGTTCATCTACGAATTAAATTCTTGTAGAAACTAAATATGTCATGATCTTAAAAGGGACACCAAACAAACATACGTACGCACGTTAAAAGATCTATCTTACAAAGAGCTTCTTCCTTAAATAAAAACTCATACGAAATCATGTAACAAACATCAAATTGCTCTGAAACTCTCCTCAAGGCAAAGGCTCCCTAATCAAATCATCTTAAGAACTCACCTGCTGCAGGCGGTGGCACCTCTCCAGCTGGCGGTTGCACCTCCAGCCATCACGGGTTGCCAGAGGTTGCACCGCTCCAGCCAGAGGTGCAACCGCCAGCAGCTCTGATCTTTAAAATCACGCTAGGGCCGGCTTAGGAACCGACCCCAACTCACCCCCATTTCCTCCTCTACTCTTCCAAGTCTCCTCCATTCCCATTTCACTCCTCTAAGCCTTCCAAATACCTCTTATTTCGGAGCAAAACATCAAGAATCCTTCCTTCTCTTAAAGATTTCACAAAGGTACTCTCTAAGAAGCTCTTAAATTCTGTTTTGTTCTTCATTTACTTTAGCTCATCATCATCCCTCTAAACAGCAGTAGTAATGGGATCTAGAAGATCCTCAAGGGACAAGGGAAAGAGGAGAGTAGTAGAAGAGTTTGATCTCACTCTTTTTGATTCCAAAAACCATGCTGAAAAATTTCTCTCCTTCGAACTAAGAAGCATCAATAAGGGAAAATACGTAGATCTGAATGAACTAAGAGATGTAGAGACTATCCATTGGTTTGCAAACCTAAATCTACTTCCCATTTTGCAGATCAACGAACCCATTTATCCTAGACTAGTTAGATTGTTTTATAACAACATGCAAAAAGATGATGAAGAAAGGATATCAACCTATCTCTTAGGACAACACATTTCAATCACTGATAGATTCATTTGTGATATGATAGGTATTCCCATGAAAAGCATAGGACTTTACTTCAAAGGATCATGGGATGAAAAAACTATTGAAACATCCTACGTTGAAGCCTTAGGAACAATCCTTGCCAATCCTAACGTAGAATCTATTCCTAAAAGTTGTGAACATCTAATGCCCTTTAACACTAAGATACTTCATCATATCATGACTAGTATAATTCTTCCTAAGCAATACCATCATGATGAAGTGAGTCAATTGGAATTAGGAATTATGTACCTAATTATGAAAGAACGTGACATTTGTCTTGGCTATCTGATCCAACAAAACATGTTGGAATTATCTACGAAAGATATGATGCTCCCATATGGTGGAATTATTACTAGAATAATGAAAGCTTACGACATTCAAATACCACTAGAAGAAGAAGTAATGAAATCAGATAGATACAGCATAATAAACAAAAATCTACTTCACCGACTAAGATGTCACTATAGAAACGGTAACTGGGTTAGAATGCCTAGAAGAACTAATCCCCCTGAACCTGAACCTGAACCAGAGCCGGAAACCCCAGTCTTTAGGAGTACCCACTCTCCTCCAATCTGTCCCTTTGAGGAAACACATCCGGTTGAGCAAACTCACACATCATCCATCGAAGATATTGGGATTCGGATGGACCGATTTGAGCAACGACAAGAACGGCTTGAACTTCGACAAGATCAAATCCTAACCGAGCTACAACAAATCCATCGACAATTTGACTCTTTACTTAGGCACTTTAATCTTCCACCTCATGAATAAGCTTGTATAAACATCTGATGTTTTTGATATGACATGTTGTAAACTCCTTATGTTATTCATGAAGGACTTTGTCCTTATGGTTACCTGATATGATGTACATATGTTACCCTGATATGGTTATCTTTGTCTGTGTAAGCATATTTGCAAACATCTCTTGTTGTTTATCTCGGTTTTTGCACTGAAACTAAAAAGGTTTAAAAGCCTATGCCTTGAAAATATGAAGCAACATACCAATGTAAGTTGATAAGTCAGCAGTATGACATTGATATGGTTGCTATTGCTAATATGATTGCTATCATGCCATGTATCAAACAAAATGTGCATCATACGAGCTGATATCTTACCATGTGATGCAATGCTACACTTGCTGAAATAAAAATCCTGCTATGCAATATGATATAATGCTGCACTTGAAATAATTGTGTTACTACATCAAAATTATTTTTCGAATGTTATTACTATTACATGCCTTGACAACGCTTGATCAAATAACATGTTGCAAATTATGTGACAAATATTTTTAACCAAATGCATGTAAGAAGTTCATTTTTCGGGTTGTATGCTAAAAATGGGATGTTCCCGTACACTCTTATGAAAACTCTTTGGAAAATGACTTTCCTCCGTCAAGCAAAAAACAATAAAGAGATATATGTGTCATGACTTCCTTTATATGCTTGATAATGCTATCATGCTTTTTGTTGATGACAAAGGGGGAGAAAAATATGAATTGATAAACACTATGTCATAGCTGAACTGCCATAATCATATCTATGTCATAATTGCAAATAGTTGAGTGATGCTATAAACAATGTTATGCCATCCTTGCATCACCAAGAGATATGTGAACATGTACTATAGTTTGCATCATATCTTGAGTTGATATTGTGAAGAAAATGCAAACTTACTAGAAAATCTCAAATGTGAGCATCATGTAAAAAGTCCTTCGTAGCTTTATATGATTACATGATGAATGGTTACAAACACAATCATACAAACTTGATGATGTATGTCATGCCTTGACATAATTCTTGAAGAGATACATCATGATAGGCATCATGATGGGAGCATTGATAAGTTTAACTGATCTAACTTATCAATACGTCACTTGAATTCTTAGGTCTTGGATTCAAGGTTGACTTATCTCAACTATGGCATATAGATAGGGGGAGTTAAGGACAACTCCTTTATCAATTGATTGTCATCATCAAAAAGGGGGAGATTGTTGAATCTCGGATTTTGATGATGAAGTCAATTATCATTTGTTATCTAATCTATGTGTTGAGATAAGTGTGCAGGATTAACTACGATGAGAGTAAGACAAGCAGCAGGAGTTGCGCCGGAGTCAAGATCATGATCACGTTGGGAGTTCGAGAGTTCGACGAAAGTTCGGACGGTCGTCGGAGGTTCAGAGAGAACAGATCCGAGAAGTCCAGAAGCTTGCCAAGCGAAGCTCGTCGGAACTCGCCAAGTGGATCGTCGCAAAGTCCAGGAGTATGCCGGATGTCCGCAGAAGGATCACCGAGGGTTATCGGTTGATCGACGGAAGTTGGCCGGAAACTCGCCGGAAGAAGCGATTGACGCATCGGAGCAAAGCTGCAGAAGTTGTCTTAGAGTTAATCGTAGTTAGCATGATGATTAAGCATGAAAATGGGAGGTGACCCCATTAGCTTAATCTTGGGGCAATTGGGCCCCTGAAAAGATTCAAAGTGGGTCGAATGGAGTGAACCATTCGGACCCTGATTGCACCAGGAGGTGCAACCGCCCCAGCCAGGAGGTGCAACCGCCTGGGCTGTGGGGTTGAGAGGTGCAACCGCCCCAGCCAGGAGGTGCAACCGCCTGGGCTGTGGGGGTTGAGAGGTGCAACCGCCTGGGCTGCGAGGCTGGGAGGTGCAACCGCCCCAGCCAAGAGGTTGCACCGCCAGAGCTCAAGTTCCGAGCTCTGCCAGGCGATACAACCACCGAGCTCAGTCTTCGAGCTCTGGCAGAGAGGTGCATCAGCCTGAGCTCAGTCTCGAGCTCTGCCAGGTGATGCATTCACCAAGCTCAGTCTTCGAGCTTTGGCAGAGAGGTGGATCAGCCTGAGCTCAGCTTGGAGCTCTGCCAGGTGAGGCAACCACCGAGCTCTGTTTCGAGCTCTGCCAGGTGATGCAATCACCAAGCTCAGTCTTCGAGCTCTGCCAGGTGATGCAACCATCGAGCTCAGTCTTCGAGCTCTGGCAGAGAGAAGCAATCGGCAGAGCTCGAAGATCGAGCTCTGCCAGGCGGTGCCACCTCTCCAGTCGAGAGGTGCAACCGCCTGATCCCAGAATTCTGGGATTTGATCGATTTGATCGTTTTGAGCTCGAATTTTGAATTGGGTTGGGGCCTATAAATACCCCACCCATTCAGCACTGAAAAGATACAGACCTATACCGAAATCGTGATCTTTTCTGTGAATCTAAAGAGCTCAAAAGTGTTGTAAAGCCTTTAAGTCTCCTCCTTCTGTTCTTCAAGTTTTCAATTGTAAAGTGAGGAGAGAAAGGTCTGTAAAGGTTGTCTCCTAAGCCTGCCAAAAGGAGAGAAATTGTAAGAGGGAAGTTTGGCCTTCGCCCATTGAAGGAAGGCACCTAGTTGACGTCGGCAACCTCATCGGTGGAGGAAGCCAAAAGTGGAGTAGGTCAAGGCTGACCGAACCACTCTAAATCTCTGGTTTGCGTTTACTTTCGAGCACTTTATCATTACTGCAAACCTCCCTCATCACTACTGCTCTCTGCGCTTTCACGAACAAGTTCTAAGTGCTGTTCTTCCAAATCTGCTTTCAGACGTAAACTCGTATTTTCATACATTACAGTTTACGTTTACGTTTGATTCTGCAGAACTGTTTTCCGTGCTTTTACGAACGAGCTTCCTTGCAGTTTACGCTTACATTTTAATCCTATTAATAACTGCAATCTGTCCTCTACGATTTTACGAACGAATTTCAACATTTAGACGTAAAACTGCATTCAGACGTAAATCGGCTTTCTTCGCTCAATCATCAGATTTCAGTTTACGTTTACGTCTTGGTTTCAACTGCATACTGCCTTCTGCGAGTATACAAACGAGTTTCAAAGTTTAGACGTAAATCTGCGTCTAACTGCGTTTAGACGTAAATCTGCGTTTAGACGTAAAACTGCGTTTAGACGTAAAACTGCGTTTAGACGTAAAACTACGTTTAGACGTAAAACTGCGTTTAGACGTAAATCTGCGTTTAGACGTAAAACTACGTTTAGACGTAAATCTGCGTTTAGACGTAAATCTGCATTTAGACGTAAAACTACGTTTAGACGTAAAACTGCGTTTAGACGTAAATCTGCGTTTAGACGTAAATCTGCATTTAGACGTAAATCTGAGTTTAGACGCAAAACTGCGCTTAGACGCAAAACTGCGCTTAGACGCAATCTGCGCTTAGACTATCGACCACGTCAGCAACAAAGTGATTCTTCTCTAATGGCAGTAGCACCGATGGTGGCGAAAACTATTGAGCATTCCGACTCGCAAGGAAAGCACCGCGGACAGAAGGACAATTCCAAAACTTTATCTCTTCCTATAATGTCAGAGCCTTCCACAACAGAGGTTTCCCATGGTACTAGTGGACAGGAGAAACATAAGTCAGGAACTTCATCTCTTCTAATATCATCGGATCCATCCACAATAGCTCAACGAACTCAGGCCCAAGCAAATCTCGCCAGCAACGATATTCTTCCTCAACAAACTCAGGCCACAACAAACATCGCCAACAAGGATATTCCGACTCAACAAACTCATGCCCCAACAAACCTCTCTAGCCACGCTGCTCCAACAAGTACTATCCAGGATATTGTGCTGCAACAATCTTATCGAGCTTCAACAAACCCTGCCAATCAAGACCACATGATTCAAGGTACTTTAAAGTTTAAAAATCTGCAAGCTGTAGATGAAGTGGATAAATATAGGAATAAAGCCATAAAAGGTAAGGATATTGTGCGGGAAGAAAATACAAAACCGAAGGATAAGAAAAAGGATGGTACAATCCATCCAAAGTCGTAGGATGAATACCTTACTACCTTTTCATTTGTTTATTACTAATGAAGATAACATGCTGGAATGTTCGCGGACTTAATAAGTCGGAGAAATGTCGGGAGCTCAACAGAATAATCAAGTCTGCCGCATGTGATATTGTTATTCTAGTGGAAACGAAAATTAAACAATCGCGCGTTCAAGCTCAAAAGAATTTAATATGGCCGGACGCAGAACTGTTTACTTTTTTTTTTGGTAAGTAAAAGTAAAATTCATTATGTGTAAAGTTTGTACAAATAGCTTTATCTATACAAGTCATAGACAAAGCCAAGTAACTCATAGAGTGCTAATGCGATAGTTATGACTACACATGCTGTAGACTATAACTATCTGTGGGTACATTATTTGGCATCATTCCCAAGATCTTTAGCTAATAGCAAAATTAAATTTGATAAAAATATCTTTTTCTCTTCGGGTGAAGTGCTCGGTTTTGAGTTCATGCTCCATACAGGATCTTGAGTCTCTAATAATCTCTTTCAAGAGCTGAGCATTGTTTGTGTGTTGACATTCAAAGATTCTATTACATCTCTCCTTCCACATCCACCAAATAGCACATCTGAAAATAACCTTTGCCAGTTGTGTAAGAGGCCCTTTTCTTGAGAAACATTGCATAAGGTCGCCTAGTTCTTGGTGCAAGTTTGGTTGCGGCAGTCTATTGAGTTCAAATCGCTGGAGAATCTCCTTCCATATCCATTTTGTATAATCACAAGCAAAATAGAGGTGGTCAACAGTTTCTTCTTGTTGCAAACAAAGGGAGCATCGGTTAACATGATAGATACCTCTTCTTTTCATATTGTCTATTGTAGGTAGTTTATTGAGAAGGGCCTGCCATGTACATGGTAGAATATGGGTCTTATGGAATCCTAACTCTATTAATGCTTGGTTTATTTCTGCTACTGATCAATTCATTCATCTTAAGGTAGAGGATAAAAAGAATGGCTGTCAATTCAATTTCACTGGTATATATGCTTCAAACAGTATGCAAGAAAGAAATACTCTTTGGTCTGACCTGACTAATATTGTAAATGGCTGTCTCAATGTACCTTGGATTGTTCTTGGAGACTTTAATACTGTTCGGTACACAAATGAAAAAGTGGGGGGTAGACAACTTTCAGAAAGTCAGCTTCAAAGTTTTAATGATTACATTGACACTGCAGCATTGTTTGATATGAAATCTGTGGGTAATTGGCTCTCCTGGAGTAATCAAGGTGCTGCTAACAGAAAAATAATGGCTCGACTTGATAGGTGTTTGATTAACCATGAATGGTTAACAGTTTACCCAGATTCACTTCTTGAGTATGGTGCTCCTTTGTTTTCTGACCATTCTTTAATGTATGTACACGCAGAAAAAGCGACACCAAGAGGCAAGAAACCGTTTAGATTCTTTAACATGTGGAGTACTCATCCTCAATTTCTTGATGTTATCAGATCTGCTTGGAATGTTAATGTGCATGGATCTCCCCCTTACATCTTATGTCAAAAGCTCAAAGCCTGTAAAGCAGCACTAAAGGAGTGGAATACAAATACCTTTGGCAATATTACCACCAGAGTTCAATTTTGCAGAAAGGAACTAATGTCATTGCAACATGAGCTGCAACTTCAGCCAAATGATGAAAATATTATCTACAAAGAGACGGAAGCCAGAAATAACTTCATGCAAGCCTTAAAACAGGAGGAAAGTTTTGCAAAGCAGAAGTCTCGACAGCATTGGCTTACACTAGGGGATTCCAATACTAAATTTTTCTATGCCTCAATTGCTACTCGAAGGGCTGTTAACCGTATCAGCAAATGCAGAGACAAAGATGATAATCTTATTGAGAATTTAGATGAGGTTAAAGCACACACAGAGCAATTTTTTTATTCCTTACTCAATCAAGCTGGGAAACCAAATAACATTCATGTGGAGCCGACTAGAAAACTTGATTCGGAAGCTATTTCAATCCTCAATGCCCCAATTACAGATGACGAAATTGTATATGTTGTCTTTAAGTCACCAAAGCACAAAAGCCCAGGTCCAGATGGATTTCCAGCTGAATTTTACCAAACTGCTTGGTCTATTATTGGAAATGATGTGATCAAAGCTTGCCAACATTTTTTCTCTTCAGGTCATATTCTTAGAGAGATGAATTGCACTTTTATTTCTTTAATTCCGAAGAATGCAGGGGCTGATTCACTAGAGAACTATCGACCCATATCATTATGCAACTTTATATACAAGATCATCTCCAAAGTATTGGCAAATAGAATGCAAAAGGTATTACACAAGATCATTAGCCCAAATCAAGCTGCTTTCATCAAAGGGAGAAGTATACATCATAACATTTTGCTTGCTAATGACTTGGTCAAAGATTTGCATTCAAAAGCAAGAGGGACAAAAATCTGCATTAAAGCTGATCTAAGGAAAGCCTTTGATTCAGTTAATAGGAAATTTATCTATAAGATGCTCCTTGATATGAACTTCCCACAGCAATGGATTAATTGGATTCAATCTTGCCTAGAAACTCCAAAGTTTTCGATACTCTTTAATGGCTCACCTATTGGTTTTTTTGGGAGCACGAATGGCATCCGACAAGGTGATCCACTCTCTCCGTATCTCTTTACTATTACGATGGAAGGACTTAGCTGTATGTTGGAACACGCAGTCTTAAATGACAGCATTAAGGTACCCAGTGCTGGTTCTGTTCATATATCACATATAACATTTGCAGATGACTTACTTATCTTTCTCCAAAATGAACCAACTTCAGTAAAGAACCTGGCTACTATTATGAATGACTTTGGTATGGTTTCTGGACTTCAGTTAAATCATGCGAAAAGTAAAGTATATATGAGCCCTTACGTTGAGGATAAGGTCTTTATTTCACAAACTTTGGGGGTTAGTGAAGGAAGCTTGCCAGTTCCTTATTTGGGTCTCCCGCTCATATCCACAGGCATTCACAAAACCCACTGTCAACCTATCTTGCAAAAAATAAAGAATAGAATTTCTTCTTGGAAAAATAGGTTTCTATCAAAAGCAGGACGACTCGAACTCATCCGTTCGGTATTGCACTCCTACTCTATATATTGGTGTAATGCATTTCTTCTGCCTGCTGGACTTCTCCAAGATATTGAACGGTTATTAATGAACTTCTTCTGGAATGGCACAAATGATAAGGCAATGCATATGGTAAATTGGGATAGTATTTGCAAACCGAAAGATGAAGGGGGGCTAAATTTGAGAAATACTAGAGATTGGAATCAAGCATGTTTGGTACAGCAATTGTGGGATCTTTTGCAAAACAAATGTTCCTTATGGTCACATTGGGTTTCTGCTAAGTATCTCTCAAAGGAATCAATATGGGAAATTTCAACAAGAACATACCACTCTGCAGCTTGGAAAGGAATTTTAAAGGCAAGGAATTGGCTAATCAAACACATTTCGTATGCAATCTCTTCTGGAACTAGTACTAATATGTGGTACGATCCTTGGGTGAATGGGAAGAGTATATTTCAATTATATGGCGACAGAATACGAAAAGATCTTGGGGCTCCCAAAGATTGGAAGGTTTCTGAGTTCATCGCTAACGGTACTTGGTGTCTCCCTAATCCTATTTCTCCTGAAATGTTATCACTTTGGCCGACTATCATAGCTATTCGAATCAGGAACAACTCTTCAGATATACTTATTTGGCCTCATGACAATGGTAAATTTAGTGCCACATCCGCATGGAATCAAATTAGGCAAAGAAATAACAAGTGGGTCCCAAGCAGTTGGACATGGGATCGACCGGGATCACAAAGACACTCCTTATGTACATGGCAGGCCCTTCTCAATAAACTACCTACAATAGACAATATGAAAAGAAGAGGTATCTATCATGTTAACCGATGCTCCCTTTGTTTGCAACAAGAAGAAACTGTTGACCACCTCTATTTTGCTTGTGATTATACAAAATGGATATGGAAGGAGATTCTCCAGCGATTTGAACTCAATAGACTGCCGCAACCAAACTTGCACCAAGAACTAGGCGACCTTATGCAATGTTTCTCAAGAAAAGGGCCTCTTACACAACTGGCAAAGGTTATTTTCAGATGTGCTATTTGGTGGATGTGGAAGGAGAGATGTAATAGAATCTTTGAATGTCAACACACAAACAATGCTCAGCTCTTGAAAGAGATTATTAGAGACTCAAGATCCTGTATGGAGCATGAACTCAAAACCGAGCACTTCACCCGAAGAGAAAAAGATATTTTTATCAAATTTAATTTTGCTATTAGCTAAAGATCTTGGGAATGATGCCAAATAATGTACCCACAGATAGTTATAGTCTACAGCATGTGTAGTCATAACTATCGCATTAGCACTCTATGAGTTACTTGGCTTTGTCTATGACTTGTATAGATAAAGCTATTTGTAGAAACTTTACACATAATGAATTTTACTTTTACTTACCAAAAAAAAAAATCTGCGCTTAGACGCAAAACTGCGCTTAGACGCAATCTGCGCTTAGACGCAAACTGCACTTAGATACAAACTGAGAATTTGCTTTTGCATCATAATAGTTTTTGAACAAACGCAGCTTTTGGTTTTTAATCGCTGTAAGATTTCCGCTGCACTAATTCACCCCCCCCCTCTTAGTGCTCTCGATCCTAACAATTGGTATCAGAGCAAGGTTAACTCTCTAAAGAATTAAAACCCAAGAGAGATGGCATACGCCGGAAACCAAGAGGGGCATTCAATTACACGTCCACCCATGTTCAGTGGAACGGACTACACTTACTGGAAGACCCGAATGAGGATCTTTCTTATTTCTATGGATTTTGAACTGTGGAACCTTGTTGAAAATGGATTTTCAAAATCTTCTCTTCCAATGATCGATTGGAACGATTTGGAGAAGAAAGCTTTCGCTCTTAATGCAAAGGCTATGAATGCCTTATTTTGCGCACTTGATAAAAACGAGTTTAATCGTGTTTCAACTTGCGAAACTGCTTTTGATATTTGGCACACACTTGAAGTGACCCACGAGGGCACGAGTGAAAGAGTCAAAAATCAATCTGTTGCTGCATTCTTTTGAACTTTTCCGAATGAAACCGAGTGAAACCATTGGCGACATGTTTACCCGTTTCACGGATGTCGTCAACGGTCTAAAAGGACTCGGAAAGAGCTTTTCAGATTTTGAGCTTGTTAATAAGATACTAAGATCCCTTCCTAAGAGTTGGGATCCTAAAGTCACCGCCATTCAAGAGGCAAAAGATCTGTGAAATTTCCCTCTTGAAGAACTAGTCGGGTCATTAATGACCTACGAAATGACTTGCAAAGCTCATGAAGAGCAAGAAGACATCCTTCCAAAGAACAGGAAGGATATGACACTTAAAACTTCTGAATGCCACTTGAGAGAAAACTCAAGTGATGAGGACTGTGATGATGACTTGGCACTTTTGACAAGAAAGTTTAAAAAATTCTTCAAAAGAAACAAGTTTAAAAACGATGTGAAAAATAAACTTGAACCTAAGAAGGACCAAGTGATCTGCTATGAATGTAAAAAGCCGGGACATTACAAAAGTGATTGTCCCCAAGTCAAGAAAAGAACAACAAAGAAGAAGGCGCTCCAAGCAACATGGGATGATTCGAGCGCATCCGAGGAAGAAGAATCCAACACCGAGCAAGTTGCTCATTACGCCTTTATGGCCATCGAAGAGGAGGTAACGGATTTATTAGATGCTGATTTATCTTTCGATGAATTATTAAATGCCTTCCATGATTTATTTGATGAATGCAAAGTTATAAATAGAAAATACAAGTTGCTAAAAAGGGTACATGATAATCTTACTTGTGAGTTTGATAAGTTAAAAGTCGAACATCATGATAGTTTAAACTCATGTATCAAATGTCATGATTTAGAAACTATACAAAAAGAAAACTTGCTGCTTAAGGACACCTTGAAGAAATTCGAGGTTGGTAGCAAGTCATTAAACATGATCCTTACAAACAAGGGTCATGCTCCCAAAAGAAGTGGGATTGGATTTGTGAGGAGTCCTCACCGAAATCCAACTACCTTTGTAAAAGGCCCCATCTTACATGTTCAAAACCAAACCAAGTGCAACTTTTGTTGCAAATCTGGACACAAGACACATTGTTGTCCATTTAAGAAAATAAGTCCAAACAAATTAATTTGGGTTCCTAAAGGAACCATGATAAACTCTATGCAACATGATAGAAAATGTAGATCTATTTATGAGGCACCCAAAAGCAAATGGGTTCCTAAAGATCATTCGTTCCTATAAAAACATTAAAAGTCTAGGCCGGAGCAAGAAATAATGTTCTGCTCCTTGACTCTCAATCGTCATAAACCAAGAATCAAAATGGGACTCGCAACGCTTAAGTAACAAGTGGAAGCTATGAAATCACAAATACGATACAATTAGAAATATATCATATCCAAATTCACATACCTCCCTGATCTTCAAAACCTGTTCATCTACGAATTAAATTCTTGTAGAAACTAAATATGTCATGATCTTAAAAGGGACACCAAACAAACATACGTACGCACGTTAAAAGATCTATCTTACAAAGAGCTTCTTCCTTAAATAAAAACTCATACGAAATCATGTAACAAACATCAAATTGCTCTGAAACTCTCCTCAAGGCAAAGGCTCCCTAATCAAATCATCTTAAGAACTCACCTGCTGCAGGCGGTGGCACCTCTCCAGCTGGCGGTTGCACCTCCAGCCATCACGGGTTGCCAGAGGTTGCACCGCTCCAGCCAGAGGTGCAACCGCCAGCAGCTCTGATCTTTAAAATCACGCTAGGGCCGGCTTAGGAAACGACCCCAACTCACCCCCATTTCCTCCTCTACTCTTCCAAGTCTCCTCCATTCCCATTTCACTCCTCTAAGCCTTCCAAATACCTCTTATTTCGGAGCAAAACATCAAGAATCCTTCCTTCTCTTAAAGATTTCACAAAGGTACTCTCTAAGAAGCTCTTAAATTCTGTTTTGTTCTTCATTTACTTTAGCTCATTATCATCCCTCTAAACAGCAGTAGTAATGGGATCTAGAAGATCCTCAAGGGACAAGGGAAAGAGGAGAGTAGTAGAAGAGTTTGATCTCACTCTTTTTGATTCCAAAAACCATGCTGAAAAATTTCTCTCCTTCGAACTAAGAAGCATCAATAAGGGAAAATACGTAGATCTGAATGAACTAAGAGATGTAGAGACTATCCATTGGTTTGCAAACCTAAATCTACTTCCCATTTTGCAGATCAACGAACCCATTTATCCTAGACTAGTTAGATTGTTTTATAACAACATGCAAAAAGATGATGAAGAAAGGATATCAACCTATCTCTTAGGACAACACATTTCAATCACTGATAGATTCATTTGTGATATGATAGGTATTCCCATGAAAAGCATAGGACTTTACTTCAAAGGATCATGGGATGAAAAAACTATTGAAACATCCTACGTTGAAGCCTTAGGAACAATCCTTGCCAATCCTAACGTAGAATCTATTCCTAAAAGTTGTGAACATCTAATGCCCTTTAACACTAAGATACTTCATCATATCATGACTAGTATAATTCTTCCTAAGCAATACCATCATGATGAAGTGAGTCAATTGGAATTAGGAATTATGTACCTAATTATGAAAGAACGTGACATTTGTCTTGGCTATCTGATCCAACAAAACATGTTGGAATTATCTACGAAAGATATGATGCTCCCATATGGTGGAATTATTACTAGAATAATGAAAGCTTACGACATTCAAATACCACTAGAAGAAGAAGTAATGAAATCAGATAGATACAGCATAATAAACAAAAATCTACTTCACCGACTAAGATGTCACTATAGAAATGGTAACTGGGTTAGAATGCCTAGAAGAACTAATCCCCCTGAACCTGAACCTGAACCAGAGCCGGAAATCCCAGTCTTTAGGAGTACCCACTCTCCTCCAATCTGTCCCTTTGAGGAAACACATCCGGTTGAGCAAACTCACACATCATCCATCGAAGATATTGGGATTCGGATGGACCGATTTGAGCAACGACAAGAACGGCTTGAACTTCGACAAGATCAAATCCTAACCGAGCTACAACAAATCCATCGACAATTTGACTCTTTACTTAGGCACTTTAATCTTCCACCTCATGAATAAGCTTGTATAAACATCTGATGTTTTTGATATGACATGTTGTAAACTCCTTATGTTATTCATGAAGGACTTTGTCCTTATGGTTACCTGATATGATGTACATATGTTACCCTGATATGGTTATCTTTGTCTGTGTAAGCATATTTGCAAGCATCTCTTGTTGTTTATCTCAGTTTTTGCACTGAAACTAAAAAGGTTTAAAAGCCTATGCCTTGAAAATATGAAGCAACATACCAATGTAAGTTGATAAGTCAGCAGTATGACATTGATATGGTTGCTATTGCTAATATGATTGCTATCATGCCATGTATCAAACAAAATGTGCATCATACGAGCTGATATCTTACCATGTGATGCAATGCTACACTTGCTGAAATAAAAATCCTGCTATGCAATATGATATAATGCTGCACTTGAAATAATTGTGTTACTACATCAAAATTATTTTTCGAATGTTATTACTATTACATGCCTTGACAACGCTTGATCAAATAACATGTTGCAAATTATGTGACAAATATTTTTAACCAAATGCATGTAAGAAGTTCATTTTTCGGGTTGTATGCTAAAAATGGGATGTTCCCGTACACTCTTATGAAAACTCTTTGGAAAATGACTTTCCTCCGTCAAGCAAAAAACAATAAAGAGATATATGTGTCATGACTTCCTTTATATGCTTGATAATGCTATCATGCTTTTTGTTGATGACAAAGGGGGAGAAAAATATGAATTGATAAACACTATGTCATAGCTGAACTGCCATAATCATATCTATGTCATAATTGCAAATAGTTGAGTGATGCTATAAACAATGTTATGCCATCCTTGCATCACCAAGAGATATGTGAACATGTACTATAGTTTGCATCATATCTTGAGTTGATATTGTGAAGAAAATGCAAACTTACTAGAAAATCTCAAATGTGAGCATCATGTAAAAAGTCCTTCGTAGCTTTATATGATTACATGATGAATGGTTACAAACACAATCATACAAACTTGATGATGTATGTCATGCCTTGACATAATTCTTGAAGAGATACATCATGATAGGCATCATGATGGGAGCATTGATAAGTTTAACTGATCTAACTTATCAATACGTCACTTGAATTCTTAGGTCTTGGATTCAAGGTTGACTTATCTCAACTATGGCATATAGATAGGGGGAGTTAAGGACAACTCCTTTATCAATTGATTGTCATCATCAAAAAGGGGGAGATTATTGAATCTCGGATTTTGATGATGAAGTCAATTGTCATTTGTTATCTAATCTATGTGTTGAGATAAGTGTGCAGGATTAACTACGATGAGAGTAAGACAAGCAGCAGGAGTTGCGCCGGAGTCAAGATCATGATCACGTTGGGAGTTCGAGAGTTCGACGAAAGTTCGGACGGTCGTCGGAGGTTCAGAGAGAACAGATCCGAGAAGTCCAGAAGCTTGCCAAGCGAAGCTCGTCGGAACTCGCCAAGTGGATCGTCGCAAAGTCCAGGAGTATGCCGGATGTCCGCAGAAGGATCACCGAGGGTTATCGGTTGATCGACGGAAGTTGGCCGGAAACTCGCCGGAAGAAGCGATTGACGCATCGGAGCAAAGCTGCAGAAGTTGTCTTAGAGTTAATCGTAGTTAGCATGATGATTAAGCATGAAAATGGGAGGTGACCCCATTAGCTTAATCTTGGGGCAATTGGGCCCCTGAAAAGATTCAAAGTGGGTCGAATGGAGTGAACCATTCGGACCCTGATTGCACCAGGAGGTGCAACCGCCCCAGCCAGGAGGTGCAACCGCCTGGGTTGTGGGGTTGAGAGGTGCAACCGCCCCAGCCAGGAGGTGCAACCGCCTGGGCTGTGGGGGTTGAGAGGTGCAACCGCCTGGGCTGCGAGGCTGGGAGGTGCAACCGCCCCAGCCAAGAGGTTGCACCGCCAGAGCTCAAGTTCCGAGCTCTGCCAGGCGATACAACCACCGAGCTCAGTCTTCGAGCTCTGGCAGAGAGGTGCATCAGCCTGAGCTCAGTCTCGAGCTCTGCCAGGTGATGCATTCACCAAGCTCAGTCTTCGAGCTTTGGCAGAGAGGTGGATCAGCCTGAGCTCAGCTTGGAGCTCTGCCAGGTGAGGCAACCACCGAGCTCTGTTTCGAGCTCTGCCAGGTGATGCAATCACCAAGCTCAGTCTTCGAGCTCTGCCAGGTGATGCAACCATCGAGCTCAGTCTTCGAGCTCTGGCAGAGAGAAGCAATCGGCAGAGCTCAGTCTTCGAGCTCTGCCAGGCGGTGCCACCTCTCCAGTCGAGAGGTGCAACCGCCTGATCCCAGAATTCTGGGATTTGATCGATTTGATCGTTTTAAGCTCGAATTTTGAATTGGGTTGGGGCCTATAAATACCCCACCCATTCAGCACTGAAAAGATACAGACCTATACCGAAATCGTGATCTTTTCTGTGAATCTAAAGAGCTCAAAAGTGTTGTAAAGCCTTTAAGTCTCCTCCTTCTGTTCTTCAAGTTTTCAATTGTAAAGTGAGGAGAGAAAGGTCTGTAAAGGTTGTCTCCTAAGCCTGCCAAAAGGAGAGAAATTGTAAGAGGGAAGTTTGGCCTTCGCCCATTGAAGGAAGGCACCTAGTTGACGTCGGCAACCTCATCGGTGGAGGAAGCCAAAAGTGGAGTAGGTCAAGGCTGACCGAACCACTCTAAATCTCTGGTTTGCGTTTACTTTCGAGCACTTTATCATTACTGCAAACCTCCCTCATCACTACTGCTCTCTGCGCTTTCACGAACAAGTTCTAAGTGCTGTTCTTCCAAATCTGCTTTCAGACGTAAACTCGTATTTTCATACATTACAGTTTACGTTTACGTTTGATTCTGCAGAACTGTTTTCCGTGCTTTTACGAACGAGCTTCCTTGCAGTTTACGCTTACATTTTAATCCTATTAATAACTGCAATCTGTCCTCTACGATTTTACGAACGAGTTTCAACATTTAGACGTAAAACTGCATTCAGACGTAAATCGGCTTTCTTCGCTCAATCATCAGATTTCAGTTTACGTTTACGTCTTGGTTTCAACTGCATACTGCCTTCTGCGAGTATACAAACGAGTTTCAAAGTTTAGACGTAAATCTGCGTCTAACTGCGTTTAGACGTAAAACTGCGTTTAGACGTAAAACTACGTTTAGACGTAAAACTGCGTTTAGACGTAAATCTGCGTTTAGACGTAAAACTACGTTTAGACGTAAATCTGCGTTTAGACGTAAATCTGCATTTAGACGTAAAACTACGTTTAGACGTAAAACTGCGTTTAGACGTAAATCTGCGTTTAGACGTAAATCTGCATTTAGACGTAAATCTGAGTTTAGACGCAAAACTGCGCTTAGACGCAATCTGCGCTTAGACGCAAAACTGCGCTTAGACGCAATCTGCGCTTAGACGCAAACTGCACTTAGATACAAACTGAGAATTTGCTTTTGCATCATAATAGTTTTTGAACAAACGCAGCTTTTGGTTTTTAATCGCTGTAAGATTTCCGCTGCACTAATTCACCCCCCCCCTCTTAGTGCTCTCGATCCTAACAATTGGTATCAGAGCAAGGTTAACTCTCTAAAGAATTAAAACCCAAGAGAGATGGCATACGCCGGAAACCAAGAGGGGCATTCAATTACACGTCCACCCATGTTCAGTGGAACGGACTACACTTACTGGAAGACCCGAATGAGGATCTTTCTTATTTCTATGGATTTTGAACTGTGGAACCTTGTTGAAAATGGATTTTCAAAATCTTCTCTTCCAATGATCGATTGGAACGATTTGGAGAAGAAAGCTTTCGCTCTTAATGCAAAGGCTATGAATGCCTTATTTTGCGCACTTGATAAAAACGAGTTTAATCGTGTTTCAACTTGCGAAACTGCTTTTGATATTTGGCACACACTTGAAGTGACCCACGAGGGCACGAGTGAAAGAGTCAAAAATCAATCTGTTGCTGCATTCTTTTGAACTTTTCCGAATGAAACCGAGTGAAACCATTGGCGACATGTTTACCCGTTTCACGGATGTCGTCAACGGTCTAAAAGGACTCGGAAAGAGCTTTTCAGATTTTGAGCTTGTTAATAAGATACTAAGATCCCTTCCTAAGAGTTGGGATCCTAAAGTCACCGCCATTCAAGAGGCAAAAGATCTGCGAAATTTCCCTCTTGAAGAACTAGTCGGGTCATTAATGACCTACGAAATGACTTGCAAAGCTCATGAAGAGCAAGAAGACATCCTTCCAAAGAACAGGAAGGATATGACACTTAAAACTTCTGAATGCCACTTGAGAGAAAACTCAAGTGATGAGGACTGTGATGATGACTTGGCACTTTTGACAAGAAAGTTTAAAAAATTCTTCAAAAGAAACAAGTTTAAAAACGATGTGAAAAATAAACTTGAACCTAAGAAGGACCAAGTGATCTGCTATGAATGTAAAAAGCCGGGACATTACAAAAGTGATTGTCCCCAAGTCAAGAAAAGAACAACAAAGAAGAAGGCGCTCCAAGCAACATGGGATGATTCGAGCGCATCCGAGGAAGAAGAATCCAACACCGAGCAAGTTGCTCATTACGCCTTTATGGCCATCGAAGAGGAGGTAACGGATTTATTAGATGCTGATTTATCTTTCGATGAATTATTAAATGCCTTCCATGATTTATTTGATGAATGCAAAGTTATAAATAGAAAATACAAGTTGCTAAAAAGGGTACATGATAATCTTACTTGTGAGTTTGATAAGTTAAAAGTCGAACATCATGATAGTTTAAACTCATGTATCAAATGTCATGATTTAGAAACTATACAAAAAGAAAACTTGCTGCTTAAGGACACCTTGAAGAAATTCGAGGTTGGTAGCAAGTCATTAAACATGATCCTTACAAACAAGGGTCATGCTCCCAAAAGAAGTGGGATTGGATTTGTGAGGAGTCCTCACCGAAATCCAACTACCTTTGTAAAAGGCCCCATCTTACATGTTCAAAACCAAACCAAGTGCAACTTTTGTTGCAAATCTGGACACAAGACACATTGTTGTCCATTTAAGAAAATAAGTCCAAACAAATTAATTTGGGTTCCTAAAGGAACCATGATAAACTCTATGCAACATGATAGAAAATGTAGATCTATTTATGAGGCACCCAAAAGCAAATGGGTTCCTAAAGATCATTCGTTCCTATAAAAACATTAAAAGTCTAGGCCGGAGCAAGAAATAATGTTCTGCTCCTTGACTCTCAATCGTCATAAACCAAGAATCAAAATGGGACTCGCAACGCTTAAGTAACAAGTGGAAGCTATGAAATCACAAATACGATACAATTAGAAATATATCATATCCAAATTCACATACCTCCCTGATCTTCAAAACCTGTTCATCTACGAATTAAATTCTTGTAGAAACTAAATATGTCATGATCTTAAAAGGGACACCAAACAAACATACGTACGCACGTTAAAAGATCTATCTTACAAAGAGCTTCTTCCTTAAATAAAAACTCATACGAAATCATGTAACAAACATCAAATTGCTCTGAAACTCTCCTCAAGGCAAAGACTCCCTAATCAAATCATCTTAAGAACTCACCTGCTGCAGGCGGTGGCACCTCTCCAGCTGGCGGTTGCACCTCCAGCCATCACGGGTTGCCAGAGGTTGCACCGCTCCAGCCAGAGGTGCAACCGCCAGCAGCTCTGATCTTTAAAATCACGCTAGGGCCGGCTTAGGAACCGACCCCAACTCACCCCCATTTCCTCCTCTACTCTTCCAAGTCTCCTCCATTCCCATTTCACTCCTCTAAGCCTTCCAAATACCTCTTATTTCGGAGCAAAACATCAAGAATCCTTCCTTCTCTTAAAGATTTCACAAAGGTACTCTCTAAGAAGCTCTTAAATTCTGTTTTGTTCTTCATTTACTTTAGCTCATCATCATCCCTCTAAACAGCAGTAGTAATGGGATCTAGAAGATCCTCAAGGGACAAGGGAAAGAGGAGAGTAGTAGAAGAGTTTGATCTCACTCTTTTTGATTCCAAAAACCATGCTGAAAAATTTCTCTCCTTCGAACTAAGAAGCATCAATAAGGGAAAATACGTAGATCTGAATGAACTAAGAGATGTAGAGACTATCCATTGGTTTGCAAACCTAAATCTACTTCCCATTTTGCAGATCAACGAACCCATTTATCCTAGACTAGTTAGATTGTTTTATAACAACATGCAAAAAGATGATGAAGAAAGGATATCAACCTATCTCTTAGGACAACACATTTCAATCACTGATAGATTCATTTGTGATATGATAGGTATTCCCATGAAAAGCATAGGACTTTACTTCAAAGGATCATGGGATGAAAAAACTATTGAAACATCCTACGTTGAAGCCTTAGGAACAATCCTTGCCAATCCTAACGTAGAATCTATTCCTAAAAGTTGTGAACATCTAATGCCCTTTAACACTAAGATACTTCATCATATCATGACTAGTATAATTCTTCCTAAGCAATACCATCATGATGAAGTGAGTCAATTGGAATTAGGAATTATGTACCTAATTATGAAAGAACGTGACATTTGTCTTGGCTATCTGATCCAACAAAACATGTTGGAATTATCTACGAAAGATATGATGCTCCCATATGGTGGAATTATTACTAGAATAATGAAAGCTTACGACATTCAAATACCACTAGAAGAAGAAGTAATGAAATCAGATAGATACAGCATAATAAACAAAAATCTACTTCACCGACTAAGATGTCACTATAGAAACGGTAACTGGGTTAGAATGCCTAGAATAACTAATCCCCCTGAACCTGAACCTGAACCAGAGCCGGAAACCCCAGTCTTTAGGAGTACCCACTCTCCTCCAATCTGTCCCTTTGAGGAAACACATCCGGTTGAGCAAACTCACACATCATCCATCGAAGATATTGGGATTCGGATGGACCGATTTGAGCAACGACAAGAACGGCTTGAACTTCGACAAGATCAAATCCTAACCGAGCTACAACAAATCCATCGACAATTTGACTCTTTACTTAGGCACTTTAATCTTCCACCTCATGAATAAGCTTGTATAAACATCTGATGTTTTTGATATGACATGTTGTAAACTCCTTATGTTATTCATCAAGGACTTTGTCCTTATGGTTACCTGATATGATGTACATATGTTACCCTGATATGGTTATCTTTGTCTGTGTAAGCATATTTGCAAACATCTCTTGTTGTTTATCTCGGTTTTTGCACTGAAACTAAAAAGGTTTAAAAGCCTATGCCTTGAAAATATGAAGCAACATACCAATGTAAGTTGATAAGTCAGCAGTATGACATTGATATGGTTGCTATTGCTAATATGATTGCTATCATGCCATGTATCAAACAAAATGTGCATCATACGAGCTGATATCTTACCATGTGATGCAATGCTACACTTGCTGAAATAAAAATCCTGCTATGCAATATGATATAATGCTGCACTTGAAATAATTGTGTTACTACATCAAAATTATTTTTCGAATGTTATTACTATTACATGCCTTGACAACGCTTGATCAAATAACATGTTGCAAATTATGTGACAAATATTTTTAACCAAATGCATGTAAGAAGTTCATTTTTCGGGTTGTATGCTAAAAATGGGATGTTCCCGTACACTCTTATGAAAACTCTTTGGAAAATGACTTTCCTCCGTCAAGCAAAAAACAATAAAGAGATATATGTGTCATGACTTCCTTTATATGCTTGATAATGCTATCATGCTTTTTGTTGATGACAAAGGGGGAGAAAAATATGAATTGATAAACACTATGTCATAGCTGAACTGCCATAATCATATCTATGTCATAATTGCAAATAGTTGAGTGATGCTATAAACAATGTTATGCCATCCTTGCATCACCAAGAGATATGTGAACATGTACTATAGTTTGCATCATATCTTGAGTTGATATTGTGAAGAAAATGCAAACTTACTAGAAAATCTCAAATGTGAGCATCATGTAAAAAGTCCTTCGTAGCTTTATATGATTACATGATGAATGGTTACAAACACAATCATACAAACTTGATGATGTATGTCATGCCTTGACATAATTCTTGAAGAGATACATCATGATAGGCATCATGATGGGAGCATTGATAAGTTTAACTGATCTAACTTATCAATACGTCACTTGAATTCTTAGGTCTTGGATTCAAGGTTGACTTATCTCAACTATGGCATATAGATAGGGGGAGTTAAGGACAACTCCTTTATCAATTGATTGTCATCATCAAAAAGGGGGAGATTATTGAATCTCGGATTTTGATGATGAAGTCAATTGTCATTTGTTATCTAATCTATGTGTTGAGATAAGTGTGCAGGATTAACTATGATGAGAGTAAGACAAGCAGCAGGAGTTGCGCCGGAGTCAAGATCATGATCACGTTGGGAGTTCGAGAGTTCGACGAAAGTTCGGACGGTCGTCGGAGGTTCAGAGAGAACAGATCCGAGAAGTCCAGAAGCTTGCCAAGCGAAGCTCGTCGGAACTCGCCAAGTGGATCGTCGCAAAGTCCAGGAGTATGCCGGATGTCCGCAGAAGGATCACCGAGGGTTATCGGTTGATCGACGGAAGTTGGCCGGAAACTCGCCGGAAGAAGCGATTGACGCATCGGAGCAAAGCTGCAGAAGTTGTCTTAGAGTTAATCGTAGTTAGCATGATGATTAAGCATGAAAATGGGAGGTGACCCCATTAGCTTAATCTTGGGGCAATTGGGCCCCTGAAAAGATTCAAAGTGGGTCGAATGGAGTGAACCATTCGGACCCTGATTGCACCAGGAGGTGCAACCGCCCCAGCCAGGAGGTGCAACCGCCTGGGTTGTGGGGTTGAGAGGTGCAACCGCCCCAGCCAGGAGGTGCAACCGCCTGGGCTGTGGGGGTTGAGAGGTGCAACCGCCTGGGCTGCGAGGCTGGGAGGTGCAACCGCCCCAGCCAAGAGGTTGCACCGCCAGAGCTCAAGTTCCGAGCTCTGCCAGGCGATACAACCACCGAGCTCAGTCTTCGAGCTCTGGCAGAGAGGTGCATCAGCCTGAGCTCAGTCTCGAGCTCTGCCAGGTGATGCATTCACCAAGCTCAGTCTTCGAGCTTTGGCAGAGAGGTGGATCAGCCTGAGCTCAGCTTGGAGCTCTGCCAGGTGAGGCAACCACCGAGCTCTGTTTCGAGCTCTGCCAGGTGATGCAATCACCAAGCTCAGTCTTCGAGCTCTGCCAGGTGATGCAACCATCGAGCTCAGTCTTCGAGCTCTGGCAGAGAGAAGCAATCGGCAGAGCTCAGTCTTCGAGCTCTGCCAGGCGGTGCCACCTCTCCAGTCGAGAGGTGCAACCGCCTGATCCCAGAATTCTGGGATTTGATCGATTTGATCGTTTTAAGCTCGAATTTTGAATTGGGTTGGGGCCTATAAATACCCCACCCATTCAGCACTGAAAAGATACAGACCTATACCGAAATCGTGATCTTTTCTGTGAATCTAAAGAGCTCAAAAGTGTTGTAAAGCCTTTAAGTCTCCTCCTTCTGTTCTTCAAGTTTTCAATTGTAAAGTGAGGAGAGAAAGGTCTGTAAAGGTTGTCTCCTAAGCCTGCCAAAAGGAGAGAAATTGTAAGAGGGAAGTTTGGCCTTCGCCCATTGAAGGAAGGCACCTAGTTGACGTCGGCAACCTCATCGGTGGAGGAAGCCAAAAGTGGAGTAGGTCAAGGCTGACCGAACCACTCTAAATCTCTGGTTTGCGTTTACTTTCGAGCACTTTATCATTACTGCAAACCTCCCTCATCACTACTGCTCTCTGCGCTTTCACGAACAAGTTCTAAGTGCTGTTCTTCCAAATCTGCTTTCAGACGTAAACTCGTATTTTCATACATTACAGTTTACGTTTACGTTTGATTCTGCAGAACTGTTTTCCGTGCTTTTACGAACGAGCTTCCTTGCAGTTTACGCTTACATTTTAATCCTATTAATAACTGCAATCTGTCCTCTACGATTTTACGAACGAGTTTCAACATTTAGATGTAAAACTGCATTCAGACGTAAATCGGCTTTCTTCGCTCAATCATCAGATTTCAGTTTACGTTTACGTCTTGGTTTCAACTGCATACTGCCTTCTGCGAGTATACAAACGAGTTTCAAAGTTTAGACGTAAATCTGCGTCTAACTGCGTTTAGACGTAAAACTGCGTTTAGACGTAAAACTACGTTTAGACGTAAAACTGCGTTTAGACGTAAATCTGCGTTTAGACGTAAAACTACGTTTAGACGTAAATCTGCGTTTAGACGTAAATCTGCATTTAGACGTAAAACTACGTTTAGACGTAAAACTGCGTTTAGACGTAAATCTGCGTTTAGACGTAAATCTGCATTTAGACGTAAATCTGAGTTTAGACGCAAAACTGCGCTTAGACGCAATCTGCGCTTAGACGCAAAACTGCGCTTAGACGCAATCTGCGCTTAGACGCAAACTGCACTTAGATACAAACTGAGAATTTGCTTTTGCATCATAATAGTTTTTGAACAAACGCAGCTTTTGGTTTTTAATCGCTGTAAGATTTCCGCTGCACTAATTCACCCCCCCCCTCTTAGTGCTCTCGATCCTAACAATTGGTATCAGAGCAAGGTTAACTCTCTAAAGAATTAAAACCCAAGAGAGATGGCATACGCCGGAAACCAAGAGGGGCATTCAATTACACGTCCACCCATGTTCAGTGGAACGGACTACACTTACTGGAAGACCCGAATGAGGATCTTTCTTATTTCTATGGATTTTGAACTGTGGAACCTTGTTGAAAATGGATTTTCAAAATCTTCTCTTCCAATGATCGATTGGAACGATTTGGAGAAGAAAGCTTTCGCTCTTAATGCAAAGGCTATGAATGCCTTATTTTGCGCACTTGATAAAAACGAGTTTAATCGTGTTTCAACTTGCGAAACTGCTTTTGATATTTGGCACACACTTGAAGTGACCCACGAGGGCACGAGTGAAAGAGTCAAAAATCAATCTGTTGCTGCATTCTTTTGAACTTTTCCGAATGAAACCGAGTGAAACCATTGGCGACATGTTTACCCGTTTCACGGATGTCGTCAACGGTCTAAAAGGACTCGGAAAGAGCTTTTCAGATTTTGAGCTTGTTAATAAGATACTAAGATCCCTTCCTAAGAGTTGGGATCCTAAAGTCACCGCCATTCAAGAGGCAAAAGATCTGCGAAATTTCCCTCTTGAAGAACTAGTCGGGTCATTAATGACCTACGAAATGACTTGCAAAGCTCATGAAGAGCAAGAAGACATCCTTCCAAAGAACAGGAAGGATATGACACTTAAAACTTCTGAATGCCACTTGAGAGAAAACTCAAGTGATGAGGACTGTGATGATGACTTGGCACTTTTGACAAGAAAGTTTAAAAAATTCTTCAAAAGAAACAAGTTTAAAAACGATGTGAAAAATAAACTTGAACCTAAGAAGGACCAAGTGATCTGCTATGAATGTAAAAAGCCGGGACATTACAAAAGTGATTGTCCCCAAGTCAAGAAAAGAACAACAAAGAAGAAGGCGCTCCAAGCAACATGGGATGATTCGAGCGCATCCGAGGAAGAAGAATCCAACACCGAGCAAGTTGCTCATTACGCCTTTATGGCCATCGAAGAGGAGGTAACGGATTTATTAGATGCTGATTTATCTTTCGATGAATTATTAAATGCCTTCCATGATTTATTTGATGAATGCAAAGTTATAAATAGAAAATACAAGTTGCTAAAAAGGGTACATGATAATCTTACTTGTGAGTTTGATAAGTTAAAAGTCGAACATCATGATAGTTTAAACTCATGTATCAAATGTCATGATTTAGAAACTATACAAAAAGAAAACTTGCTGCTTAAGGACACCTTGAAGAAATTCGAGGTTGGTAGCAAGTCATTAAACATGATCCTTACAAACAAGGGTCATGCTCCCAAAAGAAGTGGGATTGGATTTGTGAGGAGTCCTCACCGAAATCCAACTACCTTTGTAAAAGGCCCCATCTTACATGTTCAAAACCAAACCAAGTGCAACTTTTGTTGCAAATCTGGACACAAGACACATTGTTGTCCATTTAAGAAAATAAGTCCAAACAAATTAATTTGGGTTCCTAAAGGAACCATGATAAACTCTATGCAACATGATAGAAAATGTAGATCTATTTATGAGGCACCCAAAAGCAAATGGGTTCCTAAAGATCATTCGTTCCTATAAAAACATTAAAAGTCTAGGCCGGAGCAAGAAATAATGTTCTGCTCCTTGACTCTCAATCGTCATAAACCAAGAATCAAAATGGGACTCGCAACGCTTAAGTAACAAGTGGAAGCTATGAAATCACAAATACGATACAATTAGAAATATATCATATCCAAATTCACATACCTCCCTGATCTTCAAAACCTGTTCATCTACGAATTAAATTCTTGTAGAAACTAAATATGTCATGATCTTAAAAGGGACACCAAACAAACATACGTACGCACGTTAAAAGATCTATCTTACAAAGAGCTTCTTCCTTAAATAAAAACTCATACGAAATCATGTAACAAACATCAAATTGCTCTGAAACTCTCCTCAAGGCAAAGACTCCCTAATCAAATCATCTTAAGAACTCACCTGCTGCAGGCGGTGGCACCTCTCCAGCTGGCGGTTGCACCTCCAGCCATCACGGGTTGCCAGAGGTTGCACCGCTCCAGCCAGAGGTGCAACCGCCAGCAGCTCTGATCTTTAAAATCACGCTAGGGCCGGCTTAGGAACCGACCCCAACTCACCCCCATTTCCTCCTCTACTCTTCCAAGTCTCCTCCATTCCCATTTCACTCCTCTAAGCCTTCCAAATACCTCTTATTTCGGAGCAAAACATCAAGAATCCTTCCTTCTCTTAAAGATTTCACAAAGGTACTCTCTAAGAAGCTCTTAAATTCTGTTTTGTTCTTCATTTACTTTAGCTCATCATCATCCCTCTAAACAGCAGTAGTAATGGGATCTAGAAGATCCTCAAGGGACAAGGGAAAGAGGAGAGTAGTAGAAGAGTTTGATCTCACTCTTTTTGATTCCAAAAACCATGCTGAAAAATTTCTCTCCTTCGAACTAAGAAGCATCAATAAGGGAAAATACGTAGATCTGAATGAACTAAGAGATGTAGAGACTATCCATTGGTTTGCAAACCTAAATCTACTTCCCATTTTGCAGATCAACGAACCCATTTATCCTAGACTAGTTAGATTGTTTTATAACAACATGCAAAAAGATGATGAAGAAAGGATATCAACCTATCTCTTAGGACAACACATTTCAATCACTGATAGATTCATTTGTGATATGATAGGTATTCCCATGAAAAGCATAGGACTTTACTTCAAAGGA
The DNA here is from genome assembly GCF_036884655.1 of Musa acuminata AAA Group. NCBI lineage: Eukaryota > Viridiplantae > Streptophyta > Magnoliopsida > Zingiberales > Musaceae > Musa > Musa acuminata. The sequence continues at coordinate 20,710,967 of NC_088352.1, read as the reverse complement.
TCATGGGATGAAAAAACTATTGAAACATCCTACGTTGAAGCCTTAGGAACAATCCTTGCCAATCCTAACGTAGAATCTATTCCTAAAAGTTGTGAACATCTAATGCCCTTTAACACTAAGATACTTCATCATATCATGACTAGTATAATTCTTCCTAAGCAATACCATCATGATGAAGTGAGTCAATTGGAATTAGGAATTATGTACCTAATTATGAAAGAACGTGACATTTGTCTTGGCTATCTGATCCAACAAAACATGTTGGAATTATCTACGAAAGATATGATGCTCCCATATGGTGGAATTATTACTAGAATAATGAAAGCTTACGACATTCAAATACCACTAGAAGAAGAAGTAATGAAATCAGATAGATACAGCATAATAAACAAAAATCTACTTCACCGACTAAGATGTCACTATAGAAACGGTAACTGGGTTAGAATGCCTAGAATAACTAATCCCCCTGAACCTGAACCTGAACCAGAGCCGGAAACCCCAGTCTTTAGGAGTACCCACTCTCCTCCAATCTGTCCCTTTGAGGAAACACATCCGGTTGAGCAAACTCACACATCATCCATCGAAGATATTGGGATTCGGATGGACCGATTTGAGCAACGACAAGAACGGCTTGAACTTCGACAAGATCAAATCCTAACCGAGCTACAACAAATCCATCGACAATTTGACTCTTTACTTAGGCACTTTAATCTTCCACCTCATGAATAAGCTTGTATAAACATCTGATGTTTTTGATATGACATGTTGTAAACTCCTTATGTTATTCATCAAGGACTTTGTCCTTATGGTTACCTGATATGATGTACATATGTTACCCTGATATGGTTATCTTTGTCTGTGTAAGCATATTTGCAAACATCTCTTGTTGTTTATCTCGGTTTTTGCACTGAAACTAAAAAGGTTTAAAAGCCTATGCCTTGAAAATATGAAGCAACATACCAATGTAAGTTGATAAGTCAGCAGTATGACATTGATATGGTTGCTATTGCTAATATGATTGCTATCATGCCATGTATCAAACAAAATGTGCATCATACGAGCTGATATCTTACCATGTGATGCAATGCTACACTTGCTGAAATAAAAATCCTGCTATGCAATATGATATAATGCTGCACTTGAAATAATTGTGTTACTACATCAAAATTATTTTTCGAATGTTATTACTATTACATGCCTTGACAACGCTTGATCAAATAACATGTTGCAAATTATGTGACAAATATTTTTAACCAAATGCATGTAAGAAGTTCATTTTTCGGGTTGTATGCTAAAAATGGGATGTTCCCGTACACTCTTATGAAAACTCTTTGGAAAATGACTTTCCTCCGTCAAGCAAAAAACAATAAAGAGATATATGTGTCATGACTTCCTTTATATGCTTGATAATGCTATCATGCTTTTTGTTGATGACAAAGGGGGAGAAAAATATGAATTGATAAACACTATGTCATAGCTGAACTGCCATAATCATATCTATGTCATAATTGCAAATAGTTGAGTGATGCTATAAACAATGTTATGCCATCCTTGCATCACCAAGAGATATGTGAACATGTACTATAGTTTGCATCATATCTTGAGTTGATATTGTGAAGAAAATGCAAACTTACTAGAAAATCTCAAATGTGAGCATCATGTAAAAAGTCCTTCGTAGCTTTATATGATTACATGATGAATGGTTACAAACACAATCATACAAACTTGATGATGTATGTCATGCCTTGACATAATTCTTGAAGAGATACATCATGATAGGCATCATGATGGGAGCATTGATAAGTTTAACTGATCTAACTTATCAATACGTCACTTGAATTCTTAGGTCTTGGATTCAAGGTTGACTTATCTCAACTATGGCATATAGATAGGGGGAGTTAAGGACAACTCCTTTATCAATTGATTGTCATCATCAAAAAGGGGGAGATTGTTGAATCTCGGATTTTGATGATGAAGTCAATTGTCATTTGTTATCTAATCTATGTGTTGAGATAAGTGTGCAGGATTAACTACGATGAGAGTAAGACAAGCAGCAGGAGTTGCGCCGGAGTCAAGATCATGATCACGTTGGGAGTTCGAGAGTTCGACGAAAGTTCGGACGGTCGTCGGAGGTTCAGAGAGAACAGATCCGAGAAGTCCAGAAGCTTGCCAAGCGAAGCTCGTCGGAACTCGCCAAGTGGATCGTCGCAAAGTCCAGGAGTATGCCGGATGTCCGCAGAAGGATCACCGAGGGTTATCGGTTGATCGACGGAAGTTGGCCGGAAACTCGCCGGAAGAAGCGATTGACGCATCGGAGCAAAGCTGCAGAAGTTGTCTTAGAGTTAATCGTAGTTAGCATGATGATTAAGCATGAAAATGGGAGGTGACCCCATTAGCTTAATCTTGGGGCAATTGGGCCCCTGAAAAGATTCAAAGTGGGTCGAATGGAGTGAACCATTCGGACCCTGATTGCACCAGGAGGTGCAACCGCCCCAGCCAGGAGGTGCAACCGCCTGGGCTGTGGGGTTGAGAGGTGCAACCGCCCCAGCCAGGAGGTGCAACCGCCTGGGCTGTGGGGGTTGAGAGGTGCAACCGCCTGGGCTGCGAGGCTGGGAGGTGCAACCGCCCCAGCCAAGAGGTTGCACCGCCAGAGCTCAAGTTCCGAGCTCTGCCAGGCGATACAACCACCGAGCTCAGTCTTCGAGCTCTGGCAGAGAGGTGCATCAGCCTGAGCTCAGTCTCGAGCTCTGCCAGGTGATGCATTCACCAAGCTCAGTCTTCGAGCTTTGGCAGAGAGGTGGATCAGCCTGAGCTCAGCTTGGAGCTCTGCCAGGTGAGGCAACCACCGAGCTCTGTTTCGAGCTCTGCCAGGTGATGCAATCACCAAGCTCAGTCTTCGAGCTCTGCCAGGTGATGCAACCATCGAGCTCAGTCTTCGAGCTCTGGCAGAGAGAAGCAATCGGCAGAGCTCAGTCTTCGAGCTCTGCCAGGCGGTGCCACCTCTCCAGTCGAGAGGTGCAACCGCCTGATCCCAGAATTCTGGGATTTGATCGATTTGATCGTTTTGAGCTCGAATTTTGAATTGGGTTGGGGCCTATAAATACCCCACCCATTCAGCACTGAAAAGATACAGACCTATACCGAAATCGTGATCTTTTCTGTGAATCTAAAGAGCTCAAAAGTGTTGTAAAGCCTTTAAGTCTCCTCCTTCTGTTCTTCAAGTTTTCAATTGTAAAGTGAGGAGAGAAAGGTCTGTAAAGGTTGTCTCCTAAGCCTGCCAAAAGGAGAGAAATTGTAAGAGGGAAGTTTGGCCTTCGCCCATTGAAGGAAGGCACCTAGTTGACGTCGGCAACCTCATCGGTGGAGGAAGCCAAAAGTGGAGTAGGTCAAGGCTGACCGAACCACTCTAAATCTCTGGTTTGCGTTTACTTTCGAGCACTTTATCATTACTGCAAACCTCCCTCATCACTACTGCTCTCTGCGCTTTCACGAACAAGTTCTAAGTGCTGTTCTTCCAAATCTGCTTTCAGACGTAAACTCGTATTTTCATACATTACAGTTTACGTTTACGTTTGATTCTGCAGAACTGTTTTCCGTGCTTTTACGAACGAGCTTCCTTGCAGTTTACGCTTACATTTTAATCCTATTAATAACTGCAATCTGTCCTCTACGATTTTACGAACGAGTTTCAACATTTAGACGTAAAACTGCATTCAGACGTAAATCGGCTTTCTTCGCTCAATCATCAGATTTCAGTTTACGTTTACGTCTTGGTTTCAACTGCATACTGCCTTCTGCGAGTATACAAACGAGTTTCAAAGTTTAGACGTAAATCTGCGTCTAACTGCGTTTAGACGTAAATCTGCGTTTAGACGTAAAACTGCGTTTAGACGTAAAACTGCGTTTAGACGTAAAACTACGTTTAGACGTAAAACTGCGTTTAGACGTAAATCTGCGTTTAGACGTAAAACTACGTTTAGACGTAAATCTGCGTTTAGACGTAAATCTGCATTTAGACGTAAAACTACGTTTAGACGTAAAACTGCGTTTAGACGTAAATCTGCGTTTAGACGTAAATCTGCATTTAGACGTAAATCTGAGTTTAGACGCAAAACTGCGCTTAGACGCAAAACTGCGCTTAGACGCAATCTGCGCTTAGACGCAAAACTGCGCTTAGACGCAATCTGCGCTTAGACGCAAACTGCACTTAGATACAAACTGAGAATTTGCTTTTGCATCATAATAGTTTTTGAACAAACGCAGCTTTTGGTTTTTAATCGCTGTAAGATTTCCGCTGCACTAATTCACCCCCCCCCTCTTAGTGCTCTCGATCCTAACAATTGGTATCAGAGCAAGGTTAACTCTCTAAAGAATTAAAACCCAAGAGAGATGGCATACGCCGGAAACCAAGAGGGGCATTCAATTACACGTCCACCCATGTTCAGTGGAACGGACTACACTTACTGGAAGACCCGAATGAGGATCTTTCTTATTTCTATGGATTTTGAACTGTGGAACCTTGTTGAAAATGGATTTTCAAAATCTTCTCTTCCAATGATCGATTGGAACGATTTGGAGAAGAAAGCTTTCGCTCTTAATGCAAAGGCTATGAATGCCTTATTTTGCGCACTTGATAAAAACGAGTTTAATCGTGTTTCAACTTGCGAAACTGCTTTTGATATTTGGCACACACTTGAAGTGACCCACGAGGGCACGAGTGAAAGAGTCAAAAATCATTCTGTTGCTGCATTCTTTTGAACTTTTCCGAATGAAACCGAGTGAAACCATTGGCGACATGTTTACCCGTTTCACGGATGTCGTCAACGGTCTAAAAGGACTCGGAAAGAGCTTTTCAGATTTTGAGCTTGTTAATAAGATACTAAGATCCCTTCCTAAGAGTTGGGATCCTAAAGTCACCGCCATTCAAGAGGCAAAAGATCTGCGAAATTTCCCTCTTGAAGAACTAGTCGGGTCATTAATGACCTACGAAATGACTTGCAAAGCTCATGAAGAGCAAGAAGACATCCTTCCAAAGAACAGGAAGGATATGACACTTAAAACTTCTGAATGCCACTTGAGAGAAAACTCAAGTGATGAGGACTGTGATGATGACTTGGCACTTTTGACAAGAAAGTTTAAAAAATTCTTCAAAAGAAACAAGTTTAAAAACGATGTGAAAAATAAACTTGAACCTAAGAAGGACCAAGTGATCTGCTATGAATGTAAAAAGCCGGGACATTACAAAAGTGATTGTCCCCAAGTCAAGAAAAGAACAACAAAGAAGAAGGCGCTCCAAGCAACATGGGATGATTCGAGCGCATCCGAGGAAGAAGAATCCAACACCGAGCAAGTTGCTCATTACGCCTTTATGGCCATCGAAGAGGAGGTAACGGATTTATTAGATGCTGATTTATCTTTCGATGAATTATTAAATGCCTTCCATGATTTATTTGATGAATGCAAAGTTATAAATAGAAAATACAAGTTGCTAAAAAGGGTACATGATAATCTTACTTGTGAGTTTGATAAGTTAAAAGTCGAACATCATGATAGTTTAAACTCATGTATCAAATGTCATGATTTAGAAACTATACAAAAAGAAAACTTGCTGCTTAAGGACACCTTGAAGAAATTCGAGGTTGGTAGCAAGTCATTAAACATGATCCTTACAAACAAGGGTCATGCTCCCAAAAGAAGTGGGATTGGATTTGTGAGGAGTCCTCACCGAAATCCAACTACCTTTGTAAAAGGCCCCATCTTACATGTTCAAAACCAAACCAAGTGCAACTTTTGTTGCAAATCTGGACACAAGACACATTGTTGTCCATTTAAGAAAATAAGTCCAAACAAATTAATTTGGGTTCCTAAAGGAACCATGATAAACTCTATGCAACATGATAGAAAATGTAGATCTATTTATGAGGCACCCAAAAGCAAATGGGTTCCTAAAGATCATTCGTTCCTATAAAAACATTAAAAGTCTAGGCCGGAGCAAGAAATAATGTTCTGCTCCTTGACTCTCAATCGTCATAAACCAAGAATCAAAATGGGACTCGCAACGCTTAAGTAACAAGTGGAAGCTATGAAATCACAAATACGATACAATTAGAAATATATCATATCCAAATTCACATACCTCCCTGATCTTCAAAACCTGTTCATCTACGAATTAAATTCTTGTAGAAACTAAATATGTCATGATCTTAAAAGGGACACCAAACAAACATACGTACGCACGTTAAAAGATCTATCTTACAAAGAGCTTCTTCCTTAAATAAAAACTCATACGAAATCATGTAACAAACATCAAATTGCTCTGAAACTCTCCTCAAGGCAAAGACTCCCTAATCAAATCATCTTAAGAACTCACCTGCTGCAGGCGGTGGCACCTCTCCAGCTGGCGGTTGCACCTCCAGCCATCACGGGTTGCCAGAGGTTGCACCGCTCCAGCCAGAGGTGCAACCGCCAGCAGCTCTGATCTTTAAAATCACGCTAGGGCCGGCTTAGGAACCGACCCCAACTCACCCCCATTTCCTCCTCTACTCTTCCAAGTCTCCTCCATTCCCATTTCACTCCTCTAAGCCTTCCAAATACCTCTTATTTCGGAGCAAAACATCAAGAATTCTTCCTTCTCTTAAAGATTTCACAAAGGTACTCTCTAAGAAGCTCTTAAATTCTGTTTTGTTCTTCATTTACTTTAGCTCATCATCATCCCTCTAAACAGCAGTAGTAATGGGATCTAGAAGATCCTCAAGGGACAAGGGAAAGAGGAGAGTAGTAGAAGAGTTTGATCTCACTCTTTTTGATTCCAAAAACCATGCTGAAAAATTTCTCTCCTTCGAACTAAGAAGCATCAATAAGGGAAAATACGTAGATCTGAATGAACTAAGAGATGTAGAGACTATCCATTGGTTTGCAAACCTAAATCTACTTCCCATTTTGCAGATCAACGAACCCATTTATCCTAGACTAGTTAGATTGTTTTATAACAACATGCAAAAAGATGATGAAGAAAGGATATCAACCTATCTCTTAGGACAACACATTTCAATCACTGATAGATTCATTTGTGATATGATAGGTATTCCCATGAAAAGCATAGGACTTTACTTCAAAGGATCATGGGATGAAAAAACTATTGAAACATCCTACGTTGAAGCCTTAGGAACAATCCTTGCCAATCCTAACGTAGAATCTATTCCTAAAAGTTGTGAACATCTAATGCCCTTTAACACTAAGATACTTCATCATATCATGACTAGTATAATTCTTCCTAAGCAATACCATCATGATGAAGTGAGTCAATTGGAATTAGGAATTATGTACCTAATTATGAAAGAACGTGACATTTGTCTTGGCTATCTGATCCAACAAAACATGTTGGAATTATCTACGAAAGATATGATGCTCCCATATGGTGGAATTATTACTAGAATAATGAAAGCTTACGACATTCAAATACCACTAGAAGAAGAAGTAATGAAATCAGATAGATACAGCATAATAAACAAAAATCTAATTCACCGACTAAGATGTCACTATAGAAACGGTAACTGGGTTAGAATGCCTAGAATAACTAATCCCCCTGAACCTGAACCTGAACCAGAGCCGGAAACCCCAGTCTTTAGGAGTACCCACTCTCCTCCAATCTGTCCCTTTGAGGAAACACATCCGGTTGAGCAAACTCACACATCATCCATCGAAGATATTGGGATTCGGATGGACCGATTTGAGCAACGACAAGAACGGCTTGAACTTCGACAAGATCAAATCCTAACCGAGCTACAACAAATCCATCGACAATTTGACTCTTTACTTAGGCACTTTAATCTTCCACCTCATGAATAAGCTTGTATAAACATCTGATGTTTTTGATATGACATGTTGTAAACTCCTTATGTTATTCATCAAGGACTTTGTCCTTATGGTTACCTGATATGATGTACATATGTTACCCTGATATGGTTATCTTTGTCTGTGTAAGCATATTTGCAAACATCTCTTGTTGTTTATCTCGGTTTTTGCACTGAAACTAAAAAGGTTTAAAAGCCTATGCCTTGAAAATATGAAGCAACATACCAATGTAAGTTGATAAGTCAGCAGTATGACATTGATATGGTTGCTATTGCTAATATGATTGCTATCATGCCATGTATCAAACAAAATGTGCATCATACGAGCTGATATCTTACCATGTGATGCAATGCTACACTTGCTGAAATAAAAATCCTGCTATGCAATATGATATAATGCTGCACTTGAAATAATTGTGTTACTACATCAAAATTATTTTTCGAATGTTATTACTATTACATGCCTTGACAACGCTTGATCAAATAACATGTTGCAAATTATGTGACAAATATTTTTAACCAAATGCATGTAAGAAGTTCATTTTTCGGGTTGTATGCTAAAAATGGGATGTTCCCGTACACTCTTATGAAAACTCTTTGGAAAATGACTTTCCTCCGTCAAGCAAAAAACAATAAAGAGATATATGTGTCATGACTTCCTTTATATGCTTGATAATGCTATCATGCTTTTTGTTGATGACAAAGGGGGAGAAAAATATGAATTGATAAACACTATGTCATAGCTGAACTGCCATAATCATATCTATGTCATAATTGCAAATAGTTGAGTGATGCTATAAACAATGTTATGCCATCCTTGCATCACCAAGAGATATGTGAACATGTACTATAGTTTGCATCATATCTTGAGTTGATATTGTGAAGAAAATGCAAACTTACTAGAAAATCTCAAATGTGAGCATCATGTAAAAAGTCCTTCGTAGCTTTATATGATTACATGATGAATGGTTACAAACACAATCATACAAACTTGATGATGTATGTCATGCCTTGACATAATTCTTGAAGAGATACATCATGATAGGCATCATGATGGGAGCATTGATAAGTTTAACTGATCTAACTTATCAATACGTCACTTGAATTCTTAGGTCTTGGATTCAAGGTTGACTTATCTCAACTATGGCATATAGATAGGGGGAGTTAAGGACAACTCCTTTATCAATTGATTGTCATCATCAAAAAGGGGGAGATTGTTGAATCTCGGATTTTGATGATGAAGTCAATTGTCATTTGTTATCTAATCTATGTGTTGAGATAAGTGTGCAGGATTAACTACGATGAGAGTAAGACAAGCAGCAGGAGTTGCGCCGGAGTCAAGATCATGATCACGTTGGGAGTTCGAGAGTTCGACGAAAGTTCGGACGGTCGTCGGAGGTTCAGAGAGAACAGATCCGAGAAGTCCAGAAGCTTGCCAAGCGAAGCTCGTCGGAACTCGCCAAGTGGATCGTCGCAAAGTCCAGGAGTATGCCGGATGTCCGCAGAAGGATCACCGAGGGTTATCGGTTGATCGACGGAAGTTGGCCGGAAACTCGCCGGAAGAAGCGATTGACGCATCGGAGCAAAGCTGCAGAAGTTGTCTTAGAGTTAATCGTAGTTAGCATGATGATTAAGCATGAAAATGGGAGGTGACCCCATTAGCTTAATCTTGGGGCAATTGGGCCCCTGAAAAGATTCAAAGTGGGTCGAATGGAGTGAACCATTCGGACCCTGATTGCACCAGGAGGTGCAACCGCCCCAGCCAGGAGGTGCAACCGCCTGGGCTGTGGGGTTGAGAGGTGCAACCGCCCCAGCCAGGAGGTGCAACCGCCTGGGCTGTGGGGGTTGAGAGGTGCAACCGCCTGGGCTGCGAGGCTGGGAGGTGCAACCGCCCCAGCCAAGAGGTTGCACCGCCAGAGCTCAAGTTCCGAGCTCTGCCAGGCGATACAACCACCGAGCTCAGTCTTCGAGCTCTGGCAGAGAGGTGCATCAGCCTGAGCTCAGTCTCGAGCTCTGCCAGGTGATGCATTCACCAAGCTCAGTCTTCGAGCTTTGGCAGAGAGGTGGATCAGCCTGAGCTCAGCTTGGAGCTCTGCCAGGTGAGGCAACCACCGAGCTCTGTTTCGAGCTCTGCCAGGTGATGCAATCACCAAGCTCAGTCTTCGAGCTCTGCCAGGTGATGCAACCATCGAGCTCAGTCTTCGAGCTCTGGCAGAGAGAAGCAATCGGCAGAGCTCAGTCTTCGAGCTCTGCCAGGCGGTGCCACCTCTCCAGTCGAGAGGTGCAACCGCCTGATCCCAGAATTCTGGGATTTGATCGATTTGATCGTTTTGAGCTCGAATTTTGAATTGGGTTGGGGCCTATAAATACCCCACCCATTCAGCACTGAAAAGATACAGACCTATACCGAAATCGTGATCTTTTCTGTGAATCTAAAGAGCTCAAAAGTGTTGTAAAGCCTTTAAGTCTCCTCCTTCTGTTCTTCAAGTTTTCAATTGTAAAGTGAGGAGAGAAAGGTCTGTAAAGGTTGTCTCCTAAGCCTGCCAAAAGGAGAGAAATTGTAAGAGGGAAGTTTGGCCTTCGCCCATTGAAGGAAGGCACCTAGTTGACGTCGGCAACCTCATCGGTGGAGGAAGCCAAAAGTGGAGTAGGTCAAGGCTGACCGAACCACTCTAAATCTCTGGTTTGCGTTTACTTTCGAGCACTTTATCATTACTGCAAACCTCCCTCATCACTACTGCTCTCTGCGCTTTCACGAACAAGTTCTAAGTGCTGTTCTTCCAAATCTGCTTTCAGACGTAAACTCGTATTTTCATACATTACAGTTTACGTTTACGTTTGATTCTGCAGAACTGTTTTCCGTGCTTTTACGAACGAGCTTCCTTGCAGTTTACGCTTACATTTTAATCCTATTAATAACTGCAATCTGTCCTCTACGATTTTACGAACGAGTTTCAACATTTAGACGTAAAACTGCATTCAGACGTAAATCGGCTTTCTTCGCTCAATCATCAGATTTCAGTTTACGTTTACGTCTTGGTTTCAACTGCATACTGCCTTCTGCGAGTATACAAACGAGTTTCAAAGTTTAGACGTAAATCTGCGTCTAACTGCGTTTAGACGTAAATCTGCGTTTAGACGTAAAACTGCGTTTAGACGTAAAACTGCGTTTAGACGTAAAACTACGTTTAGACGTAAAACTGCGTTTAGACGTAAATCTGCGTTTAGACGTAAAACTACGTTTAGACGTAAATCTGCGTTTAGACGTAAATCTGCATTTAGACGTAAAACTACGTTTAGACGTAAAACTGCGTTTAGACGTAAATCTGCGTTTAGACGTAAATCTGCATTTAGACGTAAATCTGAGTTTAGACGCAAAACTGCGCTTAGACGCAAAACTGCGCTTAGACGCAATCTGCGCTTAGACGCAAAACTGCGCTTAGACGCAATCTGCGCTTAGACGCAAACTGCACTTAGATACAAACTGAGAATTTGCTTTTGCATCATAATAGTTTTTGAACAAACGCAGCTTTTGGTTTTTAATCGCTGTAAGATTTCCGCTGCACTAATTCACCCCCCCCCTCTTAGTGCTCTCGATCCTAACAATTGGTATCAGAGCAAGGTTAACTCTCTAAAGAATTAAAACCCAAGAGAGATGGCATACGCCGGAAACCAAGAGGGGCATTCAATTACACGTCCACCCATGTTCAGTGGAACGGACTACACTTACTGGAAGACCCGAATGAGGATCTTTCTTATTTCTATGGATTTTGAACTGTGGAACCTTGTTGAAAATGGATTTTCAAAATCTTCTCTTCCAATGATCGATTGGAACGATTTGGAGAAGAAAGCTTTCGCTCTTAATGCAAAGGCTATGAATGCCTTATTTTGCGCACTTGATAAAAACGAGTTTAATCGTGTTTCAACTTGCGAAACTGCTTTTGATATTTGGCACACACTTGAAGTGACCCACGAGGGCACGAGTGAAAGAGTCAAAAATCATTCTGTTGCTGCATTCTTTTGAACTTTTCCGAATGAAACCGAGTGAAACCATTGGCGACATGTTTACCCGTTTCACGGATGTCGTCAACGGTCTAAAAGGACTCGGAAAGAGCTTTTCAGATTTTGAGCTTGTTAATAAGATACTAAGATCCCTTCCTAAGAGTTGGGATCCTAAAGTCACCGCCATTCAAGAGGCAAAAGATCTGCGAAATTTCCCTCTTGAAGAACTAGTCGGGTCATTAATGACCTACGAAATGACTTGCAAAGCTCATGAAGAGCAAGAAGACATCCTTCCAAAGAACAGGAAGGATATGACACTTAAAACTTCTGAATGCCACTTGAGAGAAAACTCAAGTGATGAGGACTGTGATGATGACTTGGCACTTTTGACAAGAAAGTTTAAAAAATTCTTCAAAAGAAACAAGTTTAAAAACGATGTGAAAAATAAACTTGAACCTAAGAAGGACCAAGTGATCTGCTATGAATGTAAAAAGCCGGGACATTACAAAAGTGATTGTCCCCAAGTCAAGAAAAGAACAACAAAGAAGAAGGCGCTCCAAGCAACATGGGATGATTCGAGCGCATCCGAGGAAGAAGAATCCAACACCGAGCAAGTTGCTCATTACGCCTTTATGGCCATCGAAGAGGAGGTAACGGATTTATTAGATGCTGATTTATCTTTCGATGAATTATTAAATGCCTTCCATGATTTATTTGATGAATGCAAAGTTATAAATAGAAAATACAAGTTGCTAAAAAGGGTACATGATAATCTTACTTGTGAGTTTGATAAGTTAAAAGTCGAACATCATGATAGTTTAAACTCATGTATCAAATGTCATGATTTAGAAACTATACAAAAAGAAAACTTGCTGCTTAAGGACACCTTGAAGAAATTCGAGGTTGGTAGCAAGTCATTAAACATGATCCTTACAAACAAGGGTCATGCTCCCAAAAGAAGTGGGATTGGATTTGTGAGGAGTCCTCACCGAAATCCAACTACCTTTGTAAAAGGCCCCATCTTACATGTTCAAAACCAAACCAAGTGCAACTTTTGTTGCAAATCTGGACACAAGACACATTGTTGTCCATTTAAGAAAATAAGTCCAAACAAATTAATTTGGGTTCCTAAAGGAACCATGATAAACTCTATGCAACATGATAGAAAATGTAGATCTATTTATGAGGCACCCAAAAGCAAATGGGTTCCTAAAGATCATTCGTTCCTATAAAAACATTAAAAGTCTAGGCCGGAGCAAGAAATAATGTTCTGCTCCTTGACTCTCAATCGTCATAAACCAAGAATCAAAATGGGACTCGCAACGCTTAAGTAACAAGTGGAAGCTATGAAATCACAAATACGATACAATTAGAAATATATCATATCCAAATTCACATACCTCCCTGATCTTCAAAACCTGTTCATCTACGAATTAAATTCTTGTAGAAACTAAATATGTCATGATCTTAAAAGGGACACCAAACAAACATACGTACGCACGTTAAAAGATCTATCTTACAAAGAGCTTCTTCCTTAAATAAAAACTCATACGAAATCATGTAACAAACATCAAATTGCTCTGAAACTCTCCTCAAGGCAAAGACTCCCTAA